>NC_050517.1:26705366-26817727 GCF_002922805.2 Oryzias melastigma | reverse complement strand
TATAGCTTACAGACCCTCACATGCCCAACTCAACATTTCTGGTGCAACAAAAATGGCGAGCAATATTGGAGCTATTGAGCTGTATGGCGTTGAGACGCTAGTCCAAATGAGGAAAAGAAAGACGTACGTGGATCTAGTCTTCTCCAAGTGGATGCATCAGAGTGGAGCAGAGCAGGGATCTTGTGGCCTGTCGGCTGTAGTTTCTACGTTATTAACTACAAGCTTTTCAAAAACCTTTTTTTTTCTCTGCTCCTGATTCACAAGTATTTGAATAAAGAAATATTTTTAAAAAAATGCAAATTTGATCTTGTTTTTATTTATGTGTGTCCTCCATCATGAGAAAAAGGCCACAAGAACATGTTAAAAATACCAAAAACATCATTTTTGTCTAAGCGGGTCTCTAAGCATGGTCACAACTACCCTCTTAGGTGGATATTAGCTGTCTGCAGGCAAAAAATGGGCAGACCTGCATGTCACTAAGACTCTTTGCAAAAAATAAGAATGGCCAAGAACATCACAATCCTTTTTACCCCTTGTTTTGCATGTCATATCATAAGTTAGTTCAGTAACATGACCTACATTTTCTTTCAGCAGTTTTTAAGATAACCAGCTAAAAGTAAAGAGATGTTTCAAATGAAACCCAGACACATTGAGGCAATGGGACTGTAATGAAAGCATTTATCACAATGCTCTTGTGTAATTCAGGTGATGCAACTGAAACAGTGACAAAAGTGGATCTATTGTTTTCTAAATCCTCTGTTGCAGGAAAAAAAGTACACAGGAAACACTAAAACAAACACCGCAGACACTTTCTCAACTCGCCAGCCACAGTGAAGCAAAGCAGCTGCAAGCATCTGCTGAGAGACTCATGCAGAGGTCGCAACGGAATGCACTGTGATAAATGAGCTATTATCAAAGTCATGACCTCTGCACATCATGTACCCACATGTAGACCTGCAGCCAGATTCACTGGTGATTTGCAGGTTCTACTTGTTACCAGGAGAGAAAAAACTGCCATGGGGGCACAAGTTCAGCTCCTCAGGTGAAGCGAAAGGAAAACGTTTTTTCTTGAAAAACATCTAACCAGAATTGGCATGTTGTGTAAACTACTCATCAAATACGATACCTATGCAGAGCAAAGACAGTTCAGGCTGGGTCTCTAATTCTTTCTAAAAACAATAGTTAACACTTTCACTCATTTATTTTCTATTTCTCTTTAATAGTTGTTGCAGGTGTAAATCCAAAAATCCGGCCGTCTGCAGATACAGGAATTACTGGTATACAGTACACATTCAAAAAGACTCTCTTAGCTTTACACCTTAGTATGTTAGTATGTTACAAACTGTAATTTTGCAAACATCAATAAATCTGACAATACTTAAATTATCACTGCTTACACTCAGACTACATCCGACTTCATGGATTTATTTGAAAACTTAGTTTGCTGTAGATTTGTTCATATTTTTGTAAACCAAGGTTGGGGTTATATGTTACAAAAGAAAGAAAAGTTTCAGAAATAAATCAACTACCCTGGAGAATGTTTAAAGTGTTTGATCCAAGATTGACCCTTCTTGTAACTTCAGTCCTCCTGAGCAAAGACCATCTGGCTCAGAATGGCCCTTTCAAATCTAATTAAAGCAATTAAAGTTGACACCCTGCCCCCAGTAACACGTCTACACTTCATATTTTTTGCTTTTATGATGCAGTTTATCTGAGGCATTCTTAGCTACCAGTAATTCTAGGAGAAAATAACTTTTTTTCCATATAAATATATAGTTTAACATACACTACCGTACAAAAGTTTAGGGTCACTTAGACAATTTTATGTTTTCCATTAAAATATGCACTTTTATTTACACAATGAGTTGTAAAATTAATAGAAATATAGTTAAGAGATTGACAAGGTTAGAAGCGATTATATTTCTATGGAATAATATTTTTCTTTCAAACTTTGCTTTTGTCAAAGAATCTTCCATTTGCACCAAGCATTGCAGACCTTTGCTATTTTAGCTGTTAGTTTGTTGAAGTAATCTGGATACATTTGATCCCACTCTTCTAGAAGCTCCTCCCACAAGTTGGATTGGCTTGATGGACACTTCTTGTGGTCAAGCTGCTCCCACAACGGCTCAATGGGATTTAGATCTGGTAACTGCACTGACCACTCCACTACATATAGAATACCAGCTGCCTGCTTCTTCTCTAAATAGTTCTTGCACAATTAGGAGGTGTGCTTTGTGTCATTGTCCTGTTGTAGAATAAAATTGGCTCCAATCAAGCGCTGTCCACAGAGAATGGCATGGCATTGCAAAATAGAATGTTAGCCCTCCTTATTCAGAGTTTCTTTTACTCTGAACAAATCTCCCACCTTTCCAGCAACAAAGCAACTCCAAACCATCATGTTACCCCCACATTGCTTGCTTGGCACCAGGCCGTGTTCCAGCTTCTTTTCAGTTGTTCTGTCTCACAAATGTTTTTCTGTGTGATCCGAATGCCTTAAACTCTGATTTGTCCATCCATGACACCTTTTTCAATCTTCTTCTCTCGAATGTCTGAGTTCTTTTGCCTGTGTTAATCTTTTTTTGTGTGTTAACCAGTCTCAGATCTGCCAATCTGCCCTTAAGGCCAACATCCCAAAGTTACTTATTCACTGTAGATGTTGACATGGGTGTATTGCAGGTACTATTTAATTAAGCTGCCAGTTGAGGACCTGTAAGGTGTCCAATTCTCAAACTAGACACATGTGAGGTGTCCGATTCTCTAACTGGAGAGAGACTCTAATTTACTTATCTTTTTTGCTCAGTTGGACAGAGGGGCTTGCCACTTCTTTATCTACTCTGGTTAGAGCCTGTTTGTGCTGTTCTCTGAAGAGAGCAGTACACACCATTGAAGGAAATCTTCAGTTACTTGGCAGTTTCTTTCATGGAATAGCCTAAATTTCTAAGAACAACAATAGACCGTCAAGTTTCACATGAAAGTTCTTATTTTCCGGGCATTTTGAGCATTTAATCAACCTATTAAAAGAAGGTAATTTTTATAGCTTCTCTAACCAGCCAAATTGTTTTTAGCTTTGCTAACATGATTGCATAAAGGTTTTTTTAATCATCTGTTACCCTTCTGACACAATGACTCTTAGAACCAGAGGTGTGAAATGATCGCATTAATCACAATTAATTAATTAAAGACTAATTAACACATTATTTTTTAAATTGCGTTCATCTAACTTTATGCCTGGTTTCCACTGAGCGGTCCAGACCGGAATGGACTTTTTAGTGTTTCCATTACAAAATGGACCCGTTGAGCAGGTCCGACTGGTACCATTTCTAGACCCGTGTTGGTCGTAGGTCCACTGAAAAATAGAATGGACCCGTGAGGACAGAGCTTCTGTCATCACACAACGTAACCCATTGATTGGTGAAAGATTTTACGACAACAGAAAGCGTCCAACCAGTACTTTTCCCAAATCAAGATCCAAACAAAAAGTTTTGTCCTCTTTTTGGCTGGATTTTTCTTCACTCCCATGTTGAACCTTTCCTGCTTCGCTCTCCGGCCGTGGTCAGAAGATTAGGGGAGATCTTCTTCGAAGGCTGCTCTTCCTCTGGGGTTCACCTCCCTGTTCGGAGCCTCAGAGTCTCCGGAGCGTGTGAAGCCAAAGAATCCGCCCCAGTTCTTAGAGCAGGGGTCTCAAACTCAATTTAGCTCGGGGCCGCTGGAGGCAGAGTCTGGGTGAGGCTGGGCCGCATCAGGATTTCCACAAGAAAAGCGCTGATAAAACATTCCAATGTTCTCAAATATTTTTGCTTTTAACACAAAATAATGAATAAAATAAGTAATATATTAAAAATGAATAAAGTAATAAATGAGTAATAAATAAATAAAATAACAATAATGACCATACAGCAGATACAGAAGACTGAAGAAACTACATATTGACTGACTGACTGACATGAGAAAACTAATTGTTTTTATGCAGTTTCAAATGTATGCATTAACAGCGCCTTCTTAAGAGTGAGAGAGAAGCCTCGGTTCCGAGAAAATCTTTGACTGATTTAATTTTTTGTAGATTTCTCTAGAACTCCTCACAATAAATAAATCTAATTTATGTGTCTTCCATTCCACTTGCATGAACTTTTCATGGAGGGGGGGCTGGAATGCGCGCCGACGCAGCCGGCATGTGCGCCTTAAAATTCACAGACACACGCACGCGGGCGTGGGCTCAAGCTCAGGATCACGTTTGAAAGGTGGGTGCAGCGGATCACTGCACAGTGAAAAGGGGGCGGGCCACAGGTTTGCAGCTCAGACCTTGGGGAGCTCTGATTTATTAGAAACAGTCAGCACGTCAATAAATCGTATTCCTCGACATCATATGTGTCTTCCATTCAAGCTAAGTGAGAATCGCATAACAGCACTAATTAGAACACTAGAGTGATAGGTGCTAAAGATAGGCCTTTAGTCAGCTATGAAGATAATGTACTAAACACCAGACATTTGCAGCTGGAATAGTCATCTTTTTACTCATTTCCCACATTAATAATAGTGTATTTCTGATAAGCTTAAAGTTATCTTCATTAAAAAAAAAAACTGTTTTCTTTCAAAAATAGGGAAATTTCTATTCTAAGTGACAAAAACATTAGAACGATAGTGTACATGCTCACATTAAAAAACCCAGGTTACCAACTTCTGTCATTGGGGGTTGGGAGCTCCAAAGTTTCCCATTTGAATTATTTTTAGATTTGCTTCAAAATCAAAACATATTTTATACATCATCCTGTGTTGATGAAATGAAAGGGATACCACAAAAATCTGTTTAAATTCCAGACTGTGGGGTAACAAAAGAGTAAAAATATATCCCAAAAAAAACAAAAATCTGTAGCAGTAAATGGGAAACTGCTGCCAGTTCATTCATACACCAATGCACGTCTGATTTGAACTAGGTAGAATTTTTAGAGGTTAATATATCTGGCTAATGCTTTATATAGAGATATCTTGCAGTTACTGCGTAGGAAATAGGCATGATAATCTTTTTTTGCGCAATTTCGATATACTTTAGTGAAGAAAAGGATAACCCAAAAAATGTTCTGTTTCATACCAAATATCTAGTTCATAATTATTAAGTAACTACTATGTAGTTATTTTAAAGTGATGTGATAACAATGTGGATCACAGAAGACGTTTCTACCCTACTAAACAGTTTTATCGGTAGAAAGTAGTGAGGCCAAAAGTAGCTGTTTCAAAATGACAAAAGTGGGAATAGTTTTTATCTGCAGATGGACATGAATTAGCGAACTAATATGAAAAGACCAAAAATATTTGTGCATATACTGTTAAGTACATAATAACTGCATGAAATACTACCATATATTTACAGTAATTACAGAACAAAACATGGACTGTTTTTTTAGCCATGACCACAAGATGTAAATCAAATCAACCTTTATTTATAAAAGCGTTTTTCATACTGTGAGCAACTCAAAGCACTTTCCATTTAAAAACAAAATATACACTATAAAAGCCCAACCCACCCTTCACACACACCCTCCCCATAACACATACACCCATGACCCCACACACAATGAATACTTAAAAAGAAAAATGAAAAACTTGTAAAATAAACTTAAGGCTTGGCTCTGCTGTGAGGAGACAGTATTGAGGATTCTATTATACCAGGAGCCAGCTCAGCCAAAGGAACATCGCCATGGTGCCCACCCAGACCGGGACAGCAATGGAGTGCAGGACTCCAGTCGCCCCAGCAAGGTGAAAAACTATCACAGCAACGACATCAGACCAAGCCAGCAAGCCCTGATATGATAGATCCCCACAGGAAACACTGGGGTTAAAATGATAGTAAGATAATAAAATTAAATACATGTATTTAGAATAAATAAATAAATAACATGCCATTGAGATTAAATACATAAAATATTAAATAAAATCCATAAAGAAGATAAATAAATAAATGAATAAAAACTAAATTAATAAATAGGCAGATATATCAACTAAAAGCAAAATTGAAAAGGTGGGTCTGGAGCTTCTTCCTAAAAACCTCTACTGGCTATGAGGCTCTCCGAGCAGGGCATTACAATAATCTAAATGACTAAAAATAAAAGCATGCATCAGCACCTCTGTGCTGGCAAGAGAGAGGAATGGGCGGACTCTGGCAATGTTTTTAAGAGGATAAAATCCCGTCTTAACGACGTTTTTGATATAAGGAGTAAAATTCAACTCAAAGTCTAAAAGAACGCCTAGGTTTCTCACAGAATGAGAAGGATTAAAATTATTAAGCTTGGGTAAAATCCACTCTCTCTTGTCTTCAGGACCGATGATTAAAACTTCTGTCTTGTTCTGGTTGAGCTTAGGGACGTTTTCTGCCATCCATGACTTTATGTCTAAAATACAATTTAAAAGACTCTTTATAGATCCAAGGTCATCAGGAGACACGGCAATGTAAAGCTGAGTATCATCAGCATAGCTGTGAAAGTCAACGCCGTGTCTCCTGATGACATCCCCAAGAGGCAACATGTACAAGTTAAAAAGAATGGGACCTAAAATCGACCCTTGGGGAACCCCACAACTTATTTCATGGATTCTTGAGGAGCATGTATCCATACTTACATAAAAGTGTCAATCTGAAAGGTAAGAAAAAAAAACACTTAAGAACATTTCCAGAAAGGCCCACATGACTCCTCAGTCTATCTAATAAAATCTGGTGATCTACTGTATCACTAAGATCCAGCAGCACCAGAACAGAAAGTTTCTGTGAGTCTAAGGTAACTCTAAGATCATTAACTATCTTTAAAAGAGCTGTCTCTGTACTGTGGTTCATTCTAAAACTAGACTGATATTTTCTAAAATGTTTTGGGCATGTAAAAACTCATGAAGTTGAGTAGCGACACTTTTGTCTATAATTTCACTTAAAAACGGTAAGTTGGATACAGGTCTGTAGTTATCCAGAGTATTAGGATCTAAACTGCTCTTCTTCAGAGGGAGCCTCACCACCGCCGTCTTACAGGCAGTGGGGAAGACACCCGTCTGAAGAGAGCAGTTCACTATGTTTAAAAACTCTGACTCAAAGAATCCATAAAATGTTTTAAAAAGTGAAGAGGGAATGGGATCTAAAAGGCAGGTTTTGGTGTTTACTTGGGATAAAACTCAACCAAGCATTTCTGCATCAACCAGGATAAAACTCGATTCAGGTAAAAACAACGCCGGTGATCTGTTAAAACCAGAGTGTTGCACAGATGAAATGTTAGATCTTATAGCATTGATTTTACCCATGAAGTGGTCTGCGAAGTCCTCACATGCAGCATTAGATGATGGCATGGATGACTTATTAAAATCTTTGTTTACTAAAATATCAATAGTTTTAAAAAGAAGCTGTGGATTATTTTTATTTTCTGAGATAATATCTGAAAAAAGAGTTCTGGCCTGTTTAACTGAGTTATTGTACATTTTGAGTTGTTCTTTAAAAATGTCTTTATAATTTATTAGTTTTGTCTTACTAGATCTCCTCTCAGCCTTCCTGCAATTCTGTTTCTGATACTTAATGTCATTAGTCTTCCACGGCATTTTAGAAGTGGTTCTTATTGTTTTTGTTTTTACTGGAGCCACTGAAGTCTGTTATTAAAATCATCAACAATAAAATCACAGGATGCAGAAAGTCTGAGCAGGAGTTTGGTTAAAAATATTAATAAAACTTGCAGCCACTTCAGGATTTATATACCGTTTCCTCACAGTTCTCACTGAGGCTTCCTGCTGGATTTCACTGTTGACAATAAAAAACACACAGCAGTGATCTGATATGCCCAAATCAACAACAAAGGACACCCGCCGCAGACAGGCCGTATAATGACGAGGTCGAGGCTGTGTCCTCTGTTGTGAGTGGCCTGTGTGACATGTTTAAAATCCATGCTGTTAAGAAGATTTAAAATCTCATGAGCATAGACATCCTCATTTTTATAAAAATGTAAATTAAAATCCTATTGTACCTTATGTGAAGAAATGATGAAAAAATTCAGAAAATTCTTCAATAAAACAGGTAGGAGGGTTTGGTGGTCTATACACTGTGACAGCTAAAACAGGTGGGGCACCAAAGAGAAAAGCATGATGCTCAAATGAAGAATATTTGTTGAATACAATATTTTCAGATCTTATTGTTTTGTGAGCTATTGATGCTGTGCCGCCACCTCTTTCCTGATAGAAAATAAAAAGTTAAAATTAGGTGGAGAAGCCTCAGTGAGAATAGCTGGAGCATCAGTGCCAAGCCAGGTTTCAGTTAAAAACAAACAAGTTAAATCATGGTCTAAAATCAGATCATTAAAGATAAAAGACTTATTTAAAAGTGATCTAGCATTAAAAAGAGCCATTTTCACTGTTGTGGGTAAAATCTGATGTGAGGATGTCCTGGTTCGGCCTTCAGCTGGGAATGTTTTTTGAAGAACGAAGGGTGAGGTCCATGCTGATGCTGAGAAGACGGTAACCATTATTGCTAGGATGTAAACCGTCTGTTTTGAAGAGATAAGTCTATTGTAGAATGTTGTGAAGTTATCAATATATGGAATGCTCATGGAGTGACAGTATGATTTTAACCAAATATGAAGCTGACGGATGCGTGAAAACATGATGTCTCCACAACAGTCTCCATAACTAGTGGTTATTAGTTCTATTGGGAATTTTAGAGCCCTGAAGGCAACCACTCTGGATAAGAGATAAAATAATCACTCATTAGAATGGAAATTTCTCTTTTTACATATAGCAATAAGAAATATTGCTGAACCATTTTTATGGTTTTACTACTAACAATAATAAACGAAAGTTGTTTGGGGTTTGCAAATCTGTTGTTAGAGTTTTCTTACAACAATTAAGTGCTAACAAATGAATAAATAATGTGTTAGCATATTTATTGTATTATTTACAATAATACAAAAAAAAGAAAATAAAATTGAACTCACCTAAAGACAGACAAATAGAAGTTCATCTTTTGCAGAAAAAGTCTTTTAAAAAAAAGAAGAAAAATGTTTTTTCTTGGCCCCTAAATCATAGATTTTACCAATAAATACCGAATATTATACAATACAACAAAAACAAACAAAAAAAACCATTGTCCCCCTAAAGTTTCGAAGTTATACTTACAAATTAAATACATTTTTATTTTAGTTTTGACACAAATCTGTAGTTAGCCCTTTGATGTTTTAGCTAGTTTTGGAACGCGTATCCCGCCTTTGCATGACGGTAGCTGGGTAGGCTCAAAAATCACCTCGACCCTGAACAGGGCCACGTGGGTTAGGAAAACGAACATGTGTTTACACCTATATTAAGTCTATGGTTTACACTGATTTTTTTTTGTTAAACGTCGATTAAAGACAAAAAAAAAAAAAAAAAAAATGACAGATGGCCGTAAAACACTGAACAAAATAAATTATATAGAGGGCACTAGCAATAATGGTAAATGAGTAACTTAGCTCAGTAACGTATAAGTGATTCTTCATGGCTGTTAGCATGATTCACCAGGTAAAAGTCTAATTTAAAACATACTACTTTATTCTGCCAAAGTATTTAAAACAAAACTGCAGTCACAAAAAGGAAAGCGAACAAAATGTCGACATCCTTGGCAGATTTTTTTTTTGTTTGTTTAAGATAATTATTTTCTGTTGGGGCCCCAATCTTAACAGCCCCAAGCTAAATGTTAATGTTTGTTACTTTTCATTTTGTTATGAAACTTTTCAGTTTGAACTAACAACCACAATCAGAAGTTAATAGCATCTATATTATGATAATGGATCAAACTGAATGTTTTAGCTTATATACAGATTATACCACCACATATCCAATTTTATTTATTCATTATTGAGTCTCTTATCCTTCTATTGTTGCCCTCAATTTAGGAATTTCAAAAAAGTGCATAATCTGCCCGAGAACATCACAAAAGCTAACAAATGGCACATGTATATGAAGCGGAAATAACTCAATACTTGTTTTTCAATTTTTTAAATTAATTTCTATACATCATCCCTCTGTGGGGTACCACGATAGACATGTTAATCCCTGGAATTCAATAGGAGGACAGCAGAGCCTTCACATTTCTCCAGACATTCCAATGGAAACTTGCTGCCCTGCCTGGGATCTTCAAGTGAACCTTTCAGCTCTCTAGAGGCCCGTTTGTCAGAATATTTCAATACTATTAAACCCTGTATCTATGCATGGTAGTAGAAAGGTGTTGGCTAAACATTGTTCCTCCCATCTCTGCAAGTCTTAACAGAACTTAATTGTTTTTTCTTTTTAACAAAGAGTTTTTATTAATGCTTTATTTTGAAAGATTGTTCTCCAAAAGCCTTAATTTGGAATATTGTTTTGTCCATTTTTCAAACCAAACATTTGTTTTCCCTGTTTATCAAGATCTGCATTTATGCATTTCATAGGTAATTCCACAGGTATTCACAGGTGTAGATGCTATTGGTCAATGTTTTATTCTGCTGAATCGAGTTTTACAATTGAACCTTTAACCTAGAACGTCCACATTTTCTCACCTGCAAACAAAACCCAATTTCTGTCCCTGGACTCCTGGTTTCAACACACACACTCTGCTGAAAAATGAAACAACCACACGATATTATAAAGTACAAAAACAACTTTATTTACAAAAAAAACAGACCACTGTCTCTGTCCCACAAACCCCCAAGTCCAGTGATTGCTGTGGAATGCAGTGTCTGTGGCTGAGGTTGGGAATTTACTGTACTGACAAGAGCACCACCCAAAGCAACCCTTCAGGACTTTTCCACCCACTTATTTAGTCTGAGCTGACCCAGAATTGTATGACGGTCGGTGGAAGGCTCACTAAAGACTGGCCTGAGGCTGCACTCGATTCAAGGTCAGCCTTCGTTTGCTGAAACGCTCCGAGCAAATGTTTAAAAAGACGTCAGCGAGGATCTAAAGATGAAATCGTCAGCATACAAAAGCCTATTTCTCCATTTGTGTTCTGATAAAAAGAGAAAATACTTAGTCATCTTCAGGCTTTCGTGCAGCATAAATATATCTCGGATCACGGGAGAGTACGTAAACCACTGTTGGCTAAAAAGATGAATTCTTCAGCAGTTTGCTTTACATTCTGTTGAGTTGTAACGCTGATAATGCTGCTCAGTGTGAGGATGATTTTTAAAATTTCATTTTCAGCCAAAGGAAGTCTGAATATAAAAAATAACACCTTTGTGATTTTGTCTCACTATGGCTGAACTGCAGCTGGTGGTTTATGCTGACGCAGCAAAGACAAACTGAAACTCTGTAATTGGGTCATGGGCCGTTTGTGTTCTTCTGATTGTGACCAAAGCCTCTCACATTTTTGGTTCCTAAACTTGTGAGAGAGAGGATTTTGTCATCAAATGGGGGAAAGTTGGCTGCAACCTAATGTGTGCTTTTTTTTCTTCACAGATATTTAAATTGGATAAACTGCTGAACAACAGGGTTTGTGTCGGTCTTCATGTAAATGTTTAATTGTCCATTTTGTAGGTGTGTTTAGAAAGCGTAACGTGTACGAATGTCCTCCAGCTTCTTGGAGACTTCTGGGGGTGTCCGGTCGAGCTCCTCGGCCACGCTCTTCTGCTTGTGTGTGTCCATGCTGTTGAACTGCTCGCACAGATCCCCATCGATCACATTCTGAAGAACACAGGCATGAATCATGATTAACACAAAGCTCCACAAACTCAGAAAGAATGATAAATCTGCATGCTAGCTGTTTTGGCTAATTTTTTTCGTTGTTTTTTAGGCTAGTTTGGAGCTTAGCTAATATTTCAGCTGTATGCAAGCTATTTTGGCCAATTTAGGATTTTTTCAGTTTTAAACTAATGATGGTTAAGATGTGTGGTTTACATCCAGTTTGCGCATGACCTGATTAGTCGACTAATCGGAAAAATAATCGGTGATTAGTCGACTATTAAATTAATCGTTTGTGGCAGCTCTAATTTAAGTAAAATTAAATAAATGAAGTAAAGCAAAACAGTGGTGGGATTATATAAATTGGCTTCCTTTCAGGCAATCTACTGAACTCCTTTTGACAATCTTAATAGTCAATAGTTTCATAGTGTCATGAAATATATGCAAAATAGCAAATACGTTTGTTTATAGTCAAGAGTAATAATTTAATTATTTACTAGGGTATGTTATCCATTTTTATGACTAATTATTCCATCTTTGATTTGTCTTTGTATAGATACACCTTTCTGTTCTTGTTTTGCTTCTGCTTTAATTGCTTGAAATGAACCATTTCCAATTCAAAACTAAAGTTGCAAAGAGTACTAAGGATGAAAGACAGCACTGATGAAAAAAAGTACATAAGAAACAGTATGCGTGTTCCCTCACAATATTCCCAGTCTTGCTTTTTGGAGAGTTTTTCAGGGCAGTTTTACTTGCTCATAATTACTCTCTTTTTTTTTAACCTGTGAGCGATCTCTTATGGGGTCCAGATGACCCCGCCCTACATCGATGTGTGATCCCTCCCATGACAAAGGAGGACAAAGGTGGACAGGATTGATGTCTGCATGGACACCAGTGAAGATAAAAAATCCTTGGAAAAAGAAAAGTTCAGGGCACTGTCTTGTGGGGTCCAGATGACCCCACTTTAAATGTAGAAATGCCTGGGATAGCACAAGAGTTAAGAGTGCAATGTCTTCTGCCTCCCGATTGGCTGGAGAGCTTGTCAATCAATCCCCTCTGTGCCCTATCTCCTGTACAGATATCTGCAGCAGGTTTCATTTTTAAAATCTATTTTAGTTTTCCAAACACACAGTCAAGCCCAAAATTGTTCAAGTGTTTCTGTAATTTTTTTTCCAATTTGTGTCCTTTAAAGTTTGGGATAATTATTTCCTACGTTGTGAAGAAACAGAGGAGGCTGCTGTTCCTTTGATTCAAACATTTTGCAAACAGCAGATGGGACAAAAAAAATGTATAACAATGAAATTCAAGTTCTTATTACACCAAACTTAAAGTATTTTAGAGACTTTTTAAAGCTATTATAAGTCATTTTTAAATGTATGACCTTTTTAATCGATCGGTAGCTATGCTACAATAAATAGTGAGTGTGTTTGTTTTGTGCCCTCGTTTCACATCCCAGAAAATCTGGTTTACCAAATCCAGCAAACCAGATATTCATGTGACAAAACACTTCCAGCTAAAACCTGTAACCACTGCTGATTGTAGTCATTTCCTAATCTCACTGTGGTTAAACTTAGCAACATATTACCTAGTATGCATGTGAACAGTAGTTTTTAATAAATGAGTCCTGCAACATTCTCACGTGACACATAATTCTTCCCACTGACAACAACCTGAATTTCCGTTCCGGTACGGTAACTTGCCCCCTAAAAGCAGGTCATAAGAAGGTAATAATCTACACTTTGCCATTCCTGATAAATGAAGCACCAACCTTCACTGGGAAGTAGTAGGACCTGAAGCTGAGATGGTCTCTGCCACAGATTGGAGGGAACTCGGAGCGCATGTGCATCTCTAGATGCTGGAAGAAGTCGTGGTCCTGAAAAGATAACAGACAATTTAAGAAATATCTCATTAAAACGACAGACAAATTTAATCTTTCTTTGCTAATAAAGATGAATTCACATGGAACATACTGTATAAACTGAATACAGAGAAAGACAACAGTAAAGACGAAAACGTATATAAAAAAAAACTGCAGGCCTGCAACGTAAATTATTCTAAAAGTTTAAAATAAATGTTAGATTGATCAAAAAAAAGTTGAATAGTAGTTTAAAGAAAAAGAAAAGCTTAAACTAGATGTTATATTAGCCGACGTTTGTAGTAGCCCTTGAAAAATAGTTAAAAAAAATGCTAACAAATCTAAAATAAATTATTAAAATAAAGGAATAAAGAAGCTGAAGATGCTACATTTGAAACATTTTTTAGAAAAAAATGCTGTGAAAAAAGCAAATTAATTTAAATGTGCAGCTATCTCAAATAAGCTTTCAAAAATGGTGAATATAAATAATGATCAGGATCTCAAATAAAAGGAATTTCAGACAGCGGAAAAAAGATGACGGAATAAAAAGGAAACTATCTTATTTTATGTTGGTTGAGTTTATCAAATTACCTTGTAAGCACAACGAGGGATGAGTAACTCAAAAAGGCTATAATTCATAATTTAACACACTATGAAAATGAATGCAACATTAAATGCATAAATACAAAAAATGTGTTACTTCAAAGTTTTAAAAAACAGTAGGATGTTAAAGACCAAAGTGGAGAAAGATGAGTATTTTATTAGAAAAACAAACATCACCTTTGAAAACTAATAACTTCACACATGACACTGATTTGTCTTGTATTAGTATTTAATGAGGTCTGGGTCAAGTAGAAATGTTGGAAAGATGAGAACAGATTTAAATATAGAAAATATCTAACACAGCTCCATTAAAGTGTTTTGTTGTGCTGAAAACGGCTTAACTAGCATGAAAACTAATAAGTGCAGAGCAGGAGGAAGGATTTCTACCTCGTGTGAAGTGAATGGGACCAGGATTCCAATGCCTCCAGACAGTGTGTTGTAGACCAGCGACTCGGAACCTCCAGGGATCAGAGTGGTTTTCTGAAGAGATAACACTGTCTCTCCAACATGGTAGTTCACGACTACTTCAGCCTGAAGAAACAGAGGATGAAAAGTTCCGTTTTTTTTTTTTGGCTAAAATTGTCTGTCTGAAATCAAATGAAAAACTGTAAGAAATCTGGTTAAGACTTGAAAAATTGAATCACATCATAACTCGTCAGATATGTCTCAAAGTCATTTGAGGTCTCAAGCCCAATAAAAATCAGAGTGTTCTGGTTTGTGCACATTAACAGTGATAAGTGAGTCAGGGTCAGAGAGGAGACACATTCCCCTGCTCTGGATACTTTAATTTGATAATCTTCCGAAAACTGCAATGCCAATCATGCCCCATAAACATTAGGATGTGGCCGAGACACACGGCCAGCGTTAGGATGATCAGTCTTAATGAAGGGACATGCATGACACCATGAGACAGGCTGCAACAGTTAAAGCAGACAGAGGAGTGCCGCAGTTTTGCAGAGTACTCCATTACTGTCTGACAGGAAACAACAGCAGCTCTGTGTGAAACCAAACATCACGCGAAAAAGCTCAGCATTCGCGTGATCAGCACTAAACGCCCTCAAGTTAAAAGTTTAAATATATAGAAATATTTTGAAAATCAAAGAGGTGAAAATGCCTATTCTAAAATGCAAAAGAAAGCACCCATCTTCTCCTTCAGCTTTGATATGGTTCAAAATTTTTGTCTCGACACGAACAGCCTTTAGCAAAGTTGCATTTTTTCAGAAACCAGAACTTATTGTTTAGCATCTACAATGACAAAATGACAAACAGCTTTGGCAAAATATATCAATTAACTACAGGATGAATTATTTTATGATAACATATTTCAGAACTGAATTGAGTGGTTTTGCTCTTCCTCATTTGATTTCACCCTTAAGTCTAGACCTGAAAGACTGAATAGATTTAGAGCATCATAGTGTCATGATGGAACAGAATGTAACAGCAAAGCTGCAAACAGATTCCAGTCAAATGACACATTAAAGTATGCCAATTAGAAGAAAATCATGACTGCAATGCATTACGAGCCATTATTATGTCTAAAAAACCGACAAGAGCCGAACACGAGAGTCAAAAAAGGACAACCTCTTTTGGCTTGCCACCCACACCAATATACGACTGGCGCTTTGCTGACAGCATTAACGATGTTTTATCCACGCCGAGACAGTCTTCAGTGGGATCTGAGATTTAGAGGGTGGCCTCCGCGCTGCCGCCATCGTCTGATGCTAATCTAGCTGTCAAGCTATAAATCATTTCTTGACAGGACTGGACTGTGGACTTTTCGTCATTGAAGGATACAGGGATAAATGTTTTCTTTCATTACCATTCAAATTTAATAGGTTTTTAAAATATTTTGAATCCACCAAGACTCTCTGGCAAAGATCTTTTTTAGGTTCATTTGTATTTATTTCAAAAACTGATACCTATCATCAATAAATTCTAGTATGTCAATGGGTATACCTAACTTTATTACCAAAGATCTACCTCTGCCTGTTTTCCAGCTCTTCCTAGCCTGATAACTGCTGAATTTCAGACCTTAATTAAAAAATGGAAACATTAGATAAAAAAAATGTTCATTTGTTAAGATCTGTATAGAAACATTTTTCTAAGGGTTTGTATATTTTTTTTACAAAAAACAAACGTTCTCCATTATTAAAATATAGTCTCTAATGGAAGTCAGAGCGGCAGCTTAAACCCTCCCTGTTTTTTTTGTTTTTTTTTCTTTTCAACTTTGAGCTTCAAACATCTTTCAGATTTTAAAATGTATTCAAGGACACGTGACTTAGCTGCTATAAAACTGTGGCTCTATAAAATTTGGGAATTTTTCTCCTTCCGCTGACTTAATGATGGATGTGAATTTGGAATTTCCGGGGCCTTGGAGCAGATGACACTGAGGTGGAGCGGAACAAAACTAAAAAAATTAAAGTCTACATTCAGTCACATTTCAAAGTTTTAACTAAAGAAAAAAAGTTGTGCTCTATTTACATTTTAAATGGTGAAAATATTTGTTTGAGTCCTGAATTTTACTTTTCCTAACATTTTTCAAGTTTAGAGGTCAGTTTGCAGATTTATCAGGTCATCTGATTATTACCTTTATAACTTTTTTAAATCGTTACACAGCTTTTTCCATACGACCAAAACAATTTATTTTAAAAGCCTGCAACTAATATTTTCTTCGGCTGTGGAGCTTATCAATTTTTTTTCAAAGCGGAATAGTCACAAATATTTAGAAAGACAGAAATGTGAACTTTCATGGTCAACATTTTTTAGTCTCAATTACTAGATTCAAAATATTTATTTTAAAATCTGTAATAGTTAATTAGTTGTGTGTGTGTTTAGATTTGTTAATAATCTGTAAATACAAAGGTTGAATGAAGGGATAAAATTGAAAATGATGCTGTTTTCTTCTGTTTTTTCTTTTTTGCTTACAGAGATTCAAACGACATCTGCGCTTTAGTTTCTTGTTGCTTAGGTTGCAGTAAAAGCAGTTGTTCCCCTCTTGGCTTATTCCCTTCATAGCTCTTCTCTTTGTTCTTTTTTAAACTAAAGCCTGCAGGCTTTAAATTTTTACTTTTATGTCCAAAAAAGTTGAATAAAATGTTTTTTTTAAACAATCAGTTGTATGCTCACTTTTTCTACACTAGCAATATTTCAACAGCTTGATCCAAACAATAACACCAGATCTTTTACTTATGTATTCATGTGGCATGGTTTTTTATAATGGTAGAGGGTTAAATTGTGGTGTTAAATCAAAAAGTTCAGTATGTGACTGTGGTCTGAGGGAGGAGGATCGCTTCTTTTGAAGGTGTGAAGACTTAAAGCTTGCAGATGAATGACCTGCAGAAAAATCATTTTCTATATTTAGGAGATGAAAGCAACGAATTCAACAATAACAGAGGACCAACTGTTGTCTCATGACAGCAGGTCATACTCTTCCTCAGTGTTTATACCAGAGGAGGTGGTTTATTTCAGGAGGCCAGACAGTTTGTAAGCAACAAAAAGAGTGATTAACAGCAGCAGTAATTGTGTTTCCAGCTGCAAATGTCAGCTTTTCCTCTTCTCTGTAAAGGTTTTCCTTCCATTACAGATGGCACATTTTCCTCTTAATCTTTACACTAATAAACTTTGCATGACATGATCAACGCAAAATATGACATGTGAGGTAAAAACAGTAAATCCTTTCACTTTGACAGATGGTTTCAAGAGCCTGACTCTGATATTTGAGGATAAATTAATCAAATCTAAGCGGAATGCATCTAATCGAATCTAAAAACTCATTTACGCAACATAATTGGGTTCAACACAGACATCATTGACACATCTATAAATAAACATGGAACATTTCTAAACTAAAATTAATGAACATACACAGCAACAGACAAACACTGTGGCGTTAAGTAAACTGGGTTTATTGGAGACACCTATTTTTATTGCTGTTTTATTCATTATAGTCCTGAAATGATTTTGAATTTTTAGTTTGTCAACTTCATGAAGCATCAGCCTTTGTTAGACCAAAGAAGACCATTGAAATATTGTTCCCTCTTTGATCACAGGGGTTATAGTCTAAAAATAATCTGCAATGAAAGATGAAATTCATGAAAGATTACAGATGTTTTAAAGCTGTAAAAATAATTTTCTCGGAAATTTTAACTTTTTTCTCTCAAAGTTCAAACCTTCGCAGAAAAAAGACAAGAATTATAGAATGAAACCAAAGATCTGCCTGTGATTGAAAATGTATGCGTATGTGGCAAGCTCAACGCATTCTGTACCTGAGACACAACACTGACGTAGAACACAAACCACTCTAAAAAATAAAATTGAATAAAAGGATGCAAAATTCTACTAAAAAAGAATTAGCAAAACAGTGACTGTGAATAGTGAACCACACTATAATAAGGGACTGTTATAATTTCATTACATTGAAAGCAATAAAACCTTGTTCTTAGGCTCCTAAAAAATAGTAAAATGACAAATGAAAAAAATGACTGCAGACAATCAATTAGTGATCAGCTGTTTTACCTTCTGTGATGCTCCATTAAGGAGTCCTCTGTCCCACAAAGCTTTGTTTCCTGTAGGATCTTCATCCACGTCATCACTGGTGTTGGGAGGAAGACGCACCTACGATCAAAATACAAAAACTTCATTTAATAATTTGTCTCATTTCCTCCAACCAAATAAATCTACAGATTCAAAATTAAGTATTTATGTGCTTTATTCTTTGCAGGCCCCTATCAAATGTTTTTATCATATTTTCTAAACTATAGAGCGCACCATCAATGAATCAACTACTTTCAAAATTATGTCATACATAAAGCTCATTGAAATATGATGGGCATTAAACAAGGCAAAAGAGTCTGAGATAAGTCCATCAGTTAGACTAAATAACGCCATTCACAGTAACTCTAGAACTTGTTTGTAACGTGTTACACATTAGGCACATTAGAAGTGTTGGTTGCAAAAGAAAAAAAAAAAGACTGAAACTGTTAAAACAAATGTTACTGTGATGCTAAACCCCAACCTTGTTAGTGACATTAAAAAAAAAAGGTTGGATAGAGCTACATTTTAAGCTGCAATTGTATAATTACAATAAAGCCCAACTAAACATTTTTGACAGAGCAACATTTACTTCTCAAAAATGCCCAAATAAGTAAACCCAACCAGAATTAATCTGTTGTTTCTTGAAAACATTAATGTTTTTAAGTCCACCTTACAATGTGGAGAACACAGTGTTATGTAAATGTTTACACGGGCTTACAATGCTGATGTTGCCAAACTTGTCAGCAGCAGCCATGGTGTCGTAGTCGAGCAGACAGGCCGTCGTCACCCAGCGAGGATACGTGTCGTCGGCGAAGATGATGAGCTGGTTTTCGTTGCGTCGGTACCGAACCCAAAACAGACTCTCCTGGACATCAGAAATGATGACTCTCTGTCCGATGGTGTAGATGCCCGTCACAATGTTAGGAATGTGCTGCAGAAAAAGAGAAGCCAAAGTGTTGAGATGCGGCTGGTAAAAAAAGCAGTGCATATGTAAGGCGTCACAACAGCCAGGCATCCATATGTTTTCCAGTTGCTTTTGCATCCTAATTGAAAAAACAAGATGCATGTTGCTTTGATTAGCCCACTGTTGTGAATGCAGCCTCACAAACATGTCAAGTGCAATTCCCACCTCAAACAACATCTGCAAAGCCTTTCCACACAAAGTGTTCAGCAGGCGGTAAAGGCTTGCAGGCTGCTCCATCATGAGCAGCTCGTTTTCACAGCAACAATGTCATGATAATTATAAGAAGATGTTTACATCAGTGAAACATAATCAAGAGTGATATCCCAAACTTTGTTCTACAGATCTAACAAGAAAGCAAACTGATTCAAAGTGACAAGTTTTACATAAGCATCGAAAAAGCAGGCAGAGTTCCTCCTTTTAAAAAGTGGGAAGACATCTCCTTTTGTTAACAAACAGCGCTCTCAAAATCAGTTCCATTAAACAAAACAAACAACGCTATAACACAATCACACACATTTGTTATCATTAAATAAAAACAGTAAAACTGCAGTTGCTAATAAAGCTTAAAAATTGAACTTGAGTTGTTTTTGTTTTTTTTTTCATTAAAATCGTTGCGAGTTAGTGACAGACCAAGCTCCCTGATCAAGGATCTCAGCAGCATGAAGGGTAAAGGGGACGGAGTTGCTCTGCATCTGATGTCCCATCCACAACTCAGATGTGAATTTCTAATGAACTACTGCTCTGCAGAAACTATGTCTTAGAAAACAACACAGGTTTCAGATTTTTGCCTAAAAACAGAATAATCATAAATAAAGGACCACTGGAAACACTTTGAAAATAACTCAAAAAATTACAGTCTGTTTAATGATGAACTGTTGAATCAAATCAAATAAATCCAGTTTTTACCTTGTTCTCACATTTACGAAGCAGTTTCTTCTTCCCCAGGTCGTAAATTCGAAGAAGTTTTCCAACTCCGACTAGAACCCGTCCCTGGAATGGAGCAATGGCCAAAGGCACGTCCTCTACTGGAGTCTGTAAAGTGGTCCAACAAACAGAAAATGGCATGGAGGGTGAAGAAGACCCAGGGAAGCGGTTGTGTTTTATGTAATTAGGTGAAAATTGAGGACATTTTGCACAGCAAAGCAGCAGATCTTAAAACAACTGAGCCATTGCAACACACAAGTCAACAAACAGAAACACACAATCAAAAAAAGCATTTCAGATCATTACAATGTGGCTGTAAAGTTTCTCTTTGAAAACTTTAAAAGATGCAGATGTGTGTCCTAATCAGAAAGTTTGGGAACCATCCTTCTGTGCTAAAGAAGGGGCAAAAAGCTGGAATTTTGCTAAATACATTTACAAGTTAGTATTTATTTCAAGGAAAGTAGCTAAATTAGGAAAAGAAAGTGCTTTTTTGGTGTTATAGGGATATTTTACTTTTGAAAATAATATTTTTTTTTTCTTTTAAGAGTTAAATTCATTGAAATAAAGATGATTTACTAATCTGTTGGGTTTGATCTGAGATTATAAACATTCATGCAGTTTTAGTTTATACAGTTAATTCTAAACAACTCCATACTAAGGGACCACGTATTTAACAATTATTGATTACAAATAGCTTGTCGTCAAATATGCCAGAAATGCGAAAATGTCTCTTTAATTTCAATTTAATAGCAACAAACTGTAAACATAAATGGATCCAGGCTTCTTTGAAAATGCAGTGAACATAGAAAAAGGAGCGGCTTTGCAGCTGTTGAGTTGTCTCTGTGGGTCGTGTTAATCATTTATGGCTAATTTGACCACAGACAAAGTTAATTAGGGAAGAACTGTAATCAGGTCAGACAGGATGAAGAGTTTACTCACGATGACAGTTTTTCTTTAGCTGTCGTTGCGGTTCATGCATCATCACGCAGACTTGACTAAAACTTCTGCACTCCATACGTCATAAACGCACACAGTCCACAAATGTCTAAGCTATTTAAAATCAACAGTATATATTGGAGACAGACTATGTCAACATTTTTTAAACAATATCCAAATGGTAAAAGTACATAGACAAATGTTGTGTCCTATTATAACTTTTAAAGTGTCTGGCGCTGAATGGGAATGTGTGCTTAAGAAGTTAGGATTGTGACCAAAAAGAATCACCTAAAAACATCACATGTGGTTAAGTGGTTGGGAAATCCCTCCGAGTCTGTGTGAGGAGTGTCTGAGAAACAAACTGACTCATCTCCACTCTTCTTCTACATCAGGTAACAAACCACAGAAAGCTGATTCACTTGGATCATCCCCACCCTGCTCCCGTTTCTGGGGAATTGCCCCAGAAACTTGGGCAGACACATCCTGCCATCGGATCGTTACAAAGCTGTCGAGTTTTGAAAATGTGACACTAAAGGAGCTGTGAAAACGGCCCAGTTTTGGCCTGAACATGTTGACAAACCTCTAATTTGGAAGAGCGGAGAAACCCAAACTCACCTTGTGCACAAACTCCAGCTTCTCTCCTCCACCTGTGAGGCGGTAGGTGTAGATGAAACCTCCAGACACAGACCTGGGGTTGAGTATCATGTCACGTGCAACTCCCACTAGAATATACCATTCATCTCCAGTGTTTATGAAGCGGCACGCTGCCACACTGAAACACATCCAACACAGAGAGGAAGACATGAGCTGCTAAAATAACACAGAATGATGGAGAGTCTCACAGAGGATCAACATTTACATTCATGTTTGATAATATTTCTCTAAAAAGGAAATAAATACAAGCCAAAGTTGAATTCTATGAATTCTATCTTAAATCCCCCTCACACTCACCTGAAAGCAGCCTCGTTCTGCTCCAGCTGAACCTGGTCCAGCGTCGTACCCTGGATGGGGTTGACCAGCCGCACCAGAGAGGCCCACTGCCCGGCTCCGGCTTTGGGAGCTCCAAAGATGGACTCTGGGAGGTTCTCGTTGAGGAATGCTGCAGCCATCTCAGCTGCCAGCTCTCGCTCGTCCTCGCCTGCAGCTTCCACCATCTCCTGCAGGGGGCACCACACAACCAGCTGTTAATCTATCCAATTTAGACAAACATTTGTTTTTGTAAAGAATCTACTCTGTAAATGAAAAAAGTATTTTGCTGGGTGAACAAATATGAAACAAAGGAGGAAAATAAAAAGTGAATAGATAAAACTTAAAGATTTTTATTTTCTCTTTTGTTATTTTTACTATATTTGATTCAAGTGGTGGGTTTTTTAATGTTCTTGGAATTTTCTTTCCTAGAATTTTGTTTCAAGTAAAAGAGAGCAGAAGAAGAATGTCTCAAAGTGAGCAAAGGAACAAACAATCAAAGGAATTCTGTTATATTATTTACAGACCATTAAAATGATTCAGCTGAGAGATGTTGACATTTTTAAGTCCAGCCATTGCTAGAAAAGGACTTCAAACTAATTTGAACTATGAAACATCAGAACAGCAGTGCCCTCCTGCTTCAGCTTCTATTACTGCAAGATCTTTGCTCTGCAAACGGAGACGAAGGCTTGAATTTACTTTAACTTTCTGCTTTGTGGCAAATAAAACATCAAGTAAAAAGATGACAGAAACACAAGTTATTTAGAAAATTATTTCAAAATAACATCTAAGTGTTTTTTTCCTTTCAATAGAGCATATAAATTGCTGCAGACCCCGAGTGAAGAAAAGTAGTTAAGTGTCGTCATGGTAACATCTTTTATGTCTCTGGGAAAGTTTCAAAACTATCCTAAAATCCTAGACACAGGTTTTATGGAAACAAGTTAAGACAGAAAGCCGTAATCTAATTTACCAGCTCAGTGGCCTTGTGGTAGAGTGTCCGCCCTGAGATTGGAAGGTCGTGGGTTCAAATCCCGGCCGAGTCATACCAAAGACTCTAAAAATGGGACCCAGTGCCTCCCTGCTTGACACTCAGCACTAAGGAGATGGACTGGGGGGTTAAACCACCAAATGGTTCCCGAGCGCGGCTGTGTCTGCAGCTCACCGCTCCCCCAGGGGATGGGTCAAATGCGGAGAACAAATTTCACACACCGAGGTGCGTGACAAATAGTGGGACTTTAACTTTTAACTTTAATATACACAGTTTAATTTCAGCATCTTCACCTTGAGCACAGAAAACAAGTTCGGTATCTATTACCACATGATCTTGACTACATAAAGATTAAATCCCGCAAACACTCGGGCAGTTTTTTTTTCTTTGACATCCCGTTAAGCCATTTATATCTGTTTTAAAATGTTCTGTCTGAATTTTTAAGTGGTCAATTTTACAATGTTAAGTCAAGGCACAAAATGTTTGGGAACTGCTGTACATTTGATCAATAACCACTTTGATGTTTGACATTAAAAAAGTGTTTCCAAATGTGACACATTTATACACATATTGAGAAGATATTTCCACAATGGACTCTGTGCACGGAGCTGTGTGACGTATTTCCAGCTTAAAATAAGACCGCTTGTTTACTTCTGGTTGTGTCTAATTCTATACATCAACTTAGCAAGTTACCGGGTACTATTCCTGGTATAATGTGTAAACACAATAGCATCCAAAAAGACAAAGTTTGCCTTTCCGAAACACCAAACACCCAATACTCACAAAACACTACAATGTACTGTATGATCATATGAAACATAGCAATGTTAGAACATTTAAAACCTTTTCTTTGATAATTCAAAACAAACTTTGAAGAGACTTTCAGACTACTGGTCCTACTCTCAGCTGATGAAGTGCATCTGCCTTCTTCATGGAGCGGTGGGAGCGTGCTAACGGGCACCTCGCCAGTGTTGAGACGTTTTAGGAAAGGGAATCACGTCTTAGACTGCTTCTACCTGACACATAAAATTACTTTGACCAAATTTTAGAAACACTCTGCTGTGGAGTAATTGAAACACAACTAACAGGTCATAAATTTTAAAGACAGGGATAAATTGATATGTCTTTCATGCTAGTTTGCATTTGCCCAAATGAAAGTGACAACGGTATTCACACGTAATTTTCTAAATATGTGCAGCCAGTGCTGAATTTTTTACTTGGCCGCATGAACCCAGAGGAAAAGTTAAAGTTAAAATGACGGTTACAGTTAATACAGCAAAAGGTTCCCAATCGCAACTGTATTTTGCATCTTACTGCGATCTACATGCTTGACAGCTAATGGGACTTAAATATTAAATATGTGCAAAAACATTTAGCTTTGCATGCACCTAAAATACGTGAAACAATGCAGCAATCTTTATCTTGGCTGCACCTATGACGTGTCGCCAACATGAATTTCCATCAGCTTTTGACCTGGTCACATGTAAATACATGAGAATAACATCAGCCGTAGCAAGTTACCTTCAAAGTCTACTATGTAGGATGACAAACAATTTAAATGTTTGCATTTTTATTCTGAAGTATTTTACTAGAAAGACAAACAATGCGCCTAACATCATTTATTGTGACTCTTGGTAGCTCCAAAAGACATCCTATAAACTCCAAATACTCCATGTAAACAACAATCTACTACGCCAACTGGAAATGATTGAGCAATCGTGTACTGAATCGGGAAGTAGGTCGTGCATTTGGCCAATACAACTCTCTTTTCCCAGTCTTGGACATCATCTTGACCAGCATACATGTTTAACAGGTCAAAAAAAAGAACCTTTTAAAATCTTGAACATGTTTGTCATACCTCAGCCATCTGCTGCTTCCTCTGAGCTTTGGTGGCCTCGGTGTAGGCATTGTGGTCTGTCTCGATCAAAATGAGGTTGTTTGTTTCCGGGTGAATCACAAACTTTCTGGGAGTGTACTGCAGAGGAAATGCCACCTGGTTGAAGACAGCTCCCAGTTTCTCCAGAGCCAAGATTCTGCCAGGAGAGATCAAACACTGAATTTACTTAACTGGTTAACTCTTCTCTTGACCTAAACTTTGAATCTAACTAAACTAAAACTAAAACTGAAAACGTCCAATGAAAGTAAAGTTCCTAAAACAAACATCTAGAAGATTCTCATGTCTACAGTTAAAGTGCAATTAAATTACATTAAAGTCTCTCAACAGTTTATTCAACATTTGGCCGTTGTTGTTACCAGACTGCCACACCAAATGAATGTTCCCTCAGTTGTTAAAGTCCCACTCTGATTATCTTTTTTACAAGTATTCTCAGTGATCTTTCAATCAGAGACATGTTGGTCTGGTTCTTTGAGGGGAAAGTTTCTAAGAATTTTCACAATCTTCTTGAGTGTAACTCTCCAATCTGCTCAACTTTTCGCATGTAATTAATTGGTTTGTGCATTTCTGTAAAACTACTGTAAAGTCTGCAGAAGCCTCATCAGTTAAAACAGCATCCCATTCAGTTCTTATTTATTTTACATTCCGTTTAAGATGTTTGAGACGGTGTCTGGACTTGGTCTGCCTGTCCAGGTTTGGTCAGAATGTTGTATGTTTTCTGTGCACCCGTACCTCAGTGTGTTGGTGGAGATGGCCACAATGCCTTCAGGGCATTGCTCAGAGGCAAAGCCAGAGGCGTACTCCAGCGTCTCATAGGACAGGGGGGTCAGGTGGAAGCGGGACTGGTATGAGTAGCTGAGCCAAGAGCGGCTGGACATGGCCAGCACCTAAAAAAAAAAGAAACCAGAACATCACTTACAATTGCAGTAAACACAAAACAACTTATGGAAGAAAAGGAGAAGTAATCTGTTACACTCTTAAATGTTCTACTAATAAGTTAGTATTTTTTCGATGAATCAGTAAACAAGAATTCATTGAAAAGGAACATGTCCCCTGTAGGCATGAAGTTTGACATACGGCTTCCTGTCCTTGCATCCTGACTCTGAAGAGCTTGACGGGTCGGGATCCGAGGTACCGGGTTCTGGTGTCGGACAGGTCTCCAGTCACAGGGTCCAAGACGGTCCGCAGGAGCACACCGTTCTGAAAGAGTAGAATATATAGATGTCTGAACCATACTGATAAAAAGGCCCTTGACAGCAGTGTATGAATATCTATAAATCAAAGTCCAGACTGTAGTGAACAATGAGCTCTTTTTCAGTCTCCTACATTAAAATTATACAGAAATATAGGATTTAGGTGAGAAAATATGCAAATCATGTCAATGATTTGCCATAATCAAACAGTTTGTTAGAGTACCTGCAGCCCAATGTTAAGGTAGAGGAACCCTATAGTTCCTTTATCTCCGAGTTCATCCTGTTTCTCCACACCTCCCATCTCCACGATGCACAGACTCTCTGGCTGAGCGGGAAGGGCCTGCATACTCAAGGGCTGAAGACAATCCTAGAAGGGATGAAAATAGGAAGGCTTAGAAAAATCTGCACATAAAAACCATTAGAAAGTATGACTTTGGAATGTTAAAAAGTTTTTTGTACAACTTAAAGTTTTTTTTCCAGCTTATGTGATGCACCTTCAGAGTCATCTCTCTTACTCAATACAACTCGATGTATCAGTGCAGACAGAACTGCGTGACTTTAGTAATAAACAAATTTACCCATAAATATGCGTGTAGCCTCATGGGATGTTATTTAGCTGTTTATTTTGCCTCTGGTATCAGTGGGTTATGTAATTCATTACACATGGGCAGTGGTTTTAACCACAGGGAAGTCAGTATGGATCTTTCAGAGACGGAACAAAATTGCTAATTTTTTGGACATCTGACAAGGGCCTAATGACAAACAATTCTGGATAATGACGTCTCTTCTACTGTGCGTCCATTTTATTTTAAGAATGTAGCTAAAGTACATTTTATTTCCTTATAATGGCTATAAACCATTAACCGTCTATTTCAGTCAATATGTAAATGATATGTATTTTTTAGATTATTGACATTAAGTGATTAAAATTGTGAAGTGATTGACAGTTTAAGTTTTTAAGTTATTTCCTTTTTTATCCAGGGATAAAATGTCACAATAACTTGAGAATTCCTGATCTTCAGATATCCAGAAAAGCATTAGGTGAAGCACAAAGAAGCCTGTCTGATCCCTGTCACCATCTCTTTGGATCAACGTGAAAGAAAAAATAAAAATTATACCACATTCCGCAGTTGTGATTAAAGTCAAATTAAACTCTACAGTCCCACTCTGAAGTATTTTCCATTTGAGTGGCTGGTTATTGGTGATCCCGGAAGTCAGTCAGGGATCTGAGCAGCCTCTTCACAGAGAAGGGTGTAACTATTTCTAGAGCTCACACCAGCACCACCTCACACTGGAAAGAGTTTGAAGAGGATTCACAGTGAACATCCCACCAATGGGAAAAAAAATTACGCATTGAAACCAGTTCCTGATGTTAGGAGAAGTTTTCAACAGACGTTTGGCTGCAGAAGAAAATGATTAATAGCTTTCCTTCTCTCTGCTGTGTGACTGGCCAAGTCTACATCCACACCTCAGGTTAACAATAAAAACCCTGTTTTTCCTTTCACAGAACCCCACCTACACAACAATCAGTTAGATTAACTGCTATTAAAATTTTGGTTTATACCGAAGGGTCCAAGGAGATGATTCGAACAGTGTTGTCGACCAGTCCGACAGCAAGGAAGCGAGACCGCTGTTCACCCGGCGGGACATTTGCCAGGCTCATGCAAACCACATCTGCAGACATCTCCTTCCGCTCCGTGTACTCGTTCAGCTGGCCAGACTGGAGAAGAGACGAGTATGAGAGGAACACATGCATGACCACTTCATGAGGCATTGGTAACCCAGTACACTGTTCCATTGAGTATAACTTTTAGAAGTGTTGTAATTCTTCCTAAAAACACCTTTGCAAAGAGTAACCATACAGATCAGATTCCTTATGGATTCATGTGACTGCTGCCAGTTTGTTGGTTTGGCAGTTATGCTAAAAAACACAACATCACGAAGATGTTCTGCTGGAATAGGATCAGAACTATGGAAGTTAACAGAATCCCTTCAAATGCTCTAGTTTGAGTTGAGTTGATTTGAGATTATACCAACATCCTCTCATAATATTAACAACAAATGAATGCATGAAAGTTGCAGCTGATCTAACGGAAAATAAAAACATCTTAAAGTTTAGGATATATACATTTTTATAGTCACTTCTGAGAAAACTTTATTTTCACAGACAAAACAGCATGTACTATAGTGATTTACAGGAAGATCACTGTGAAGTTACAACCATAAGGTCTTCACTCTATTTAGTCTAAACAATCCACCTTCTGTTGAGACATATCAGGTTTCTGAAGACCGTACATTTCAAAAAAATGGATCAGCTTGTCGGCTGCCAGCATCCACATCTGAACTTGTATAAATCAGGTCTACTGATCATTGCTAGAGTCATTCAGAGCAAATCTGCTCTACCAAATGCACTGAGCTGCTGCAAAGTGTTGATATGTTTCTATCAAACTGCAGGTAACTTGTCTACTCATGGCATAAGTCAGTGAGCATCTATAAAGCAAACTTCCTTACCGGGTCCATCTCAAAGTAGACCAGCTCCCCTCCTGTCAGGGCGATAACCACCTGCCTCTGGTTGACGGCACAGCGGACAATGGTTTTTTTACCCGGAGTTTTCCACTCGTTCACTCGCTTGTCTGCACGGATGTGGCGAATGCCATCCGGGTACACCTGTCCCCAAAACAGGAAAAAAATTAGCAAAAGAGGCGCATAAGGTAAATTACAATAATAAAAAAAAAAATACTTGACCAAAACATTCTTGTGCAGAATGTACTACAGGAGTATTTGACCCACCTGAACCAGAGCATCCTCGCCCAGCAAAGAGCAGGAGAGAGTGGGCGTTGTTCCCAGAAACCCGGAGTCTGTCACTTCCTCCACAGTCTCTCCAATGGACAAAACCAGAGTGGCGTTGACGAAAGACACGATGATGTAGGCATCAAACTCATCTGACAAACAGAAAAGGGGTTTAGATTTTTGCTTTGAACCCTTTTCCTATAGTCTCAGGTCCCAACAGGATTGGGTGTGCTTAATAAGGGGAAAAAAACATCTAAAATGCATAGCAGAGCGTTGGAAACACTGATTTAGAGGATGACAAGCCTCTTGGAAATCAACCTTTCAAAGCAACTATAACAAATATTGTATATTATACATCCATGCAGAGAAATAAAGTGCTGAAGTATATTTACAAGAACATTAATTGAAAGCAGCTTAGCTGGCAGATTTTATCTCTTTAACTGGACTCTCAACCCTTTCGCTCTCTTTGGAGTCCAGATGTCTCCAACCACATATTGATGTGTGATTCCTTCCATGACAAATGTGGACAGGATTTTATGTCTGCCATGGACATTAATGAAACTCAAAAATCAAAGATAAAAAAAAGTTCAGCGCACTGTCTTGTGGGGTCCAGATGACCCCACTTTTAATGTAAACAAGCCAAGGAGAGCGGAAGGGTTAATGTAGAACTGTAATCTATAG
Source organism: Oryzias melastigma (assembly GCF_002922805.2). Classification (NCBI taxonomy): domain Eukaryota; kingdom Metazoa; phylum Chordata; class Actinopteri; order Beloniformes; family Adrianichthyidae; genus Oryzias; species Oryzias melastigma. Next base: position 26,787,760 of record NC_050517.1, on the reverse strand, counting down.
AATGAGTGAGCGAGCGAATGGCTGTTTTAATAAGGCAGTCAAATTGTAGTTGACTTCACAACTTTACAAGAAAAAAAAAAATTACCAAACACTTTAGGACAGCAGAACTTATACATAGTAATTGCCTAAAAATGAAAGTTGTTATTCTTATATTTGAGATATAGCATTTCTCCAGCATTAAATTATCTTTGTATCAATAAAAGTGTGAAGTATTGAATCAGCATTACCTTCCACGTGTCTGCGTACTGTCCACACAGCATTGGGGTTACCAGGCAGCTCAGAAACAGCCATCTCTGACACCTGAGAACAAGGACACAGCTCAGTAAAATAGCAAAAATAGATGGCTGTTCTGTTTTCTGTTTGTTTTTATTTTACTAATGTAAAGCATCACAGCTAGGTAACTAGAGATGCTACAATTCAGTTTAAAGCTGAACCATATGTTACACCATCGAACCAAATTGTCAGGAAAGTGTCAAATGACAATGAGTGTCAAACACGTATTGTAACAAATAAAAATACTTATTGTTTCAGCAAACTGAAACGTACTTTTTCATTGTTATTTGCCCATTAACAAATTTCTATAAATGTTTCTGAATTTGTAGTTTGTTGTTGTTTTGCACTGTACAAATCATATCAAACAAAAACTAAACTGTGACCCAAAAAATTGAGGTTAGAACCAAATCGTGGGGAAAGTGAGTCATTACATCCCTATAGGTAACCACTTCATCTATATTTAATGATTTTTCTAAATTCATCTCTAAAGCAAATTCTGTAATTACAGAAAGAGCATATTTCTCATCAAGAGACCATCCACTGATAAATTTCATATTTAGATCTGGACAGCTGCTGTTTTTCAAACTGTGACAAGCTGTGCTTCTTTTGTACCAATCAACACAGTAAAGAACAAACAGGAAGAAAGAATATAACCCAGACAGAGGAAGTACATTGATTTTCTAAAGCGATTGTAAGCAGGCGAGTAAGAACAGGTTAGTACAACATGACTTTAGTACAACATGACTTTGCACAAATGGATGAGGCGCATTACAATTATAGCCGCTCACCCATAAGCCCTAGCCTGTCCTGTATGCTGATCTACACTGAGTTATGATTCTTATTTTGTGCAGTGCCAAACTTTTTTAGAGCACTTGAGGCTGTGATTCTAACCATGCTGTTTAGCAAAGGATTGCAGCGTAACCAGATCCGCGATGCAGCAGAGGGAAACATCAAAAACATGTCTGTCATTTCAAGTCCAGGAAACGCCAACAGTATGTATTTTCCCTTCAAAACTGAAAATGATCTTCTTTTTTCTTTAATGTTTTCAGTATAAATCCAGAGACCAAGCGGCAGAGTTTATCAATGTCTTGACAGTTTGACTTCACTACTTTATCGATAACTGGAAAAAGGAGACGTGCAGCTTTATCACTGTCGTGATTTTCTCTACTCTTATGTTGAGACGGAAGCAAGACGGAGAACGCACAGGAAGAAGTCTGCAGTTTTGCTTCATCTTCTTAGGAACTAGCCCGTCCACTTTGAGCTTGGATTCTATGCTGATCAAAAATCAACTCAAACCAAAAGGTGTGTTGAAAAATGTTGTTTTTTCTTACAAACAAGCCCCAAATTTTCCTAAAATATGCCAGACTTTTTCTACCTCCTTGCGTTGAGTTTGTGAGCTGAAAGTTTAAAATGAACACATCATTACTTTTGGGTATTAACACTAAAAATGTTTTTTTTTTTTTCAATTTCATTTGAGTGGTATAAAGATAATCTTGTTGAAAACAAACTTCTTTCAGCAAGCTCACAGATAGAAAACAAAGAAGTAATGAGAAAGAACAAAATTTAGTGTCTGTTAACCCAAATAAAAGGATTTGAATGATGAAGTCTGTACATGTTAGTTTAAAGCATTATATAATAGCTCATACAATATATGATACAAAAAGCTTTGGCTTACAGTGCCCTCTCCTGGGTAAATTATGCTTGTTAGTTCAGGCTACTATATATAACTGTAACTGTCCTTTTAAGACACTTAAATATGTGCATTTTAGCAGTTCCGAAAACACAACACTTTTCTTGAATTTCACCGCATAAACTTTACTTTCTGAATTTTATTTATAAGCAGCAAATTTGAGAAAGAAGGAAAACCATCACTGTTAATAAATGTTACCAACTTCTGCTGGGTCAGAATCATTCAGACTCTTCAGATTTTACTCAGAGAAGAGACATGAAAACATCATCACTTGATCAGCAGGCAATCTGAGAATTTTGGAATTCTACATAAATACTACATATTAAAGAAAAGTACCTCCAGTCCGTGCCGAAGAACTCTCAGAGTAGACTTGGGTCCTCGTCCACAAGCAACATACAGCTGAGGAGTGTCTTCATTTGCCAAATCAGCAATCTAATGAGCAGCAAAAAAAAAAAAAAAATAAATAAATAAATAAAATCACATTCAAATAAGTTGCAGTTGCTCTCTTTTAAACTCCACTATTGATCCAAAATCTGCTTTAAAGTGAAATAACTTACTTGACAGGACATGATGGGTGACATGTTCTCTTGTTCATCCACCAGCACCAGGTTTTTGAGCGGACGAGGCTGGAAGAAGAAAGTGTCTCCTTCCTCCAACGGCATGGCAGAAGAGAACTCGGGTTCTTCATCATCATCACCCAAGTGAGCGATTTGATAAAGGTAACTGCAGGAAAAGGTGTCAGAGTGATGATTGATGGCACACAGAACTAGATAACGTAGACTAGCCTGAAGGAAGAGCGGGGATTGAAACTTACTGGTTTCCAAACTCTGATGCCACGAACAGGAAGCCAGTCTTTAGGACACACATGGCTGTTGCTACAGGAATTGTGTCGAAATACTTCAGCCTGATTTCTGTGACCTGAAACAACAGTCATCACTAAACGTGTGATCTTTTTTTAAAACAGACAGAAAGCTTCATCTGTAAAGCAGACTTGGGAGTGAGGAGTACTCATAATGACATTTATTGGCTACTAACCTTTCAAAATAAAAAAATAAAAAACATATCCTCTTACAGCCATAACTTATAAAAGCCTCATTGCATTATTGAATGGCCTTCTTGGCAACTGTGATGCAGAGGTATAGTGGTCAACTTTGGATCAGAAGGTTGCAGGTTCAATTCCTGCCTTGTGGCAGGACACATTGTAGCGAGGGACCACAATATACAACATTTTTATTAATCTTGCTCACCATTGCTCACAAACTAATCCATTACAATAACATTAGTCAATTTTAAAGTGATTGTATATGTCTATGTGACGTATGCAGCACACAATCATTGTCTATCAACGTGAAAAATGAACGCCTTCAAAAAGTCATTGGGTGATGAGGGGGTTTGATTATTGACCGCCCTCTTAAAAAATGAAAAATAAATATTAGCCCTCAAGCCTGCGACACTGTTCTTTTCCCCATTTTAATAAAGATTAGACAATATTTAACAGTGGATCAGATGGTTTCTGCATATACGCACCATTTCCTCGTCTGTTTCCAGTGTGACCTTGAAGATGTCTCCCTGCTCCGTCTGAGCCAGGAAAAAGAACATAGACTTGGTCTTGTGGGTGGCTGAGCACACAAAGATCATACCGCGCTCCGGGTCGTCCAGGTCGTTCTGTGGGATGGACAGAAGAGAAAAGAAAGAATGACGTGAAATGAAAATAAGCATGAAGGCTGAGCAGAAATGGCAGATAAAAAAATAGAGTAATAGATTCTACACAAACAAAAAATGCTTTTTTTCCCCGTAAAGACAAAAATACGTAGTTATGCGAAGTCACTGAAAGACTGAAATCCATACTGTTTGTTTCTTTTTTTTTAATTTAAAAATGTTTTTGCTTTTTGTTTGAACTCACCCTGCGGCGGGGAATAGGACAACGGATGTCAGGCTGGTCTCCAAAGTTCTTGTAGGTGATGTAGTTTTCAGAGCAGATCAGAACTCCACTAGGTCCATCTGAACCACCAGGAACTACAGAGAAGAAGATTGAGTTTCTTCTTCAGTCATGATAGGAAACAGGAAGAATTATTGAACCAAGACTTCAATAATTTTGTGCTGATAAGATTCATATTGTCAAGAAATGTTATCATTCTGCCAACATTTCATGGGAGGACAAGTGTGGATTACCAACCAAGCATGCACAGAAACCCATTGCAGATGATGGATTATAATAAGAACTGTGACTTCATGAGAAAATCCATCTCTGAGCTGCCAGGGTGAAGCTACGGTTTCTGGTGTGATGACAGCCTCTCCAAAAGGAGCTCAACAGAAACCATCTTTCTTACCAACTAACCTATCAGATAGACTTTTTTTTTTTGTGAAGATGGCTTAAATTTACTCAAACACAAAATAAATAACATCTTTTTGAAAACGTCATACAAGAAGAAAAAACTATTTTCTTGATGCAGGACTGCTTGGACTTCATGAATTACCAGTGATGAGGAAATTTCCGTGTTCCTCCAACGCCTCGCTGTATTTTCGCACCACGTGGTTCAGGCCGAGGTCGAGCTCATAGAAGGTGAGGGTCTGCTGGGTGTTTGCAGCAGCTTCTCCTGTCGGGTCGTTGTCTGCTTCCTGCATAGAACACAGGGTCAATTGGAGCCCATGAATGCATTGTAAAACATGTTTGTTGTAATCAACGCTTTGGACAGACTGAGATCAGAAACTAAATCTTTCTCCAGTAACAGTCAGAGAAGAGACATGGAAAATTCATCACACTCAAAACAGCCCGAGCCTTGGTTATTAAAAAAAAAAAAAAAAGTCTTGTTTTTATATTTACTCACCTCATAATCCATTTCTAAACAAGCAAACATGGGATTTTCAAACCCAACGTCGACTCCAACAACATGATACACCAGAGTGTTTGCTTTATGAGCTTCCAGAGGAGAGGAGATGGTGAGTCTGGCTGCAGCATCTCTGTTGAGAATATAAACCAGCTTCTGTTTCTCTATGGCCCCTGAGGAGAAGAGCAAAACACACCCACAAACTTGTTTACAATGCTATGATAAGGTTAGTATGAATTTTAGTTTAGTTAAGGGAAACAAATGCTAGGTTCTTTCACAGCTGCAGTTCATGCAATCATACTCAATCTGGCAACAGCTCCTTCATGGGGATCTAGAGCACCTGATACAAACTTTAAAGGGTGACCAAACCCTAAAATCAATTTTTTTAGCTGTTGACCTCTATAAATGGGTTTTTTTAAAGAGCTGTCTGTTGGTCATTAGGGCTGTGGATCGTTGCAAAGGTGGCGATCCGATCCGATTCACAAATCAAGCTCAAGGATTCACAAATTGAACCATAATTCTTACTTTTTAATGTAATGTTTGTTGCTATGTGTATGTATTTTTACAGGATGTATGAACATTCAAATTATTTGTCTTAAATCACTGTCATTTGTACCTTTATTTAGAGCAAAAGCTCATAATTAATAAAACTGATAAAAAACACAAAGATTTAGATAGAAAGAAATGTTTTTTGTCATTTTAAACTCTTTTGGCTTTGTTTTAGTTTGTAAACTTAAAATCCAACTTTAATCTGCATTTCAGAGCATAAATACATCATCCCTAGATCAAATTTTGATAATATTTTACTCACTACTATATTTGTAAAGATTGCGAATCAGCGATCTCGGACATCGCGAATACTTGTACCTGAATTTTCGGGAGTATTTGAGCACCCTGCTACTCATAACAACTCAGGACTTCTCACAAACAATATTAAACAGATTTCACTTAAAAAAAAAATACAAATACAGGTGTAAAAAAAAAAAAAAAAAAAAAAAGCCTCCAAGAAATATAAGCCTACTTATTCTGATTTTTTCAATTTCATTCCAAGCCAAAAAAAACAATCGTTTGAATCTTTGAAGATTCCAATTTCAAATGTATTGGTCTCCTTATCGTCACTTTTTTAAAAAATAAACTGGCAGACAAAAATTCTACAAAATGAAAAAGGGAGAAAAAATGTAGGTTTCTACAAAAAAATCTTGTAAAATAACTAAACTTTGAGAGAAAATTAAACTATACTCCAAATGCAAATGTCCCGTTCAATTTTTTTAAATCAGAATTGTATAAAGCTGCAGAAATTGTATTGAAAAACATTGAAGGTATTTCAATTATTTAGCAGTAATAACGTGGAATTCTATAGGGGTGTGTTTTCTTTTGTTGTTTTTAAACATGTTTAGAACCTTCTTTAGTTCATTTTTATTCATCTATTCCTTCTGCAAAGATCATTTTTTGGTCATCAAATGTTTTGATCATCAGCAGTGAACCTTGATTGAAAAAGTAGCACCAACTAACTTTAAAGCCATTTAACAGCAAGGAGAAAGAAGTTTCACTTGTGAGCCACATTTTTATATTTGTGAAATTTCCTTGGTCTTCAAATATTTTGTGTGCTTGCTACTTTTTGAAAATCTTGTGTTAAATCTCTTTAAATTGTGAGGACAAGAACAGTGAAAGACTGCATGTTTAAAGGACATGCTAAGAACTCTTACCTATCATGACAGCTCTGCCTTTGGGATCCACAGCCAGATACTGTCCAGGAACGATCCGTCTGCAGCCGCTCTTCCCGAATGTTTCCTGATGGATCTTCTCAAACATGTTTTTAGATGGATGATACTCCAGGATAACGATGCGTCCACTGTCACTTCCAACAACGATATAATCTAGAAACAAAAGGTTTACAAAACACATGCTTTGAACATTTTTACTAAACTGCTGTCATAAATACAAAAAAGGTTTTCAAAAAGAATTATTATTATTATATTATTACTATACTATTATTCTCCTAAAAAAAAATCAGTCACACATGAAGCTTTTTAAAAAGTTTAAAAACAGGAAGAGAAAAAATGCTTAAAGTAGTCAGATTCCATTCATGTAGAGGACTCAAAATATGTTTTCAGTGAAGAGCAAATTTAAACTGCAAATATAAGCAGGAGACTAAGCCAAATGACTCAACAGCTACATTGTGATTTTTTTCCCACCTAATCAAACACCCATTGTGTTAATAATTTTACAGCATAAAATCCAAAGAAGAAAAAGTGGGGCTTATTTTTCCCCTCATCAATGAAACAAGCAAAAGAATCAAATACAAAAACCTGCAATTTAGTACCAACCAAAGCACTTTTAGAATAAACACAGACTATTTTTTAAAATAAAAATAGAAATCATCCTAATCTGCATCTGCAGAAAAATGTAAATAATTATGGTTCCATACCTTTAGTTCCTCCTGTGAGCCTGAAGGCCATCAGTGATCTCACAATGCCAAACACTTCCACTGTGAGGAGTGTGTGAACTTTTCCAGTGTTGGCGTCTGGACGCAATAACTCCAGGATCTTTCCTCTGGAAACAACAATCTCCTGCATTTTGGTTCCTTGGAAAAAAAAATCATGTTTGACATTAGATAAGAATAAGACATTTGAGCAGAAACTACCATCAGCTTTCTATTTAACCCTGATGCCTACATTTATTTCCAGCCTTTAAATAAAACACACATGTTTTTCCTTTCATGTAGGCATCCATAACTTTCCTTAACTTATCATTTCATGATAAGTTTACTTATTACTTTTTGTATTATAATAATTCTTTGAATACAATCTGCAAAAAGTGTTTTTTTTTTTCAATGAGAATATTAGGTTATTGTTACTGATTAATATAAATGATTTGTCGTGGATGCTTTGAAATGTGATTACATCAATGATAATAATGATCCTTAATAGCCTGAATCTATTAATATTTGATATTAAGTCCTGAACCGGATATTGATAATTCGTGTAGAGAAAATGTTACGGGTTGTTACGGCCCTAGGCCTTTAGTGTGTATTTCTGTGTGTGTCTTTGTATGTTTTCTCCTCTTTAGAGGGTTTTTCTCCACCATGCTGCCTGACTCCACCCCCTCCAGGAGATTGCAGCCTCTTCCCCTCCACCAATCACCTGGCTTGGAGGGAAGCATAAAAGCCCCAGCAGCCCCTGGACCTGTGGCAGCTGAATTCCTTGTGTGGAATCCGTTCCTCAGCTCGCCCCTGCTGTCGGTCTTGGTTTTAGAAGCCTGTGTAAAGCCTGGTGTTCCTTCTTTTGGTCCTTCTTAGTTACTTCTTTGTTCATCATTTTTACTATAAGTTGTTCCCTTAATGATCTTGGTAATCTATTTCTGGTTTTGGGTCCCTCTGGTTCTGAGGTTGTGATACCACTTCTGTTTTACATTTTGGGGTGTAGTTTTGTTTACTAAACGCTGAGTGCCTGAGCCTTTGAGTTGATTCCCTTTACTAGTTTTGTTTTCATGTTTGTGCACACCCGCATCTGTTCTATAATAAACAGCTGTCTTACCCCGCTCCCGGCTAAATATAATCTTTTTATGTTACCTATTTTCTCCCTCCCTCTGGGTGGGATGTAACACGGGTCGAGCCGATGTGGGATTATATAAGTTCACTTCCTTCCACTCCCTTTCAAGCGATCTACTTGTGATTTATTAAGTGATATGTTATTTCATGTATTATGACCCGATTGCTTGAAATAAACCATTTCATTCATTCATACTGCTAGCACTCACCTGAGAAGTTTCCATGGATGGCATGAGTGATGCCGGTAGCGCGCTGGAGGGTGATGTTGTACAGAAACATGACTGCTGGTCAGTTGCTTCCACACAACGACCTTCTGGAGCGGCTAACAGACTCTTAGCCGGATCAAAGCTACAAAAAAGAAACAAAAATGACCAACTTTGCATGAAGATGGCGTGTGACACGTAAAGCAACTTTCAGATTCACATGTGTATATAATAGTACGAATGAAAACTCAGTGAACTGACGAATAATATGCGCGTTGAGTTTGACAAAAAAAGATAAAATGTAAACAATTATCTAAGCAAAACGATAAATAAATAATTAAGAATTATATGTGTGGGGGCGGGGTATATTTTGTACACACTTTTTAGTTAACATTAGCTAGCTAAATAGCATAAGGCTTTACCTTTAAACATTTTATACAAGATACTACTTAATGACTACTGGGTGGATTTATACAAACAGATTATTGTTGTTACGATATCGGAAACATGTGTAAAGGAATTACAAGTTAATATGAACGGAATAGTTATTCAGACTGCTAGCTTGGGTAAACCTATTCAATCAAGGCGCCACTTTTGCTGATGAATCCACAGCTTTGCAGCCTTTTCACCGAAAATTCTACATATTTCTCAAAAATACAAAGCTCTACAAGTTGGGCGGTGATGCAGATGTATAATTATAAACTTTTACCGGTGTGCTCAAAGAGATGATGCAGATTCCAAAGAGATTTAACTTCTTCAATGAGAATTTTGCACTATAGCTCCGACGACAAGCAGCCGTTGGAGGGTCCTTAGCTTTGAGATACGTAATGGGTATAGGTGGCCCGATCAGTGCCTGACGAGAATCAAAAGCTGCTGTTAATCTAAACATCCACGAGGTGTCGACAAAGACCTGTCTACGAGACCAGCGTAAAAGTATTGTCATAAAGGAAAAAAACAAAAAACAAACTAGTACAAATAATGAAGGGAAATATGGTTGGGTGGAAGATAAACGAATATGAATGCAATTTTTAGAAACGGCACATTTACAAGCGGATTGTTTTTGAATGAATATTTAATATTTCTGCATTTTTATGTGTTTACTTACACCATATGCTTTACTTTTATCATATTATTTATGTTTTGCTATGTTTTGCAACTGTCACCTGTGCATTAAATAGTAATAGATACATGCTTGAGACTTAGATTGTAAAAATAAATACAGTTTTTAATCAACATTTTATTCGTGTTTATGAAGTGTGAAACAGATGCATTTTACTAACGTTTTCCAGTTCTTCATACTTGAAAGTTGTTTTTTAATGTATACGTTATTTACTTATTTTTTGTAAATTATACCAACAATGCTATGAATAATAAAACAAATAATGATAATTATAAATGTTCAAGGGACATACAGAGTAGTTTTGCATAATTTATTAAATTTAATTATGAAAAGCTCAGACAGGAAGTTGTAGTTTTGCCTCGCTCGGATGAAGGTGGCAGCCGCCGGGCTCAGTGGATCTGCTCTCCCTTAAAGAAACCAAGTCGCACCGCCTCCCGGTTCGTAGCAAAGGGTCGTCCGACTAGCAGTCTCCGGTTGTCCCCCTTGCTATACCGAACATCGCCTTAAAGCCTCAGTTTCTCAGTGTCTTTTATAGCTGGCTTTAGCCTTACAACCATCATTTGTTGCAGTTTTAGCAGCCCGTGTCTCCTTCACCCAGAGGTTATTGAAATTCCTCAGCTTGTTTTTCCGGAAACATTCACCCATTTAGATTCAGACGGCGTGACTGCATGCTGGGAGCGAGCCGCCAGACGCCTGAAGAGCAGCATCAGCATCAGCAGCGCGGAGAGGAGCGGAGCGGCTGGAGGAGACGCGCGCCTGCAGAAGCTCGTGCTCCGCCGGTGCATCGAGGTGAGTCCTCCTCCCCCAGTTACGGCATCTTTAACCCAGACAAAGCGTTTTGAGGCTCATTTTAAGGGGGAGCCAAGGTGGTGGTGATGAGGGTGCATCCCTCTTCCTCTGGCGTCAGCCGCTGATGTCGAAGGCCATCGTCCTGCATGTGCATCTCAGAGAAAAGTGTCTGCAAACATGGACTCTTTTTATCTGATTTGTGCTGCAGGATTGGATGTTTCCAGGATAGAAATGCAAAAACAAACCAGTTGGGGTTGATGCTGTTTGTCTGTTTTTATGTTTGAGCAGAAAACATGCTGCAAAAACCTAAACGTGGACTATTTAGTGTTGGAGATTTACAAATCACAGCTCTTCATAGAGGATCTGCTCACTTCCTGATCTCTATCTCTTCTTCCATCCATCCCTCTTTCTTTTCTCCTCTTTTACTCTTGAAATCTGTCTGTCCTTGTCCCATCACTTCTCCCATATTTGCCCCCTCAACCTCTCTCATCTCTGTGTGTCTTTTTTCTCTTTCCCCTCTCCCTCCATCCATTGATTTGCCTGGTGGCGTTGCTAAGAGACAACAGCAGTGCAAGTGCAAGAAAAATGGGGTGTATGCAGGGGCAGATGCACCTAAAAAAGCAGCCCGTCTTAAGACTGAAATGGGGTTAATCTGCTCTGCTGGTCGTAAGCGCTGCACATAAGTGCAAGAAGGGAGACTTACTTCCCAACTCCTAAGTGGTTACAGCAGAAACAGGCCTCGGTTTCATGTCTGTGAAGGTTTAGAGGGCATGCAGAATGGATCTTTTGTCCTTCCAGGCGCTGTAACACAAAACAAGTACAGTGCGGCCGGGCTGTCTTTTCATGAGCTGCTGGCTTGACAGAACCTGAACCTCCATAGTGGGACAAAAGGCAGCACAGCAACAGCCGCCACTGCTCTTTGTTGAGACAGGTTTTTCTCCTGTCGGCTCTGTAAAGGCTGATTTTTAAAGAGAAATTCAACACAGCTTGGTCATAAAATAAACCACCCAGATGAGTTTAAGCTAAGAATTGGAGCTCTAAAACAGTTGTTGCTCTTTTACCTCTCTAATTTTAATAAAAAAATAATAAAAGTAATTATAAAACGTATAGGGTTACTTAGTAAGCATTGATTTAATTGTAGTTATTTATTTGAATTCATGACTGAGATGCTTCTATAACAGTCAAACTGTAACGTTTTTTACAATGTCCAGTTTTTTGGCATTCCACATAGATTTCTAATACGAAGCAAAACTTTGGTGAAATGTTTCAACTTCTGTGAGCTTTTTGTTGGTAAAAGTTGAAAGCACACATTTTATGCTGCAAAACAATCAGTTTAACAATAGCATTTTTACATTTGTAATGTTTTTTGAAACATAAACAAATTAATTCTTGTTTCTATTCAGATTTACGGTGTTAATACTTAAATGAAAAGACAATTTGACCTTGAGTTATTTATCTTTGTTGCACAGGCTATTTAATTTTAAAAGTAATTGATATGACCCTTTGTCAAAAGTAAAAAACAATTTTATATTGTTGTGAATCTGGAGCAGACAATAAAATGCTTGAAAAAGAGCTAATTTGTGTCGTAGAAAATACACTGGGTGGGCCACGAGCTCTCTGCTCCGCTCCATTCTGATACATCCACTAGTAAATGACTAGATCCGTCTCTGTTTCCTCGTCTGAGCTGGCATCTGGATCAAAAATGTACTGCTGTATAACTCCAATATTGCACCTTTTTTGTTGGACCGCTAAGGTTAGGTTGGGGTTGTGAGGGGCTGTAGTAGCATCTTTTGATGTTGAAGGTCAAAACCATAGACTGATAGATAGAGCCGGTGTGACGTCACCCCAAGAATTTGCTTTTCCTCTGATTCCAGTAAAATGAAGTCAATTCCGTTGCCACTTCTTCGCAATACGGACACCGCCATTTGGAACCAGTTGACAGTGATTGGCCCGAGTCTATCTGAGTCATGTCTGTAGGACAACTACAGTCGCTATACCTGAGTAATTTTGTCCAGAATCCACACCCCCCAGCTGAAAGTGTCCTCGGAAGAAGCTGTCAATCAAATGTTTCAGGTGGGGCCAGTGGGCATCACATGCTTTTACTGAGACATCTGATTGGTCAGTTTATTACATAAATAACTTTAAATAAAGACAAAAAATAAGGATTAGCAAGAACATGTTAAGAAAAAGGTGTCAGAGCAAGAATAGTTATTCTGACAAATATAAGGACTGAATTATTGTTATTTTCTCCATAGAAGTCTATGGGATTTTGGCATCTTGGAGCCAGCGATTGCTTCCCATTTAGAGGACAAAGCGGTCACACAGTCCAGTTCTCTTGTACAGACAATTCTCTAGAGATGTTAGCTGAAAAGGGACTGAAAGTCTGTTTGCAACCATGAATTTTTCTGGGTTTCTTCTGGAAAAGCAGACAAAGGTTGGGCAGCTGCGTGACCGTGTTCTTGCACCGTAGACGCCCATTTGTCTTCTGCCATTCATCTTCTGTAAATGTGCAGCTTTGTGCCAGAGACCTTTGAGAAAAGAAAGTCACTTGACTTCTGGAAAAGCAATAAAGGCTAAAGTTGATGTAAAGATCAGTAGTCACTGGTGTGTGACTGTTATTGATGCACACGAGTCACGCTGACCCCCATTACTATAGTTTTCATTCAAAACTTAATGTTAAAAAGTTATTAGTTTTGAAATTTTTGGTTTAAAACATAGTTATGAGACGTAATTGTGACACCCTTTTGGAATACATCCTTGGAACTTTGCTACTTGCAATTGAGTTTTTAGTACTGTTTCAGGTTTAAATTGTAATAATTGTGTATGAAAATGAAATGAAATGAAAGGGTATATTTAAAGAAAGTGTTTTTAAAGTACATTATTGGAATAAATTGTTGAAAACACTCAAAATGGTCCATAGTACTATGAATCAAGATAAAGTCTTGTGGAAAAATGAGAAGAACATCGGCAAATATATTGAAGAAGCAAGAGCCCAGCCTGTAAGATAAGATCAGAAGCAGCACAGAAGACCAGATCAAAAGTTAACAGTAAAGTTTGGCCCAAACTGGAGCAATTATGAAACTTTGAGTCTGTAGTTGGTGCAGCAACATTTTGTAAAAATGTTGGAGGGTCCCAATGTAAAAATACTTCCAGCAAGCATTTTTTTTAACATTTCATTAAGAGTCTCTGAGTTTTTCTCACATCTTTGGCTTAATTATTTGCAGGAATTTCTCTTTCTGTGAAGTTTAGTCTGATTAAAAACATAAGAAAAAAATTTCATTACAATAAAACAAAAAATACCGCTAATTTTCCAAGTTGTTCTGGACAGATTTGAAACCTTACTGAAGTCATCAAAATTCTAAGCTCTTAACACATTTTTTCTACTGTTCTACATCCGTTTCCATGGTGATTTTGCATCTTTAGTCAACTAACTTTTGGCTCAAACTCATTTCTAACACATCTCTGTGCATAGCTCTGTCTTATAATGAATTCATATATTTTTTCATGAATTTATTTTTTCAATGAAAAAAATGTAAACTGACAAAATGCAAAATTCTTTTAAACTTTTAAATTGTACATAAATTGTTACACGTGTAAAGGATAGAGATTCTTCAGTGAAATGTGTAAAAATGATTGTTCAAAATAACAAGAACACTAGTTGACTTTGTCCTTCCTGGACTCTTTAGTGACACCCAGACGTTCTGTGTCTGTAATAAAAACCACCAAGACTCTTCACTTCCTGAGAATAATCCAGAGGCTTAAACTTAAGCAGGGATGTAGAGCTCAGCACAGCTTTGCAGTCTGTGTTCAGAATCAGTGAAACCTGCAAACAAAAGCTTGTTTTGAGGTTCAACCAGCAAAGAACAACAACCTCCTTAATGACATGACCGTGCAACGAATTCTGCAGCCAGGCCGGTGAAACTTCTCCCAGAGCACCTCTCAGTGCTTTGCTCCACCACAAAATGTAGAAGGAAAAGGCTGCAATCTGTGCACAAAAAGATTTTAAATCAATTTAGTCAAACATAGTTGGAAAATAATTCAATTCTGGTTCACCAAAGGAGGCCAATATGAAAACAAAGGAGGTAGATTTAATCTGACATGGCAACCGAGGTGGTTTTTCGTTTTTTCATTCAGCTTGTTTTGACTGTTTCATTAAGCAAAGAACACACGTCCACTTGTTTGACTTTATTGCTGCAAATCTGTTCTTAGTGATTTTTAATTTAGGGGAAAAGAAACCCCAAATCCAGCCTTTAATCTGCTCACAGTAGAGTCCTCATGGTGGCTTTAAAAAACTTCATCAGCATTCAGCTTCTTTTTAAGTCACTAATTTTAACGTCTTTCACAACGCCTGAGGGCCAAAATGAACTTTTTCATTTTCACCTTTTTATTTTTTTATTTTTTGTGAATGCTTGCAGCAATAGTAAAGATTTTTTTTCCTTTCTCCGCACGCTCCTCAGTGATTTATAAGGCTGTCGTGCAGCCGTAGCAGCGAAGTCCGCAGAACTGCAGCCCGCAGCAAATCACACAAACTCCCAATTTAGAAATTAATGTAAGCAGATGAAGCATAAATATTTAGTTGTTTAATATTTAACTTTTTCCCTTTTTGCACACAAATATATAAGAATACACAAGGCGTTTATAACTGAAATTAGCCGACAAATAGCAGTAAGTTTCCCATTTTTTATCTTTATGATGACATATCTATTAGAACTATGAACCAGAATTAGGATGTGAAAGAAGAAAAAGTCATTCTTGTGTAATTTAATTTATGAGTAAAGTGGAGCTCACATCTGCAGCACTAAATCCCCACACTACATTTCATGTCGGAGCGAAATTCGATAGCTTCTTTTACAAGATCCCGTCACTTTTGAGGAGGCAGTCAAATAAAGAGAGCCATGTTCGTAAATGTGTCACTGCAGAGAACACAGGAGGAAAATTCTACACTGAAAAGGAAGGCTCTTAAAGAAACCCGCTTAAGTCATCTTATTACCCATTAGATCTCTATAAGTCGATTAAAAAGTAACTTAAATGACACAAATGTAGATTTTTGACACTTCTCCCAAATCAAATCAAGTCTAGAAATCACAACAGGAAGGCTTCAGCTGACAAACTAAGCACAGAGTCAAGTGGTTGTTAATAGGTTTCTTATCTTTAAACCATGCACGCATACACACACATACACACACATACACACACACACACACACACACGCTCAGGCTTTGTTATACACCTGTTACATTCTCTGAGTACCAAGACAGGATTAGAAATCCCTTCTGTTAAATCCCAAGAGTTCAGGATCTGCCAAGCATGTCAAACTTAGTCTGCGTTCACATTTAGGAAGATTTGAAGAAATCGCAGATTCAGTTGAAATTCAGCAACATCTCGAGTAAAAGTTGGGTTTCATTTTAAGATTTTTTTTTAACTGTCAAGATTAGGAGTTTGCAATTTTCCCCAGACTTTTTGTCCACAGAATTAACTATGTTTTCAGGCAGGTAGAACTGCCAAGAAACAGACAAAGTGTTCCCAGATACAGTTCTATAATGTTGGTCCTTTGCTGGCTGCCATCCTCCTCATCATGTGAGGATGTCTCCATGTTGTGTTGTTATTGGGTGAATCAGCACATGGATGTCGTGCTCGGGCACAAGGTCAAACACGCTCGCCTGATCCTATTATTTTAAACTGCTTAGGGTAACTTTATTTCCTGCCATCCAGACTGAAAGGTACACACGCTCTGTTTAATCACTTTAAACATGTTTGTCAATTTTATTCAATTGATCACCTGTGAAAACAGGCCATCGTTTGAACAGGGCCGGTTAAACGTAATAAGGATTATTTGATTATTTACTCTTTGAAAATCCAACGTTAACTCATCAAATCTACAGATTAATGACTATTAAAAAGCAACTCATAGGTTTTCTTTTTTAGGTTTTACTGCAAGTTATTGATGTATTCTTTTTCTTTCTAAGCCAAATTTACTGTCGGTTTAAATTTAAAAAATGACTCAGTATTTGATTGATTTGTGCTAAACTAGGATTTAAATGGGACTGTGAACGTGTGCATTTGCAGCGATTATGTCCATGTTTTATGGATGAAACCCACACGCTCAGCAAATGCTCATTTCCTGCAAATGTGGCTGCATTTGAAGGGAAAATAAACAGGATTTAAACAGTGTTGGATTTATTGTCAAGAAGCATTTTTTAAATGAAAACACTTTCCTTCAAGAAAGCCATTTTCATCACAGAACAACCTCGGGCAGCATTAGTCTCTGGCTGCATGAAACAAAGGTCTGCAGATAGCGATGACTCAAGGACTTACTCTGGGGTAAATATTAGTCAAAATAAACATCTAAAAATTAATAATAGGTTAACATTTTACCTGTAAATGAGGCAAATGTGTTTCAGTCCATATTTAAACAAAGATTTTAGTCAATTTGTTGCTATTTTTCATTAATGTAAACATAGTGGATGCTGATGTTTGTGAAAATTGCAAAAACTCTGCAGAAACATTTAAATGACTGATAATAGCACACAACCATTTGTATAATTTTGAACTTAATTGGGGTAAACAGAGCTTTTATGGAGATGTGTTTTCATCCATTCAGTTTTAGAACTTGGTGGAGAACACCCTGAACAGGTCGCCAGTCTGTCGCAGGGCCACACAACCCCAGAAGCACATGCACATGGAGGGACAATTTAAAATCACCAATTAACTCGTGTTTTTGAACTGTGGGAGGAAACCGGAGTGGCTGGAGAACATACAAACTCTTCTCAGAAAGGACCCCAGGAAAAATCTATGGAAAAACTATTTCTGCATCTTTTAGCCCTGTATATGGGATTCTTGCATGAGAGCAGAGGTGAATCATCAGCCTCTGTGAGGCATAAGCTCATGTCCTCTGCACCCAGTCTGTACTTTTTCAAACAAAAATACCATCAATCCCCCTCAAATGTATTAAAGACCAGCTAATTTAGAAAGTTCCAGCCCAGAAAGTATAGGATTGTGTCCTGTTTCGTGGAACTGCTGCCTAAGCAGCAAGTTATATCTGCTCTCAGACACCCAGTTTAACAACAGAGTAGATAATCTTTGTGATATCATTAGACGTCTGCTGCGGCCGGACTCTGAAGCCTTCTTCAATTTCAACTAATTACCTCATCAGGAAAAGCTTCAAATTGGTTAGTCCGATACCGGGGAGGCCAGAGATCTTCTAGAGCCGCAGAGGCTGCGACATCTTCTGTTCTCTTTCATAACATCTCTTATGCTCTGTGGGAACCTCAGACTGGCTAACAACTGATCAGAGGCGGAGAGAGTATCAAAAAATTGTATCCGAGTAGCATTACTTAAGTAGAAGTCTTCAAAATAAAAGAAAGGGGAAAAGCAGCTGGTGATAAATCACATATCTACAGATCACATTTACAAAATAAAAATTATATAATGATAATAATGTTCAAATTTAAATTTTACCAGGTGCTAACATATATTTTTCAATGAATAGGAACAGAAATCCCCCCGATTTTTAACTTAAATAGAATAAAGTTACCTTTTTTGTGTGAAATAAGTGTTTTACAAGCTGCTTTACTAGCATGAATTAACATGAATGAACTTTTTTTATGCTATTATCATATAATGTTGAAATTTTGTAGATATTATTGTGCATCCCAAAAATAATTCTTGATTTGTGTGTAAATTAGTATCTGTGCATGTGTATTCTTGATTTGTGCAAAACGTTGGATTTTTTGGTGAGTAATTCTTGATTTGTAACTCATATAATATGTTTTGTGCATAAGTAAAAAAAAAAATACAATTTACACATGCACAAATTAAATTACAAGATGATCAGAGCTCGGGACAGAGCCCCGTGTCAGAGGCGCTTTCAGCAGAGGGGCTGCAGATCGAAATTGCTCTTTTCTGGAAAATATATTTATTTTTAAAGGGACAAATGTTTATTTAGACATTTTTATATTAAACATCAGGCTTTTTTGTTTAAGAAAGTGGGAAAATGCCAAGTTTTACCGGATATTATTCAAAATCTATGTTCAATTTGTGCGTATTTTTTTTAAATTTGCATGTGTAATTAGTTTAAAGCTGTTGTAAATGTAATTTGTGGTCGTGTAAATTGTATTTTGTACTTTTTAAAATTTTGTAATTTTTTCACTCATGCACAAAACGTATTATGAGTTACAAATCAAGAATCTGCATGCACAAATCCAAAGTTATGCACAAATCCTAAATTATGCATACACAAATCAAGAATACACACACACAAATCCTAATTTATGAACAACCATTATGTCCACAAAGTGAAGTGAGTCTATTTTGTCTCCAAAGCAGAATGCTCAACAAACGACCCAATCGGTGCTGATGCTGCTGATTCAACTAGAGTAGCTTGTTTATTTTTTTTACAGAACTCTCCACTACTTTAGCTCACCTGATGTGCTGCATTCACAGACTAAACACTCGTGGGAAATTCTGAATCGATTTGTAAAAGGTGCTTCATAAATGTTAACTAGAATGTGTGCTTCTCTCTATCTGCCTCAGTCCATTAAAGTTACTCTCAAAGACAGATTGATCAGCTGCAGGAGACACACCATCATTGACAGAATAAATGAGCAGAAATGAGTCACTGAGGCGTCGGGCAGCTCGTCTTTCTCCTCGCAGCCAAAATCTGCTGACAAAAAAAAACGATTTTCATCTTTTTTCTTTTCATCTCAGACAAGAAGCCATAAAATAACTAACCCTGTAAAAGGAAACAAGAAAATTCAATCATTGAAGCTTTCTGAGCTTTTAAAAGAAATATGCATGTTACTCTTGACCCGACTGATGATTATCCTTTTAATTATTGTTATTTTATTCATTTTTATTGTATTTCACTGTATTCCCAGTTTATTGTTTTAACTATATTTATTTTCTCATATGATGTCTTTGGGCCCATGTCTCCCTTGAGTAAGAGATCTAATCTCAATAGGATTTCTGGGTAAAATAAAGGTTAAATAACATTTCTACTATGATAAAATTTTAGAATTTTTCCTTTTTCATGTTTGAAACTTTTTTTTCCTCAGAGTTGTTTTTTTTCTAGGGAATTTTGACGTTTTAGATAACCGTATTTTAATCTTCTACCCTTAATACATTTGCAGCATTTAAATAACATAAACCAAATCCATGCATCCATTTTCAGAACCTGCTGAATTCCTAACGGGGGTTGCAGGGTTGCTGGAGCCTATCCCAGCTACTGCTGGGTGAAGGCAGGATCCACCCTGAACAGGTCACATGTCTGTTGTTGGGCCAAATTGTAAAACTTCAAATAAAAAAGTGCTGTAGATCTTTTAAGCATTACTGTATATGTATTTGCATCATATCCTAGAATTGAAGTCCGGCGTCTAATCAGAGCTTTATGTTTACTGTAGATGTAATTATACATTTTAGTTATACTGTTAGTTTGCTCTGTGTGCTGTGAAACTTTTTAAATAACTAGTGTTGGCTTGTTGTGATAGTTATTTATAATTCTTGTACAACTATAAAGCTTGCAGTTTGGTCTAAGCTGATATACTTAGTAGGGGAAAAACTACAGAAAATGTTTTTTTAAACTGATTTATTCCATGTGGGATTTATTGGGGGGACGATGTATAGAATTGATGCTAAATAGCAACACCGGGCTGTGTGGACCGCAAATGCAAAACAGGTTGTTTATGAATAAGTTCAACTGTAAGGAATCCTTAAATGCTGCAGCAAGATGCTACATATTTAACAGTAAATCACTGTAGTGGAGAGTTTGGTTATATATGCAGGCATTTTTGTCTGGGGAGCAGCATCAGAGAGTCAAGAGGCTTATGGAGAAGGCTGGTTGTATACTGCAGACACAGCAAAGAATATCATTATGCCAAATATAATCACAAACTCTGCACTCTGTGCACTGCATTTTGTAAAAACTGTGTTTTCAGTTGAATAACATGAACTTGGAGGTAAACTTGGCATTTTCTCTGTCTTTTTTAACTTCCTATATTTCTGAATAAGTCCCACCATAAACAGAAATTGGAGGTTTCTTCATTTTAAGTGGCTATCACCTACCCCTTACCCAAATTGTATATATATTTTTTCAAAAATAACATTTTTAAAGCACTATATAGTTTTAGTATGACTTCTAAGAAGCACAGAAGACAGATGTATAAATTTCCCTGGATGCATATTGAGGAAATGAAGGCTGTATGCTGCTGTTTTGCTCCGCCCCTCTCACCGCCTGACATTTTCTAGCATCTACTGTATAACTGGATGGTTACTAACATCTTATAGGAGTACCGACATGAAATTTAGTTAAAAAATCCTATTTGTTACATTATTTCTTGCATCCAAATGACTCCAGCTGTCTGCAACATTCCCATGGCCCTCTATCCTAAAGAAGAGCAGTAAAGACTGCAGCTGACATGATTGGTTATCTGACAGACTTCCTGTGGGATCAGGGGAAGATCATTCTCTTACGTGGAGATGCATGGCTGCTCTGTGACTTGGAAAACAAAATGGAGATTATTGGTTTCCGCTAAAATTCTTGACACAGTGATTTGTCACTTAGCACCCAGCGGCTCATCGTCTGCAAGCTGCATGGTGTAACACCTATTATATCCTCTCTTCTGCTCTAAATAGGGCTGCAGATAGACTCAAGGATCAAATCAGCTCATTGGCCATTTGGGGGCGCCGTTCTCTCTGTTGTAAATTTCCCGCCCTCACCTGTCTGTCTGCAGCTGCACGAGTCTTTTATCTCTAACATTTAATCCTGCAGCAGACAAACACCCCGTTTGAGTTAGATCATCTCTGCTGTGAAAACAGGTGAACTGAGCCAATTATGAAGCTGCCACAGATCTCCTTGTCTCCCTAACTGAGGATCCCTGTTAATGTGATGTTAACCGGGAGCTGCTGGCTCTGTTTCTTGAGTTCAAAAGGATCTTTGTTTCTTTTTTTCTGGTTATTTTGGAGTGTAGCTCCTACAGGAGGGATTCCTAGGGCTGCTGTTTGTCAAGTGTTGATCTCACCTGTCTTCTAGAAATCTTCTCATCTCTTTGCCTTTTGTATCTGAACGAGCACCAGGGACAGACTGTGAGCTGCAGCGAGAGATCCCTCCTGCTCCCTTTTCATGCAATTTCTAAAACAGAGTTAATTGACCTCTGTCTGAAATCACAGAGGCCGAACTCTCTGAAGCACCACCTGCTTTGAATTAAGGATGTTCTCATTATGGAACTGCTGCTGATGTGAGCGTCAGGAGGTAAATGTTTCAAACAGCCTCGCTTTGTTTTTGCTGATCAGGTTTGACCAGCAGAAAAGCTATTGTCATAGCAACACCGAAAGACAGAAATTTTTAAGAACTGCTCTCTTTATCTTATTTAAAAAAAATGATTCAATTAGAATCTATTTTTATAATAATTCTCTTACTTTTTCTCTTAAAATCCCCATTTGTCTTTAAAAAAGGATAATTATTTTGACGTTTTTTTGTCAGCGAAACATTGAAGGACAACATTTATGAAAAACTAACATGTTTTTACTTGTATTTCTACGCTTGTGCAAATGGAAAGTACACAAAATTGATCTCCAAGCACATTTCATTGTCTGTGTCATTCTTTTTTTCCACCTTTTAGTGTCCTTTTTCTCTGAATGATCCGTAATTTGATTCATTTAAACCAAACTGTCTGAAGTGATCTTTACTTGAAGTTATTCTTCTCTTCGCTCAATTAAGAATGTTACAAACATGCATCTGTCTGTGCTGTCTTAGTATTTATGACTTTTTTTGCATGGTTTACAAAAGCTACTTTACTGAGTTGTTTTTAACCTTCATGAAATGACAAATTATTCAATTTTTTACATTGATTGTATATGAGAAATGGACTGAGTGACTCCCCCACTCTCGCGCTCCGAATAGGAAGTCCCCCCTGGTCTGAAGAAGCTGAAATTCCATAGATTCCATGTGACTAAGGTTGAGTCTGAATTCTTCCCCTAACCTTACGGCTTCTCCCTACCCCTCCAATTGTAAAGGTATTTGTAGGGGTAGGGGTGCCTTTTCATTGTGTATCCCTCCGCAAGGGTGATCCGCGTAGAAGAAACTAATTTCTTCTCGTGGGTGTGCTTTGAAGCACAGAAGTTTACATTTTTTTATGATTTTTTTTGTTTCTTTTAGCGTGACTGTTAGAGTTCTAAAACTGACGTTGTTGTGCACTTTCTGAACGCTGCCAGCTACAGCTAACATAGATGACCATGAGTAATGGCGACGTCATTAAGGGAAGTGTCGTCCGAATTTATAACTCTTCACTTAGAGGACTAAATGTAGGGGTTTGGAGAAGCCGTAGAGGGAGGGGAGGAATTTATATTCGGCCCAAGACCAACACAGACCAATTACACTTACTGAGGACATCTGGTTCGTTCATGGCGACGGACAAATTACAGAAAAATTGTGACTGAATTGACTTCATTTGGTTGGAACTTGAAGTACATCATTTTCTATGGGTGATGTCTCACTCGCTCTGTCCAGTTCTCAATATTCAATCACTGGTTTTGTACATTAATGAAGGAGTTGCTGTGAGGAGGTGTGAATACCTGTTTTTTTGTTGTTACTTGGGTTCTGTACATCTTGCAAACTTCTCCTCCAAAGCACTCCTTCAATGGCTTTTCCATCTCCAGAATACTGGTGCATCTAAAAATAAAGACATAGTGAAGTTGAGCTTTTTTCATTTTGAAAAGAACTCAGCCTGAACAATAAAAAATAATGTGTTTAGCAAGTTTTAAGTCAAAAACTGACAGGAAGCTGACATGTTTTTAACGAAGTTACATTCCATAAATTTAGATTCTTCTTGAGTTCCTCTGGTTTTCTTGCCAGTCTCATTATAAAATACTCTGTGCCACAAAGTGAGGTCATGAAGTTTTAAAAAGACACTCAGCTGCACCATGGGAATGGAAAGAACCAGTACGTTTTGGAGCACGACCCACATATGGAAGAAGAAAACCAGGTTATTCCGAGCTCTGCTTTTTGATTTTCTTTCATCTTTTTTGAGAAGTGTGCAGGTAAACACTTGAACAGTTCAGTAAAGGAAGATCTCTAGCAGCTTTCTGTCTGTTCCAGCTGTAGGCCAACTGTTTCTTGAGCATTAAAAAGGGATTTTAAACAATTCGTCGACAATTTTGGTGTAGATCTCCGGCATGTAAGCAGCAAATGTTTTGACAAACATGGCTTCTGACTTGTCTGTTTATTGTGGTTTGAGCCCCGGACCACCTGAAGCCTGCAGGGACACAGCGGTGAAAATCCAGTGACGTTACAGTTTTGTTCCTCATTAAAAATTAATGGAAGCGTACCATTTCAAAAGCAGATGTGTGGCTTCAATTATTACCACGGTTGACTGAAGGAAGTGTTTATTTTTATTGATTCAAATACTTTTTCTTGACAAAATAAGAGCAAAACTGCAATCCACGCAGTAATGTACCTTCAACTGGGTTTAAAAATTGAGACTTTTTGCTGCCTGTATATTTGGCAGACTTGCACATTTTAATAGTAATAGGTTTCTTTCAGGCTTGTCACTGCTAGAGCACAGTGTCATCCAACACTCAGGCAGTAAAAGGGTATATATGGAGTTTGCATCAAAGGCTGAATTCCAAAGTGGTGTCATCTGTGCCTGCCTGAATGTGGATGGATGGGCTCTGCAGCGGCAGCAGCTGGCACCGGGCCTCAGGACGAAGGGCTGTCCTGCTCCTTCTTCCTTTATTATTCTTCTTGACTCTAACAGCAGCACTAAAGCAAATGAAAAGATAAAAAGATGACCGAGGGGGAAGAGGGGAGAAGTGAGGCACCAAGTTAGAATGCATTTCTAATTTATTTTTACGCGTGCATTCTTTATGCAGGCTTAAATTTCAAATGTGCAGCCCAACAGAAACCAGCACATATGCATATACATGTGTTTGTTGAACTATGTGTCCTAATTAAAGCTGTTTACCAAAAGGCAGATAATCCCTCATTTAATCCATGCTTTGATTTGGATAAAGAGATTAGCAACCTGCACAATTGACAAAAACGCTTTAATACTATGTTTATAGTTTACTGTACATTCATTAAATCACATATATGACCCGAAACACAAAAGTGTGTGTCATGTACACAAATTAATTCAGGACCCACTCTGAGCATCTTTTGATCAATTGTAGAAGTTTTTACCAGTAGTCATTTAGTTATGATTATTCTGTTTTAGCCAAAATCAATAAACTTGTATTGTTTTCTCTGACTTAGTTTCTGCAGAGCGGCAGGAGTTCAGAAATTTGCCTGTGAGTTGTGGGCGGGACTGTTGGCATGGAGCAACCCCGCCCCCCTTTCCCCTCCCTTTGCTGAGAGCTTGAAACAAGGAGCTTGTTGCCTGCCTATCATATTTTCTACGTCACAATCTCTTTTTCTAACAGCATTTTTCTTCTGCTCTTGATTCACAACAATTTGAATGAAGAAATAATCAGAAATTGAATTTTTAAAAATAACCAAACACTAAATCAACTTTTTTTCATGGCTTTTGACCTCTATAAAAGGGGCTTTAAAAGTGCTGTCTATTGGTCCTTGATACATTTTTGACAATTTAAAATAAACATGTTAAAATCTAAATTGTCTATGCTCTGCGCCCTATTGGTTAAAACAATGTATTGCAGTTCAATTTTGTGTTTGGTCTACTGGTTCAAGTCACTAAATCATTACAGGAGTTTCACATCATCGTGCTCTGCAGCTCCAGTATAAAAGCCCCGCCCATCTTTGATTCTGTAACGGTTTGTCGTTATTGCGTTAGCTTCAGCAGTCCGCCCTCTTTTTTTGCATTTTTCAAATCTGAGCTGAGAGCCGAGTCAGCCTCCAACTGCCCTGTTGCGTTACCGTTTAAGCATAATTTTCTTTATAAATGTCCTCAATCATTAGAAAAATGCCATAAGAACATGTTAAAAACTAACTACCAAAAACTAGATTGTCTTTGGAGATGGTATTTAATGACATAACACGTGTCTTAATGTTGGGTGAGAGACTTGTGAATCTATGGCACTAAAACAGTTTTCTTACTTATGTTTCCTTTGTTAAGAACGTGATTTAAAAAACTGAATTTACTTGCAGTTTTGTTATGAGTAAACAAATAAACCTCCATATAAAGTGATATTGATGAGTTTTTGCTGCAGGACCTTATCGGACTTCCTAGATGGATGAATCAGCTTCTCTTCACATTTACATTTAGTCATGTAGGAGACTATTTCATTCAAACAATTTACAGGTTTAAAGCTCTCACAGCTTCTCGTATATTGGGTACGCTTACAGATGAAACTTCATTTGTTCTGCTGCACGAGCCTCAAACAATCCACAGATAGGATATTTTGTTGGGTGAAGAGACTGCACAAGAATGGTTTACTTCATTAAAATCTAAAATAACATCAAAAGAACATCATCTGCATTTCCATCTTTTTCACTTTATTCAGTTCTAATTTACCTTACAGCTGTTTCACTTCAATACCTGTGTATTCAAATCCAATCCCAGGAGAAATTCACATTTCTGTTAAGTTTAAGGGAAGGTTAGTTGGTTGACTGTAGCTGTAGATGTCATCATACATCAGTGAGGCATTTTTTAACATTTAAAGTGAAGCCAGCGGCAGCAGCTAACCATTGCTTAATGACATTCTGTCTCTGATGCAGAAGTAAGTCCTGCAGCGTGAAACCAAACAGGTCAGCCTGAAAGAAAGTTATTCCACATTTCTCTAAATACATTGATTCCACAGAACTCAACCAGATCAAATTTGGAACCAGCAATTAAAGGCAATCAGTGCAAAAGGATCCCTCTGTGGCCAAAGACAGCTGCAGTGAGAACAAAGATGGATGTGTGAATCAAATTGGGACATTTGGATTTTTATGTGTTGTAGTTTTTCAAGTATTATGGCAGATCATTTTATGTGACAGACATTATGTTCTCTTGAAAGATTTGTGAGCCAAAGTAAAAATAGGGTGTGAATTTAACTGTCTTTAAATAACTGAGCTCGGGAGAAGCTTTTAAGGTGAGGTGTGAGGTTGTGGAAAATTTCATGAATCGTGTGTTGAATTCTGTTTCCGTGATAATACATTTAAAAAAAAAAACATCAACTAATGTGGTGTCATGGTTCTGTTAGATTTCAATCTTGTTTGTGCAAGAATTGATCTTTTGACTTTGTTGTTGAAAGTTTTCCACACGTTTGAGAATAATTAAAGAGGCTGAAGAGTAAAGGGTAGACATGTGGAACGGGATTATTAAAAAACTGAGCTGGCATCGAAAACAATGACACACCATTCTCTGCACTTTTTTATTTTAACTGACATGAAACATGCCCTGCTGGTGCTGACATTTACAGTTTTTGAAGACCCACTCAGATTATTTTAAAGCTATTTCCAAAGTGTTATGCCGTTTTAGCCAAAATAAGAGAAAAAAAACTGTTATTTTCTAGGACATAGTTTCTGTAGAGCAGCAGTAGTTCATTAGAAATACCCTCTGAGTTGTGGGAGGGATTGTTGCCATGGAGCCCCATTTCCCTACCAATTGCTGAGAGCTGGGAGCAGGGGGCTTGTGATCCACTCGGTGTATTTTCTGCATCACAAACAAGCTCTTCTTTTTCATCTGCTCCTGATTCACAACAATTTAAACACAGAAATTCTCAGAGGCGCAATGTTAAACTTAATTTTCTTTATATATGTCCTCCATCATCAGAAAAATGCTACAAGAAATTGTTAAAATCACAATTTTCATCTGAGTGAGTCTTTAAACAACGAATACAAAGCTACTATTTTGTAAGTTCAAAAGATTGCTTGCTGTCATTTCTTTTTTTTTGTGAAACAACAAAAATAGTCTTGTTTCAAGATGGACAACACATTGTTTTTTCTATTGAGCTCTATTGACCGATAAAAACACATAGTGACATCAGTGTAACGTAAAAATATATGAAATTTTTCTGTAGTCAACCTAGTTTGTGGTATTTTCCATGTAATTGTATTTTTAAGGAAAATGTGTTTGGGTCTTTATGGGTTAAATTAATTGTCAAGCATGGTGGTGGCAGGTTAATGAACTGGGGGTTGTTACAATGCACTTTGCAGTTTCTAATTTGACAAAAAAACTTGTGTGCATCAATAGAATTTGAGAGCCAAGTATGAATCATGTCTGACAGCTGAACTGAGTCATGCAACAAGTCAATGATCCAAGAAACGTGTTTAGTTTATTTGACAGGGACCATTTACTGGAGCATTAATCGAAGAAAAGACAGTTTTGTATCAGACTGTAGCTCTAAAAGCTCATTTCCATCTGCAGTCCTCACGACATGCAAATGCAAGATTTAACAATTAGTATTAAAAATGCTACAACATAAAAGTTAAAATTATTTCACAATAAAAAAACAAGGGAGATTAAGAATAACACAGTAAAACTTTAAAAATAGGCTATGTATTTAACAATGTTGACATGTCTGTTTTATTAAAAAATGGTTTCAATTTCATGCCAAACTCTTTGCATACTATTAAGTGTGTTGGCAGTTTATTCCACTCAGTTATTGATTTAAAAAGAAAATGCTGATTGGCCCAGAAACAGCCGCAACGTCTCATCCCACTGTCTCAAAACAGAAAAAATAAGCTAGAATGAATTGAAGTATGTACTATACAGATGAAAGAAAGAGAGACTCTTCAAAGTCAAACAGGAAACACTATTAGTAGAATGACCCACATTTGTTTGTGCTTTTCTTTTAATCCTATTAGAATAAATGTCAGTTAGACGAAAACAGTTTGTCTAGTGATCCAGTTACTGATCGTTTGTTTTTAACACCTGCTGAACAAACTCTTTCTTCTAAAAACTGCAGATCAGGAGGTAACTTTAGAAGTGAAACTAGTCTCGTCCTGATGTGTTTGGGTGTCTGAACTCTGCGGACTGGAACTAAAAAAAACTTTTAGCACAGTTCACACATGCTTTTAAACTTACTTTGATAGAAATTACTTACAGGCCAAATGGATATTTATGCATGTCCTTTCTGATTTAGGTCAAGAGGAGGGAGAATGGTAGTGGAGGAAAGCTCAGCTTCAAAAGAGGAGGAGAGTGGTCAAACCAATTACAATTATGTGGAAAGTTTTAGGGAACGGTAGGGAATGGTTATTGATCCCAGCAGTGGTTGATAGAAATGGAAAAAAGGGCTAATTAGAATTAATTGGAGATAATGTTGTGGAGCAGACTTTTCCTGGCAGAACATGTGGAACCCGCCTTTGGACGGCTGTGAGCAGAACCTGCAGCAAGCGGGTCACAGCCTCTAAACGCTGCTATCAGCAGTGCATTGCTTTTTGTAGCCGAGCCTTGTGGGGTGACATGACACAGTTTCCACAGTTCTGATGCTTGGTTTCACGGTGTAATCCTTGTTGCGGGTTTGGATCTTGTTGGTTGTTGAGCGCATTGCAATGTAAGGTTTCTCTTTTTCTCTCTCTGCTGCTTGTTGAAAGAATCTAAATTTGGCTCAACTGGTTTTGGGGAAAAAAACTGTAGCAAAAACATACATAAACAGGATGTTGTTGGAATACATATGCACGGTAAAGCTTGTTTATCCTCTTTAATCCTCCTGGGGCCTATTTCCTTAAAATACACAGCAAAAGCAAGGCATTATATGTCCCAACAAAACAAGAGCTTGGGAGAGAAATACGTGCATGCAATCACTGCGGTTTACAGGCTGCATCTGATGCATCTGCATGACCCGATATGCTATATGTAGGGTTTGGGATGATTCAGCTTATAAAATTGACATTAAATATGACAAAAGTGACATTTTTTCCTTTTGGAAAATCAAATGTGAAGAAAAGTGTCAGCGAGGCAGCTGTGGAGTGGGTGAGGAACCTACAGGTTAGACATTTTTGACAAAACTGTCAATAAAGCACTTGTAGGAAGGAATGAATGCTTGTAGGATTTACTGCAGGTCTGCATTGCATTTGTCAAACCTGGCAGAATTCATTCCCTGCATGACAAAATACATAGAGCTGTGAGGCCTCTATCACTGCAGTAAAAAATACATTAGCATTTGGACAGTCACCAAGCGCTGTCTCCTACTGGAATTCATGCAAGTTTTATTAGTGTCATTTGCTGTTTCAGATAGTACACAGCAGCCATAGCTGACTGTGTGCTGTAGAGTTCAGCATGCGGCTTCTCAGAAAAACGTCAGGATTTTAAAATTATCTCAAGGAGACGAGAATGTAGAGGCACAAGAACGTGACTGATACTATTCTAGAGCTCAAGTTGAAAATATGTAAATGTGTATATGTTAAAGATCTTTTTTTCATTTTAACTAGTGATGCAAAAATGATATATACTCACTTCTGATACACACTGAAGCTGCTGCGCTGCAGTATATTAAAATAAGGATTCATATAACAACTTTATAGCAAGTATATGTATGTATTCATTTTATGACGGTTAATATGTGTATCTCAAACAAACTAAATTCTAAGCACGGCAGCAGCCACTGTTCATACATCAATGCAAAATATGAAAATATGACAAGCTCTAGTGTTATTGACTTTTATAGGAACATTGAGGTTTAAAGACCCACTCAATGAAAATTGTCCTTTTAGTTTTTTTAACATGTTCTTGTAGCATTTTTCTCATTGTAGAGGACCTATAAAAAAGAATAAAACTGCATCTCTAAGTATTTCCTAATTAAAAATGTGTTGGATCAGAAAACCAGATGCTTGAAAATGATGCAGCTACTGAAATGGGCGTGTCGAAGTCTCCTCTCCCCAGAGACACCCCGACCCGCTCATGCTTAGGTGTGCGAGACATGATGAGCCTTCAACACTTGAGCTGTAGTGAGTTATGATTCTGGCTCCAAACTGGACGACTGGACTGATCCATTGTTGCTTGTCTTTATTTTTACGCCGCTAATGTTAGCTTGCATGTGAGTGCACACACAGAGCTCTCAGCGACGGGGAGGACAAAAAAAGGCATTTTTATTTTGACTTCATAATCATAATTAAAAAGTTTACTGGGAAAATCTTGCAAAAGAAAAAGTATGGTTGGAGTAGAACTTTAAACTTATTGATGCAAATATGGATTAAACCGCTTTGGCTCAAAAATAACCTTAATTTAGCGTCTACATTAAAACAAAGACATGACTGAACCTTTTTTTTGTCATAGCTGGAATTAAATTCAGGTACCAAGGGGTTAATGAGCAGTTTTTATTTTTAATTAATAACAAGTTCATTTTTAAAAGCTTTTTGGCTAAAGCCAACAGCTCCTCCAACACTGTGTAAAACACAATTTAAAAACATCTATTTTCTATTTATGTATTATGCCTCTTTGACTCCATTGCCCTTATTGTTAATCACAATTTAGTTTTTTCATTTATATTTTATTTTGTGTATTTTTATTTTATTTTTTGTAACTAGTTTGGCTTTATTTTTCCTTATAATTAGCCGTTTACTTTTGTAAGATATTTGTTTTTAACTTGGAGTAAATACATAGCAGAGAAGGGAAAGTTTGTTCATCCTTAACCATTCAAATAAACATCTATTTATGGAAAAAATGTTTGACTCCAGATGTTGCACTTTATGTTATTTGACATTTCCCAGTTTTACTAAGCTTGATAAATTGTTCTGATATATTGTAATCTTTGTTTTAACTCATTTACATACCAACATTAGGTCAAAAACCTGAAACGGGTTTCCGGGTTAACAGCCTTGAAAGCTTATTGAAAGCTCAGTGATGCGTTCATGGACATTCTGGCTGGATAGTCAAAGCAGAACTATATTGATCTGCACTAATTGCTAAGTTTTTCCTAACTGCAGATGTGCCAATATTAGGGTACATCCTTTTATTTCAGTGATTTTGTAATTGTTTGCAAGACACAAACTTTTGTTCCAGAAACTTTGTGGTTGAAAGGTTTGAAAATTTGGGCAAAAACTTGTTTGAAAAGCACATCTCAGCCTCAGCTTTTGTTTAGAAAGTAAGTACCGTATTTTCCGGACTATAAGTCGCGGTTTTTTTCATAGATTGAATGTCCCTGCGACTTATACTCCAGTGCGACTTATATACGAATTTTTAATGAGATGAGATATGGACCGTAAGTCTAGAGTGATCTATGCAATTACTTTATTTACTTTAGTTATTCAGACGTGACACAGAGGACGAAGAATTTAACGGATTTAGTGATATGGAGCGAGATTGCGTGCAATTAATTACAGTAAAGATACAAAGTTGATGAGTTCCTGAGGCTATAGTTAAATAAAACTGTTATGTTATATAAATGCTACACCTTTTCGTTTTTTTCATGATGCTAATATGTGAATATGTGTTGACACATATTCAGCCTGTTTTCTATTCACTTATGAATGTTATAACTTACCTTCTAGGATGATGTAATATCGTTTTTTTCAACCAGTTTGTAAAATAAATTACTTGAAAAAAATGCGACTTATACTCCAGTGCGACTTATGTATGGTTTTTTCTTCTTCATTATGCATTTTTTGGCCCCTGCGACTTATACTCCAGTGCGACTTATAGTCCGAAAAATACGGTACATTGCTTCAGTTTTCTGCTCTTTCCTGTATCTAAGGATTGTCAGATTGCAGTCTGCTGGGCTCCCCTACACATCCATTTTTAAAGCCATGTTTTGTTTTGTTTTTTGCAAAAGTGTTTTTTTGTTGTTGAGTAAAATCTTACGTACAGTAGCCCAATTGAACTTTTTACAAAACTTTTGTTTTTGGCTGAAATCTCAAGTTGACATATTGTATCCTTAGTTGAGAAAATGCTTTTTATAAGCAGCCAGTGTTCTTCACCTTTTTCAAAAGTGTTCCAATATTCTGTTCTCTCCTTTATTATCATTTTAATTGGTGATGCAAGTCAAGCATACCTTATTGCACAAGAAAAAGGAAAAACAGAAAAACATTTCATTTTGATGTTAATTTGTGTTTTACCTTTGAGAATAACAAGAGAATATTAGTTCACATCGTCGTATTCATTGCTTCAGCTGTTGACTTTTTGTCCTCCCTTCTGTAGTGGCGTTTAATTAAACTTCATAAATAGAAATTACTAAAGGTATTTTGATGCAGTGGGACGCCATGTTCTTTCAATCGCCTATAAAAACGTGAAATTATGATGCATGGAGCCAACGGAAAACACTAAATCTTATTGGGAACCATTTACCTGCAAACACAGCCTTTTTGTGCTGGTAATACTTTATCTGAATGTATAAAACACAATATTAATCTTATTTAAAGGGCCATCCAGCCTAATGAATAACTACAAGCTGCAGTTTCAGTTTTCAAAGGGGATTAAAAGTGTGACTGCCATTTGTTTTGTTTGTTACACGCTGATTAGATTTAGTTTGTACATCATCTAATGCAAAAAAAAAGAAAAGAAAAATTCACACCATTTGATTTGGTTGTGAAACGATCCAGCTGGAGAGGTCAGGCCGTTACAACGAGGTGCTAATACCTGAAACAAACATCTGACCAGGAAAAAAAAAATCAACAGGAAAAGCATCTAATCTTGTAGTGATAAACGGCTTCACTTCGACACATTTACTGGCAAGACGTTCTGCAAATTTGTGATTTGAATTCTTTTAAATTCTGTGGGCTTCGCATAAACTTTTTTTTCTTGACAGTTTTAACAAGTTGCTAACATTCATTTTGTTTTTTGTAGTTGTGGTGTTCACACTTAAATGAAACACACTTATAATTGCAACAATAACCAGCAGTCAGATCACAGTTAGCTGGTTTGTACCAAACGAGTTCAAACTCTTTGGTGAAGAGTACCTTAAAGTGTTCCAATCAACACATGAAATAATGAGGCTTTAATAACAGGAAAAGCTTTACAGTAAATATGAAGCTTCAAGGAAAAATGTGGAAAGCCACAGATAATAACTACTGTAATCCTAGTGCTTCTGGTCTCATTAGAGGTGAAATATTTTCTCTGTTGGCAGCTGACAAAACAGAACTCATTTATATAAATTATGTATTTGTATTTCTAAGTTTTATTTGGTTCACAATTGGTTTCCTGCTGCAATCTAAAAGTTCTTCATCCGCTTCTCTTGTCAAGTATTATTTCTGTCATTGTTCAGGCAGTTTTTTATCTCTTTTTTACCAAAAACTGTAAGAAATGCAAGAAAACAGTTCATTTACGCAACATCTGTCTGGTTTATGAAGTGTTGTATTTGTCAGCACCACATGTAGACCGCCTGATTTGAATACAGATAAAGGAATAAGCAAATGTAAGAAATACATAAGGCTTTTCATGGCAGGAAATTTTAAATCAGAAAATATTATTAACATTTTTTTATTATGAATAACAACAAAATCCCAATGACTGAATACTTAAAGGGAAGACCATAAATGGAGAGTTTCTTGAAAACAGTTTGTGTTTAATTTTTATGTTTAAATGCCAATAGTTAAATAGTCTTTCAAGTGGATAATATTTTTATTTAAATTACTTTTCACTCATATTGTCTCATTTAGTGGATCTTAACAGGTATTCTTAACTTTTACTCCTGCCAAAATAAAACAGCTCTAGTCAAATTGTTGTTTGCTGCACAGAACAGGGGAAAAATCAAAGTGTTTAAGTTCAAGTATTGTCAAAAATCTTTATCATAAAAACTCCTTCTCTCTGTACCCTTTAAATCACATTAACAAAAGGGCGTAAATGACTTCAGAGCTGAACTTGATAAGATTGCTCTTGAATTAACCGTCTTTGTTGATTAGAAACAAGAGGGAGGAAAGTAACAAAGTTTTTCTATAAATCATTTTAACAAAAATGACACAATTGTTTATTCCTGTCTTTAATAATTAGATTCAAAGCATACACCCCTTGTCAAATAGAAATATCACAACTAAATTAAACTATTCAACTGAAAACCTTTTATTTCATTTTAATTTTTCAGAGGTTTTATCATTTATTTTGATTTAAACTTTGCAAACTTTCTTTGTGTGTTAATGACATAAAAAGTCATCACAGGGTCATTGTTGTATGAAATCAACCATTTTTTATTTTGCTCAGCCTCCAACTGTGAACCGTTACTGCTAAAGATGCAAATTCCCATCTGCTGGATGTCTCCTTTTTCTTTTTTAAGGGGGGACTGTCACTGTGTGGGACCCTTGGGAAAACAAACTAAAGCAGTTGGATGAAGTGGAGTTTATTTTTCCAAACTTGTAGCTGAGTTCACCTAGAGTAAAGCTGCAGGGTTTCAACCACAGAAAAAAATGACTGATAAAAAAAATGTAAAAAAAAGTGTTTTTGCACAATAAAACAACCTTCAACAACCTTAACTGTTAAAGGATTCAGAGGACAGGCCTGCAGCTTGGTTTTGGAGACATATTCACTGTTTTCAGCAATTTTAACATGTTTGTGTATCAGTTTCCTCGTGACACAGGACATATATAAAATAATTTAAGATTAAAACTAAGTTTATGTGTATTTTTTTATTCAAATCATGGTGGATCAGGTGCAAATGAAGATCAGCGGAGTTGAAAAAGCTTGGGTTTGTGACACAACAACTGCCATGGGTGAGCCAAAGCCTCCTTTCTCAGCTCTAGGGCTGCCACGATTAGTCGACTAATCAACTATTAAAATAGTCGACAACTAATTAGTTGTTACTTTACATTACATGTGTGGTAAAGTTGAAAAAAGTTGTGAGCGTTCAGCACTAAAAAAAATTGTTTTTTAATATTTGAGTTGGTAAAACCAAAACTTTATCTTTTGTGAAAAATACTTCCTTGTTTCAGATGCCAACCTAATTTGATTTAACCCTTTAACACCTGAGGTGTCGTCGGTGATGCTTAGACACAAAATCGTTAACATACTGTAACTTTTCAACCATTAACATGATCAACGTAATTCCAGTAGATTCTTCATTACTTCATAATCCCCTTGCAGACAAATAGATCCATTAACATACTTTTTTTTCTCGTCTGAGCTGCTATCCTGCTCAAATCTGTACAACTCGATAGCTCTAATATTGCTCCTCGTTTTTTTCTTACTACGCTAATATTAGCTTGGACTTGTGAGGTGCTATAAGCTAGCGGGAGAGAGTGTAAACAAAGGGCTGATGGGAAATTAGTGGAGCTACCTTCCGTGCCAACAATCCCGCCCACAATTCAAGAGGTGAATTTCTAATGAGCTCCTGCTGCTCTGCAGAAAATTTCTTAAAAAAAAACACAGGCTTTCTAATCTTGGCTAAAAACTGCAGAATCCTAATCAAAAGACCACTGGGAACAATTTTACAATAGAAAAAAATATAGTTGGAGTGGAAATTTTAATGCTTAAAATCATTAGGAAAGCATACATTTGCTTTTTCTTTAGTTTGGCAGATGTATGGAGTCATATTTGACAATTAAAGAGCAAAATAACTGAAACAATAACCACAAAAACTGCAAAATAACAATTATATTGAGAGGAAAACAAGTTTTTTTCTTTAATTTTAAAAGAGGCATGAAAATGTGACTGTGGGGAGAAAGATGGGACAAAATATGAACGTGAGGAATCCTCCAACGACACACAAAAGTTACATGAGGCGTACCATGATCTGTCATGAGTAAGTAAAACAAAAGAATATCAGAGGTTTATAGTTTGTTTCTGTCAGTCAACTTTTATAAAACTGAATCCGAACATCCAAACATTAAAGCCTTTTTGAGTAAATTTACGGTAACACAAAAAAATGGAGTCCAAGAAATATTCTTTTACATCGACAATGTATTATTTGATCCAAATACAGACATATATTTGAAGCGTAATCCTAATGAAGCCACTTTAGACTCCTGCTTTCTGAGTAATAAGGATAATCATAAAGGCTGCAATGCATGCAGCACAAGCAAAGAGAAAGATGGAATAAAAGAATAATCTCTCTCCGTAGGCTAAAGATGAAGAGTTTCCATGGTTACTGCAGCCCAGTTGCAAATTGAGGCCTTTTCCATGCAGTTTACACAAATGGACACAATTTGATTTACTAAAAAAAAATTACTTTTATTCCTATTCATCGTGTAGCTTTCTCTTTTTTGCCTGGACTTCCCTTTCATCTTTCCAAACATTTGTTTTTATAAGGTCTGGGATGTCAGATAGCCATAAAAATGATTCAGCTACTAAGAAGAATTTAGTTTTCCTTTGATTTTATTTGAAAGATAAATGTTTCTGCTGTGTTCAAACTCCTTCACTTTTACATTCAACATTACAGATACAAATTTAAAATAAACAACACAAATGCCTTTTTTTTTAAATAACATAAGTCCAAAATTTCTACTACTTAAGAACAACTGAAAATGATGATCTTACATGTATTGATTAGAAATTAAATAAAACCAAAATGACGGTTACAGTACCTCTTATTGTTTTCTGCAAATAAAAAGGGAAATTGTAAGATTCATCAGCATCATTTTACAGATTTTTCCAGAGTATCTAAGGACTTGTGCAGAGTTCTATCCTCCAGATGCTTCAACTTTTTATGGCTGAGTGGTTTACTCAATTTAAATAATAAACCTTTTTGTATCCATCTCTTCCTTATCCCTACCTGGGTTCTGAGTCCCATAGCTTGAAGTTGTTACTGATAGTATCAGGTCCTGCAATGTCATTCGCTTTTTAAAGACAAAAAATAATTTGGATTAGAGTGTAGCTGCTAGCTGCCATGTTTCTATACTCACGACAGCAGCAAAAACGTCACAAGAACTGTTTTTTTTTTAAGTTTCTTTTATATTTTTTGCACATTATATTTTCAGTTTTTCCATTCTGCTGTTCTTCCTCCTGAAATTAGTCCATGTCTTTAATGAAACAACTGTAGCTGCAACAGTTTTTCCTGCATATTTTTATACTTGACTCAAGAAACTTAGTCACTTCCATCCAATCGAAGTAGCTTCCATTATAGTGAGTCAATCATCAGTCAGGGCTGTTGCAGTGCTTTGTCTCTGTGATTTAACTCAGGAGTGAGTCTTGCAACTTTTTTTTTAATTTCCCAAAAAGGTTTTTGTATCAAGTAAAAAAAAAAGGTATTTATTATAGCCATTGTCATAGAGGACAATTGTAGCTCAGGTGTGTCACAGAGAGGACAGTTCTGGTTCAGTCTCTGGGATTCTTGTTATGCAGTGATCCAGTCTGTGTGGAATGATCTGCCGCCGTATGATGAGGAAAACATTTGGTACACAAGGTTTTTGAAGTAGTGGCGAAGCCAGAAGACTTTATAAGGATGACTTTGAAATTGTGGCAAATAAGATGAAGAGCAGAACAGCAGAATAGAAGGTTGTTAACAAAAGATTAAAAATGTTGTACTCGGAAAAAAATGCTTAAAATATGAAATTTGAAGGGCTCAAAATTTCATTAAAAACATAATATTTTACAATGCTTAAAGAAGCTTCTATTGAAGATTTTTTGATGATGATACTAATATTCACTCAAAATTCGGGGACAAATGAGCGTAGCTCCGCCCCTGGCCTCACTGGTACCCCACCTTGTTCCCTGTGTTTTGTTTGGGATGTGTCCACCTCCTGAGCTACAAGAGGAGATCTACTGGTGTTTGCTGGGAATATATCCCATTTGGTATCGTCCGCAAAGCTTTAAAAGTGTGATCGATTATACTGTCTGAATACAGTAGCTGATTTGCAGACTAAAAAAAGAAAATAATAATTTAAGGAGCCTGATTTCCTTTTCTAAGTGAGGATAAGATCAGGTGAAGTTTGGAAATGGTTCATCTGTATTTCAATTGTAAATGTTGCATTTGCATAGATTACATCTGGGCATTGTCTCTGCCCAGCACTGCTAAAATTCAAATGTGATAAGAATCATACTGATGAAGACAAACACTGGATGAGACATAAGAGAAAGGAAAACACTGAGCACCTGTTGAAACTGGTAACGGAGGAGAGCAGAGGAGGAGTAATTCCTGCATCCCTGAGAGGACACGAGGGAAAACCAACGATGCGAGAACAGTCTGACGAGTTAATGAGAGGTGGGAAATGATGTGCCGGCGGACAGCAACCGACAGGTATTTACAGAAAAGAATTAACCCGGGTGAAAGGTTAATGCTGACTTTGTGTAAAGCAACATCACACGTAGTCATGTCAAAATAAAACATTCTTTTTTTTGGCTTTGAAAAAAACTGTTTTTTGAACATCAGCCCATCCTTCATTATCATTCTGTTGTAGTCAATCTACATCATACAGCTTTTAATGATTCTAGCAGCAGGACAGATTCGTAATGTGCTACAAAACAGACAGAGAAGTTAATTAACAATTCTTGAGGTCGGCTGTTCTGCCTCTTTTTAAAAATTCATTACTGTAAATGTCATTTAGAACTTCAAGATCTAAAAAGCAGGATGGATATAAGCTGTACATTTAAAAAAAATAATCCTGAAAGACGCAACACATTTAATGAATTTGTCATTGTTTGACATTGTTTAAGTACAAAATGTACAGAAAAAAAGTGCATTTTAGCATTTGACAATGTTTCCCTTGAAAGAACTGGGGAATCTCAGGAAGCATTATGACAATAGAAAACCTCATACGTAAGAATCCATCCAAGTGCAAAAATAAAACAAAAAATTCAAATTTGTCGCAACACTTTTATGATCTTTCTTTTTATAAATGTAAAAGAACATGCATTGTCAACCACTTAAGTTTGTATTTTGTCTAAAAAGACCTTCACAACTGCAGCTAAACCACTTATATTCTTTTTTTTCTACCCCTGGACTTGTTGCTTCTCACATAACTGATCCAAACAAAAACAGATGAGGTAGAGATTTCTGAAAAATAATTAGACCTGTCCCTTGTGATGTGCTCAAAGCATTGTGGGAATCAATTAAAGCAACCACAAAACAACAGAGCGATAATGCAGTTACAATAGGAGTTCTAACTTGACTACTGAGGAAGAGGAGGGAGAAAGAGCAGAGTTTAACGTAGAGGAGGAGGAAGATTCCCTATTGCTTTAGTTGCCAAAGAGACGAGGAAGAGGAGTGATCCAAAGTCCAACTCAATTTTACCAGAGTGGAGCAGGGAGTGTATTGGTTCAACAGATGAGAGAAAGCAAAGCAGCACTGACAGATGCTTTTCTTATCTGAGGATAATGGCCTGTCGCTACCCCCCCCCACCGCCTCATTTTTGACTTATGATGCAGTAGTTATCTGGTGATGCACAGAGCTGAAGTTCAGCGAGGGCAATGTGCTGGAAACAAATTGTCTCAAAGCTGTGCGTGCAAGACAGGCGTCTTGCTTTTTTGGAAAAAAAACAAGTCAGCCTTTATTCTGAAGGTGCAGCATTTTGTTCCTTAAAGTAATAAGCTGAAGGCCAGGTGTGTAGTAGAGAACGTATGAAGTCAGCCGTTTGTGGGTGCTACTACAAGATCATGGTGTGACAGAAGCTCTGCCTCACTCTGTTGCTTTTTACTCAAGACTTCCTTCAACCAAAAAAACATTTACAATGCTTTGGATATTAGAAATAATTTGACAGAAATGTATGTAGAATATTGAAATGAGTGCAAATGTTGAAACATCAATCGAAAGATTACCTTAAAGACACACTGTTAAAAATTGTGGTGTTTTTAATGTGTTCTTGTGGCATTTCAAAGATAATATATTTATGTGGATATAGTTTACTCTGAAAGGCTCACAAATAGGATGATAAAGGCCCTTTGAGCTCAAAATGTGCATTTCAGAGTATTTTTTTATTCAGATCGTGAATCATGAGCAAAAAATGTGCTTATTTGTGACATAAAATACAATGGGGAGGCCTTAAGCTCCTACTCACAACTCAGAGGTAAATTTCTAATGAGCTACTGCCGCTCTGCAGAAGCTATGTCTTAGAAAACAAAAGGCATACAGGAAATCAGGGTTTGATTCCCAGGGTGCACAATGAGCTTCATGCAGTGTGGGCCCTTGGGCCCTCAAGCTACTGCTGAACTATGTAACCACAGGGGCACTTAAGTCTGAGTCTCCCTGTCCCGGTCCCCAGCCTGGGTAAAATACACGGTGATGTCAAGAAGAGCATCCGGTGTAAAACAGTCTGTAAAAATGTCTGTCAAACCACCGATGTGAATCAGTGAAAGCTGGGTTGTTGTGGTGACCCCTGAAGGAAAAGGTGAACAACAATTTAATCTGTGTGGCACTATATCTGACATGGCTGTCACCATGAAAATAAATTTATAAACTATAAAGTGTTTCAAGCTTAGCTGGAATACATAAAACATTAATAGTTGAAAAGACTTTTTAGTAATCTTAGCCAGGATAAGTTGGGGAATATGTAAGCTTGTCATTCATCCTAAATGAGCCCTTTATTTAAAATATAAAGTTAATTCAAACATAATATTCTTGAAATAATTTAGGGACATCTCCAAACTCTTGAAGTCTCAGTTATGTCCTGATGTGTTCCCGACTTCTTCCCCCCCTACGCTGTGCACCATTTGGTCTGTATCTCTATTACTAGTTTTGTGAAACAGTTCAATATTTTGTTTTCAAGCACTTAGTAATGGGCGGAGCGACACTCTTGAGAACCACTGGTCATAATTACCAGCTTTATAATGGAAAAAGTGGCTGAAATGTGACACAATTACAGGTACACCCACCACAGAAAAGGCTGAGGACACAAGCGGGCCATGTGGGGGAGGCGACTGAGTTTAGAGAGTGGTACAAACTCTGCAGCAGTAAAACTGAAAGTGGCTTGGAGGTATTTAAATTTATTAACACCTGAGCATGTTATTTTGGTAGAAACATGCCACCTCGGAGCTGCTGAGCGCTGTGCTCCTCGCAGCGTCAATACATTATGGATTAACTCAGTCCGGGCAGCAGGAGTTTTCATCAACGTGTGAAGGTGCGCACGTGTTTGCAGAAAAGTTGACTCATTAGACAAATGATTTCTGTCTAATCTGCTGCCATGCTGACCAACAAATACAGCTAAAATACCCTGGCAGCTGTTTTTACTAACAGCTGTCTCACTGACAACATCTGCCTTTCCTTTCTCCAGAGTGAGTCATGGATACAATAAAGACTGTGATTCCATCTCTTCTTATTAAATCACAAATGGCGGGAGCCAGAGTCATGCTGAAATTGATTGTGTTCCCCAGCCTAAATGATAAATGGGATGAACTCTAAGGTCAATGAACAATATCTGAAAACTGAATTAAAGTGAAATCTAATGCTTGAGGGCAGAACCACAGACAGATAAGAGTGTCTCTGTCTGAATCTGTGTTGCAGATGGACTTTTTCTGTAAATTAAAAGTTGTGTTGTTAAGACTGGATGCCCTAGTTCTCCAGCACTGATTAGCTGGGTCAAGGTTGGAGGCTTTGCATTACTTGCTGGGCTGCCATGGCAATGCTTCTAATAGAGTAATGGAAAAGACTCTCTCTACTGGGTGAGAGTGTTGGCAGCTTGATGGTGTGAAACAGAGATAGGCTGTCTTCTGTGTAATCAGTTTTCATACTTTAACCCCCAGAGACCTGAGGCGCCCACTAATGGAACCGTTACATCAGATCTAAAGCTGAAGGTTTTGCTTTCTTCTAAGTTGTGTGACCTTTTTAGCTTTAAAAATATCTATGGTAGGGATTAAAACATGAAGCACAAAACGAAGTGGAATAAGTCTTAGAAATCGTACTGCATGAAGGTCATGGATCTCCAACAGCATAATGACCCAAAACTCACAGCTAATAGTTGGGCTATTCTGAAGGGACCTGTGATGATCTCTGATCTAAATCCTATTGAACATCTGTGGAGGAGGTGGAAAAACGCCGTTTGGAGAAGGCAGAAGCAATTTGAACACGAGGAGTGGACCAAAGTACCAGCTGAAGAAGTTTAGAGGTCCACTAAACTGGATAATCCATAGTTAAAGATCCACTCCAATAAAAATTATGTTTTTAGTGCCTTTGACATGTTTTGTGGCATTTCATGATAATGGAGGACATGCATTTTGCTTATGATTGCATTTCTGAGGTTTTTTTTTAAAAATCAGAACCAGTAGCAGATGGAAAAAGTGCAGTTTGAAAAACAGCTAATTTGTGGCATAAATATGCTAGACTGGGCGCCTGGATCCCTTCTAAATCATCCACAGACAAATAGATCTATGTACGTCTTCTGATTTTGCAACCCTTTACATTAAATTATAATTATGC
This sequence comes from Oryzias melastigma, assembly GCF_002922805.2. Taxonomy (NCBI): domain Eukaryota; kingdom Metazoa; phylum Chordata; class Actinopteri; order Beloniformes; family Adrianichthyidae; genus Oryzias; species Oryzias melastigma. The sequence goes on along the minus strand of NC_050517.1, from coordinate 26,745,225 downwards.
GAATAAACACAAACCAACTCACTCGCTAAGTCATTCAAAAACATATCAATGGATGTGAACAATATTTTAATTTGACAGCAGCTACATTCAAATTTCTACCAGGACACTAGTGCTCATCATCATCCATCAAAGGCAGCACTGGCTGGTTTTCTGGATTTGCATCTCCTTCAAAGGTCTGAAATCTGGATTGTGTTTTGTTAACACATGTAGATGTAAAACTACAAAATTTGTTGGATTAAGGTGGATGCATGCCTGGAAGCCTTGGGTTTTCATGTTATGTTATCTTATTGTTAGAAAATTATTATTAAAAAAGTAAAAATTCCTAACTTATTCCAGAAATTATTTTAGGATTCAGTTCTATTTTAAAGACAAACATTTATAGATTTTTAGTACATTTATATAGAAGTTTGATTAAATATTTGTGCAGCATATTTTAGATTATTTCCCTTGTATCAACTAAGTTATGGATGTAATAAAAACTGGTACATAAAAAACATACATATACATTTTCACATTAATTAAGTCATGTTGAAACACCGTTTCCTGACAAAAACAGCTTCATTAAACAATATCAGCTAATTCTATACACATTTTTCATTATAAATACCTTTGTGTACTTGTTAATGCAGACCAATTCAATTACATTAGAATAAGCACAAAAATGATTAAATAACAACACAGAGGTGGTGCATTGAAGCAAAGAAACAAATTTCCTTTGTTAATGCTTTTTGCTGAACCATCAGTCTATGTGTTCATACATATTTGAGCTCATGAAAGCCATATTATGTCTCTCTTTACTTATCGATGCAGATTGGCGACGTTCCCCTGATCCTTAAAGCTGTATTTTTTCCTGACATTAAAATTGGAAGCTTATGGGAATCTCCTCCAGACTTAAAAGCTTCAAACAAAATCCTTCACTAAGATTTTTTTGTCTTTCATGCAGAATATGTTTTCTGAAGCAGACTTTGACTTAAAGGGGGAATAAATTTAGCAGTTTTTAGACATATTTTATTTAACAGTTATCGTTTTTAGATCTAGGAAATAGGATTTTTGGTTGAGAGCCTGGGCTGGAATGTGGCATTAAATTTAATGAGCTTTGATCCTCTGCTGTGAAGCAAAGTTTTGCAGCTTGACATCGTGTCATGGTGGGCTGTGCGTTTGCCTCCCACAGATCAAACTCGCCGCAGCTACAAACAAGAAAAACCACCGCCGATTACAGGAGATTCTATGGAGTTCAGGGTTTTTGCTTCATCTTCCACCTGGACTCATTCAATATGTGTGCTGTTGTTCTACTTCAGCATTTTCTAATCAAGATGAGGACGTTTGAAATGTGTTTAGTACACATCAGTTTTGGAGATAAATGCAGGGAAGCAGATTGAGGTGGTTTAGACGGTAATTATGTTGGTGAAAGGATGCTGAGGTCGAAGCTACCAGAAAAGAGGAAGTTCATGGATTTAGAGGAGGAGGACATGAGGGTGGTTGGTGCAGAGGAGAGGGTTAGAGGGAGGTAGAGTCGCTGTGGGAGCAGCAAAAAGACAAAGAAGATTCATTAGCAAACGTCTAAGAAGAACAGGAAGAAGAGTTTTTTTCCCCGTTTCTGCAAATGTTACAGAAGGGTGTTAATAAAAAGAAATATTGAAATTAAACAAATTTTTGTAATGTTTTTGGAAACTGTAAAAGATTAAAGACGCACCCCGATTAAAAATGGGTTTTGATGTTTTTACTAGATGTGTGTATGGGCAAGAGTCAGGTGATATGATACATATCCGGATACGTGTATCACGATACAATATGTATCACAATATATCCCAAGGCTGTACAGGAACAATTTTTCACTTTTTGTAAAGAATATGACTTACAAAATTAATATATCTGTCACTCGTTCTTATTTGATCCACTATAAAGCCACACAATTTGCGTTTTTATATGATACTAGCAGCAACGTGGCACAGAGTTTCAGTTCAGTACCAATCCCAAGTAAAAACCAAGTAGTACAGCATACTGAACAGTTCACACAAGTTGGTGTTGTTCTGGTGGGGTGTAGGGATGCTCAAAGAGGTTCAGTGTGCCGTGCTGCCAACTAGTGGTCGGAGGTTTAGGTGAAAAACAAAAGGGAGATGCTGAAGGATACTGGTGAATATTTAATTAAATATCGTCTCATCAGCATTTTCAATCAATACAAGTATGGCCAGAGAAAATATCACGATATATCGCCAAATAGATTTTTACCAACACCCTTATTTTTTTAAATGTTCTTGTGACATTTTTTCTCATGGAACAGAACATAAATAAAGAAAATTAAGATTTCTGAGTTTATTCAAATCATAGTGAGTCAGGAGTAGACGAAAAATGCAGTTTGAAAAAGCGTGTAGTTAAGTAAACTCTACAATCAGCAGGTCACAAGCCTCCTGCTCCGCTCCATTCTGATGTATCCATTTGCAGACAAATAGATCCATGAACGTCTTTGTTTTCCACATTCGAGCTGGTATATGACTCAAAACTGTTGGCTGAATAACTCCGATATTGCTCGCTATTTCTGATGCACCACTAGTAGTAAGTTGTGGAGGGCTGTAAGCTCGTGGGAGAAGGTGTAAACTAAAGGATGATGGGAAATGAAGGAAAACTCACTCCACAACAACAATTTAGAGGTGAATTTTTCATGAACTCCTGCTGCAATGCAGAAACTATTCCCTAGAAAATGTTTTTTGTTTTGGCTAAAAATGTCATAAATAAAAGGATGCTTTAAAAATAGATCAAAAGATGTTAAGAAAACAGAGATGGTTAAGGACAGAAATGAGACCATGTTGTTGTTGAAACTAGCAGAAGTTTAAGTGTTTTGTCTTTCTCCTTTGTTTGTCTGCACAGGTTTTCAACACCTGAGAGATCCTGACACGAAAACTCATCAACTGGACTTACACTCGTGGCATCAGAGATTTGTAGACACGAAAGCGGTAAAAATGAGTTGCCGGCGTGTGCAGGTGAGTCACATGGACACGGGCCGGGTCGACAGCTGGTGTGAAGTGGGCTCTGCAGGCGTCCTTCCCTCGGATTACATTTTAATGGATTAGAACTAAACAGCAATCAATAAAGCGCCAACGCGCCCATACATCTGCATGCCGACGCAGCTGGACAACACAATTAAATTAGTGCATCTGGCACACAGTGTCAAAACCTACAAGCACACACACTGTGGACTGAAGGACAGATGCTACCCCCCCACCCTTCTTTTCATCATCCTCTCAAAGCCAGCTGCAAAGAAGATTTGGGACTGACGGGTTGTGTCCCTTTTATTTCCCCGTGAACCCCTTGCTCCTCGCTCCTTCAGCCTCGGTCTTCAATAGACTTCATGGAATGAATGTAACAAAGGAAAAGAGATGAAGAGGGCACATTCAAGTTTGGATCCTGCTTTGGATGAATTCCTCATCTGCAAGCAACACACTTAAATGTTTTAGTCTGTCAACATTTTCTTTCTTTCTTTTAAACGTAATCGTTCAGAATTAGAACTTTTTGTTTGAGGAAAGTTGGAGGAAAAACTGACGGAGGTTCTACTTTTTATAAAACGTCTGAGAGTGACGCAATGGAGTGGAAAAGGTGAGAAACTTTGTTTTTAGTGGAGGAAGGCTGAAGTTGTGATGCACCACCCTCCAGGACAGACCTCCTCCCCCCTCCTGCTCCTCCTCCTGGCTTCCCTCCCTCTCTCTGCTGCCCTCCGCTGATCTGCCAGCCTTCCTCCGCTCCGGCGCTTCAGTGCAGAGAGGAGCAGGCGAGCTCAGTGCTCACACAGATGGCAGAGGAGACAGAGACCTCCTGCATTCACTAAATTCCACCAAAGCGTTTGGTCAGGAGGAGCAGGTACAGATGGGCGTGAGGACAGCAGAGGAAAACTTCTACGCTGTGGGGATAAAAGCCTCTGGAAGGAAGGAGAAGACTTCAGAAGCAGTGAATCTGCAGCTGTGAAAGTCTCTGTCTGGTTCTGCTCGTCTGCAGCTTTGAGGGACAGTTGTCTTGACGGAGGTCTCCTCAGTTACGCCGACAAGGATCCGGGGTTGTTGCGAGTCATTCAAAAAAAGAGGAGGTGCTGGTCTTGGGACAGTGGCAGGCCCAGGAGTTGGGGCATGGCCGTGGGGGGGCCGTATTCCGACCTCCGCGCTCCAACGGGACAGAGGTTGGAGCTGGGGGTCCTGGAGCGTGGGTCAGCCCAGAGGAGCTCCCAGACTGTCAGAGCTCAGACCCTGGATGAGCGGGGGTGTGGTCATGGGGGGAGGTAGCACAGACAAAGGTGGAGCTGCAGAAAAGGGGGGCAAGACCAGATGCTCCCGCAGACTCTGGGTCCTCTTCGGAATGCTGGTTCTGGTCTTTCTCACCTCGCTGTTCTTCTCCGTCTCGCTCCGCGGAGGCGTCAGCTTTAACTACCTGGAGCCGCCTGGGTGGGAGGAGTCAAGGCGGGTCAAACTGGTCCCCAATTATGTGGGTGCGCACCGACTGTCTTCGTCTGATGGACCGCTGCAGAGGACATGTGCATGTCCTCGATGTGTGGGAGACCCCGGAGTCTCTGACTGGTTTGACGAGAACTACGACCCGGATATCTCTCCCGTTTGGACCAGGGACAACATCGAGCTGCCCTCAGATGTCTACTACTGGTGGGTGGTAAGTATTCAGCGTTTTCACTGCAATTATCAAGGTAGCTTCACACATTTGTGCTAATGGGTTCTAATAGCTCAGTTCACACTGGAACAGAGTGTCAGCCTCCTGAGGAAAGAGCTCAGAGGCACTAATGTCATCTAGAAACACAACATTACACATCAGCCTCTAAAACAGGGGTGGGTAAACTTTGGGTCACAAAGGGTTCTAAAATTTGAAAGAAGGGCTGAAAGAAGTATTTTGGTCATTCACCTCATACGAGAAAGAAATAACATGGAATCTGGAAAAAAAAAAAACATGCTTTAACTTTCATTGAAAATAAATCTTTATCTCGTAACAGAACATTTTGGAATTTGTCTTTCAAAATGGTGAACTTTATTTCTCATTTAGAGCCAAATTCACTGATGGGTTGATGTCCCTCAAGGAAAAATGCAAACTTAAAGAAATGCTGGATTCATGTGGTGTTGGAAATATTGGAAAAATGACTGTCCAACTTGGAAAAAACACATGAACGTTAAAAAAAACAAATCTTTTAACACTTCATGACAGTGGAATAACTTTCTGCACCTCAACAAAGATTAATTTGTAGTGTGCCATCTATGGGGAGACACCACAAAATAAAATATTGATAAGGATTATTAATATAATTTATTTCAGTTTAAAAATAAATAAATAAATAAATATTTTGACGGGCCACATATGGCCCCTGGGCCGTACTTCGCCCACCACTGCTCTACAATATGCTCGGACACAGAAATGCACCATGTTGGAACAAACTAAATTGTGTGACACTCTTAATCTGAAACAATAACATAATTATGCAAAAGGGTTCTTTTCCACAGAAGGAGGACTAGATTCTGCACATGACTTTTATAAACTGAACAAACAAAAGAAGATTCCAGCTTTTTTTTTTTTTAAGAGGATATAGTAAATTCAAATTACTGCCCACAAGCACAAATCTTGGACTTGACTTTTCCTTGCTAAAAATATGATTTTTAACTTTCTCTGACCCAAACTAAAATAATGTAGGAATCAATTTTCAACCACTATATTCCTATTTGCAATTTGCTGTACTTTTATTTCAGAGTAACTTCCTGGTCTAATGACATCTGGTGGCAAACTAAAGACAGAGAAACCTCAAAGATTGGAGCTAAAGATAAACATTTTCAATTGCAAGTTGAGAAATAGCGTGTTCTATGAATTCATTTTAATAACATTCAGTTCATATCAGTATTGGTGGTTGAAGATCCAATTTAAAGTTGATATTGGTTCATTTTGAACGATCTGATTCTCTGAACCTAAAATGGATCCAGAACGTCTTTAGCCAAAACTTCAAGCAGTGTGATTCTGGTTCTGAACAGTGAAGGTGAATTTTTCCAGATTCCTTGTATTTATTGAAAGATAATCAAGTGTAAATTAAATATGTGAACAAATAAACAAGAATTAATGGCAAATCCAATCACCTTTTAGTTTTATAAAGTTCACCCCACTGTTGTTTTTCCACATCAAAATAACACAAACAGAACATTATTAGAACATTACTTACACTTTATTGTCACAAAATTCAAAGTGTTTCCACACATGAGACTATAATGATGGCTTATCATTTTTTGCTGTCATCACACGTGTGTTGTCTGCTGTGATGTTAGTTTTTACATTATGGTAACATAAACCTACAATCTGTCAACCCACATGGTTTATATGATAGATTTATTTTATTTACAACAAAAATGTTAACATAAAATCGGTTGATTCAATTATCAACTTGCCTCAGAAAGTTCAATCTAGTTTGATCATTGGAAAATAAATAAATAATTGATTAAATCAATTAATTGTTACACCCTAAGTGTCCTCAGGATGAGTGTTCTATTTGTTTATTCCGGGTTAGGCTCTTTATTTATTTTTTTAAATATGATCTTTTTCTAATATTAATCATTTCAAAATGGGGAAAAAAAAATCTAATGTAAAAAAATAGTGGTTAAATAGAATATATTAACAAAACATTTCTGTAGCATATTTTCAAGCTGCCAGTATTCTGATAAAAAAATACAATATGATATAAGCTTAAACAGATCCTTTAAAAGCATATATTAAAAACATATAATAAAAACCCTATCTATAAAAATAGGAAAAATACAAGTTATTGAAATGCCAAAACAGTTGTCAGTCAAGTAAATATGGAACGTCAGCAAATACTTCTAGTTAATAAAAATTGTATTAATTAAATATTAAATCCATATTTTATTTTGCCATACCTAATAGAAGATTTTTAGGAAACGATGTGCTTAACCTGTGGTTAGGAGTTAAGTAGTTATCACTGATATCATTTTTCTGTGTGCAAACACCAACCTCCAGCACAAACGCTGGAAGCAAACAGAGAGCCGCACTCCATCCAAAGATAACAAAATCTTCTTACCGGCTTCTGCAAAGCTCACTGATTAACAGGTTTTATCATGTTTGCTACCAGCTGAGTAGTGCACATAATCCCACGTAAAACTATTACAGCCCAAACATGCAACATCAAACGTGCAAACCTGTGAGCCATTCAAATGCCATTAGTGGTGCTTCCAAACTAGTGGTCATTAAGTTGAGCTGAACTAATTAACTCTTAGTCTTAGTCACGCTTTATACGCAGACATCTGATGAGTTCTCCGCACGTTAGATTTACACCGTTTGTTAATCTTAAGCTCCTTTCAGTTCCGTGACAAACGCCCTCGACCGCATGAAGCTGTAAATGTTATCTTTACAATTTTTTTTAATTTTAATTATCGAGGCATATCTATTTAAGAAAGTGTAAAAGAAAATGCCAAGTTTTATTTGATATTATTCACAATCTAAATTCATTGAAGCTGATAAGAAATGACCCAGCATTTAAACGCATCATCTACTCTCATATCGGAAGGCATGAAAAGAGTCTTGCAACTCTGATCTGTGCTTAAATGTGGTTTTGTCTTTGTGTATCAAGAGATTGATGCATGTTATTTATATATTAGTTTACAAAGAAGCCGTTGTTCTACCTTTACACCAATTAATTTCACACCAATGTCTGGTTTGTTTTGTTTTTTAAACTATCTAGATAAAATATCAGCTTCAAAAGCTTCTCACTAGAGAGCAGTTTTGCCTAAGATGGATTTTTTTTAAAAAGCATGAAGAAGAAAACTTGTAAATCCTGCTAGTTCTCTGATTATCATGTGATAATGCGCCTGTAGCTTCCCAATGTATCCACTTTACCCTGTAAGGTTTTCCAACCTTTCTGTGATTCTTGCTTCTCCAGTTTTGCGCTTTGGGCTGTTTTATTTCTTATCGTAATACTCCCCACTTGTGTCAGTCTCTCCCTTCCACACTGTGGTCCTGCCAGTTTAAATAAGCCCTGAATCTTGGTTTACAGTACAGTAATGTTGAAGCTGTTCAAACAGCACACAATTATAACATTTTTCCCCATTAAATTAAAGCTAAAGCATATTATGGTATAAAATCTCTTTTTGCACACAAACATTGTATTAATCTGGAGACAGATATGTTTAAAAAATGAATACCTGATTCATTATTTTTAGTGTATATTATTTCAAACTCTGCATAATAAATTGCATCAGTGCTAATTGATGGAAAACATTTTTAGATTTGTAGTTTGGGCAGTCAGGCCAGCACTTTTACTAAATATTTTCTCCAGTTTCTGGAGCACCATCAGGCATCTATTTATAATCATGACATATAGGGGGCAGCTTGATACATGAAAGGAGTAACCTAATTAGGCAACTAACTTAGCACTGGTGACCCAAACACTACTTCCTTTTTTCCACATGAGTTCTAATAGCTGAAGAGAAGCAGTCATGAACTGCGTTTAGTTGGATGAACTTGAAATTAGGTGATGAGAAGCTGCTAGAACTTTAGTTTGGTGCAAGACGAGTAAAATGGAAAGAGAAGCAGTGAGTGTCCACAGGATGATATGGACTTCAGGTCAGATAAAGCAGCAGGAAACAGAATCATTGCAGAGAGAGATGTGCATTTCATTTAGAATGATGGCCTGTTCAGGAAAGACGGATCAATGAGCAACAGGAAGTAGAATCAGTAGAATCCGACAAAGACGAGCCGCAGACTCCAGACTGTTGGAGGCTGAACCTGTTTAGTTAAGGGCTGTCGGTATTTTGAAGTATTTTCTACACAGTACAATTTAAAGAAACTGTTCTGATATCACAATTGCCAACTAGTTAAGATATGAAAATAAACATTGTTGTAACTTTTGGAGGAGACTGTAAGTAACACAAATGAAAAATATTTAAAGTGTTAAAGAAAACACTTCCAGCTACTTTGACTAACGTTTAAACATAGAGATGAAAACATTTAAACCACTCAGATGTGCTTTAAAGACCAACACCGATTAAAATAGTGTTTTTGGTGTTTTTAACATGTTTTTGTGGAATCTTTCTCACGATGGAGGACTAATATAAAGAAAATTAAGCTCTAATTTGTATTTTTTTAATCACAACCATTGTGATTCAGAAACAGGCAAAAAAAAATCAGTTTGAAAGGATCTTATTTGTGACTTGAGTGGCTGTGCGTCATTGGAATGCATCCACTTGCAGACAAATACATCAATGCACATCTTCGTTTTCCTAGTCTGAGCTTGCATCTGGCTCAGAACTGTATGTTTAGATAGCTCCAATATAACGTTAGGTTGGGTAGTGAGGGGATGTAAACAGAGAGCTCTCAGATATAGGTGAAGGGAAGGGGTTTGCTCCGTGTCAAAAGTCAGCTCACAACTCAGAAGACAATTTTAATGAACTCCTGGCACTCTGCAGAAACTAGGTCCTCGAAAAAAATAGCATACTTATAGTTAAAAGACCACTGGGAATGCTTTTACAATAAATCAAAACATGATAGTTACAATATGTTTTTAGAAACTTTTTTTTTTGCATCATTTGGCTCCATTTGATTTCTTCTTAAAGTTCAAGCATTCTTAGCACGTTTTTATTTAAATGTCCTTTTAGTTCAAAGAAAGGATTCGCTCTTGCTGATGTTTATGGTAAAACTTAAGAAAACCAACAAATGATCAGAAGGTTAAAACTACTTCGATGTCCATTTTTAACCTACAAAACATTTTAATAAAATATTTCCTTAAATTAAAAGCTATTGAAGAGTGGAACTGAATAAACTGTCACAATTTATGGTTTAAAGAACAATTGAATATGTAGCTAAAATATTGTCTCTTGAGATTTGTTGCACACTGATTGAGTTTGTCATTTAAAATATAAATAAGCTCTCACTAGAAAGCATTTATTAAGTCATGAAAATCATTAAAAATAGCAGTAATATTGCTCCTCTAAATGTACCTTTGTAAATCTCTAGAGAATCCTTTGTGCTTACGTAGGTATCGTGCATATTGCTGAATTAAATCTACATTGTTGGTGTCCTCAAGTGGCTTCTTTCAGGCTCAAGGCTTTGCCCTAAGTTTAGCTCTGAAAAGGCAAAAAAAAAACTGCAGACACAAGCTGACAGCTGCCAAGTGATTCTGTCACACTGCAACAGGGAGGTGATGAACCAAAAGAGAGGAGGAGGAGGAATGCGTGAGTGGAGGCGTAGACGCATGGAGGAGAACACCGTCTACCAGATAAAGTAAAAAAGAGAAAGAAGTAAAAAAGAGGAGAATTCTTGTATTTCCTAAAAACATTGTACGTTTTTTGGTGATTTCTGACCTCTAATACCCAGTTTAAACTCTCCCTGCATGAGATGGATGTTAGCTCAGTAATTATTCATAATTCTCAATTACATTGACGTTCTGATCAGGTTCGCCATCACAAATAGATTCTGCAGAGTAACGGATGAGGCTGATCGATCTGGTGCAGAAATGGCAACAAACTGTTCCTCATTCAAAACAGCCTTTAGAGTTTTAAAAGACCATTTGTATTCAGGGACTGTTCAGTGTGTGAGCTACTGCTTTCATTTCCTGTCAAGGCTGCACGTAATTAAGATTAAATCAGTGAAATGATAACCCCCAGGAACTTTAAAACCTTGTTCTTCATTTTAGAGTTGGGGACTTTTTGGCAGAAATGATTGGCTGCACGGTCGTGTCCTGTGTTAGGGCTCTGCTGCTGGTTCTTTCAGCTCCTTCCACCTAATGTTTTTAATTAGCTGCCGACCAGTTATAAATAGATCTAGTTAACCCTGCAGCAGCTGTATAGTTTGGTCACTGAATGCTCCATCTGACTGCTTGCAGGAGGTTGTGACCAGCATTATTCAGGGAGTTTACAAAAGTCGAGAAACATCTGCAGGAGATGTTCAAACGATTGTGGTGGATTTTTCTCAAAGTAGTCACAAACTCATCTCAAACTCAAACTATTCATGCATTTTTTTGTGGATAGTGTGTAAAACTATTGACAAGAAAATTTAATTATGAGTAATCGCAGACAAAAAATGAAGAACTGCACATTCTGAACATTAAACAGCCATAAATTGCTCTAGGGGACCCCAAACATGAGGCGTAGTATTGACCTTGAACATGAAATGAAATGCAAAGAACCATTCACATAAAGAAGTTAAACCCTCAGTGAGGAAAATCGGGTTCATGGTGTTTTTAACATGTTCTTATGGTATTTATAAGCAAAATTAAGCTTAATCTTAGCATTTCTCTATTTAAAATGCTGTTTGAAAAAGAGCTTTGTGATTTCCGGCTCCGCTCCATTCTGATACATCCACTTGCAGACGACGAGACCTTGTTTAGACTTTGTTTTCCTCCTCTGAGCTAGCATCTGGCTAAAAAGTGTACAGCTGAATGGCTGTAATATTGCTCAACATTATTTTATTTCAACAGTTATTGTTAGGTTGGGATATGAGGTCTGTAAGCTAGCAGATAAACAGAGAACTCTCAGTAACAGGGAGGAGTCAACAGTCCTTCCCTCAACTTAGAGGCAAATTTATAATAAACTACTATCACTCTGCAGAAACTATGTCCCAGAAAGTGACACAGGTATATTAAAAGGAGGCAGGCAATAGTTCAAAAAATGATTGGAGGGGGACTTTAATAAATGAAAAACTAACAGAGAAAAGAGTTAAACATGATTTTAAGCAAAAATAAACATAAATCATCATCTTTGTGGTAGTTTTGTGTATCTGTAAGCGTCTGCAGCCCAAACGGTCTTTCTCCAGAGAGGAAGGGTCAGCCAATTTACGCCCTTAAAAGGTTAAAAATATACGAATCCTTTCTGCAGTGCAGGCAGACCATTACATACACTTTAAGACCACAATTCAAGTGAGCTGAGAGCCAAATAGCTGCTGCCTTTTAATGGTTATGAAATTATTTTATAATCATCACGCTATCTGCACTTTGGCGGAAAATGAGACGCATGGAAACCATTAAGTACAGAGTTTAAATAGCTAACAGTTTGGCCTCAGAAAGAAGACTTAAATGGTTACTTCTAAACGGCTGAACTGTGGTTGAACATTTATGGTGAAAACTCCATCAAAACAGTAACTTTAGATGCTTAGACAACACATTCCTTCCACTCAATCTCATACATTATTTTAAAATGAATAGGGATTACTGGAAGGTTAAGATGAGTCAAAGACCTCTCCTTTCTTTTTTTTAGCAATTATTTCACTTTCAGGGTTGTAATGGGAAGGACAAGAAGAGTTTCAAGTTTTCTTTTCAGAATCAAAATGCATAAACTGTTTAAAAGGTCTCTTAAATGTCTGCATTTTTTTTTTAAATTAAAGTTAATAAACTTGTGAACAGATTTGAGGACCTTAAATCTTTGACTTTGTCTGAACAGATGGATGAAAAACTTTGTTTAAAGGAAAATTAATTTTGTACCTTCATTGCTTGCGACTGCATCATCTGCGATTGTAAGACAGGATAGTGCAATCATGACTGCAAAAAACGAGTAACACCTGCAACAATGAATGCCAAACTGAGGGGCTGCACATGCATCCAAATGAAGAGAGACAAGAGGAGGAGGAACAAAAGAGGGAAACTGGAAATTAAAGAGAAGGAATTAGACGCCAGAGCTTGGAGACTGCTGGAGAGGATTCAAATCTGAGGGAATGAGATCTGCGTTGTGAGAATTAGGGCCAGTGGTGGGTGCAAAGGAAGCGGGAGACAAAAGGCGTCAAATAGAAGAAAGACTGAAGTGTGGGAGGGAGGAAGGAAGCGACGCTTATTAAAGGTTTGCATACAAAAACACTCCAATCTTTATGGGAGCAGTTCTTCGTTTTCCTTTTTGGAATTTTTTATGAACATTTAAAGTACTTAAAGTCGCACTCCAATCATCTTTTGATTATTTTAATGGCATTACCAGTAGTTTTTCATTTATGATTATGTTGTTTTAGCCAATATTTTAAAAAAAATGGTGCCATCGTCTATGACAGTTTCTGCAGAGCGGCAGGAGTTAATTAGAAATGTACTTGAGTTGTGGAGTAAGCATACCCCCTTCCCATCATCCATCTGTGTACAAGCTCTCCCACTAGCCTACAGGCCCTCACACACCCAACCTAACATTAACAGTGCAACAAAAATGGACAGTTTTGAGCCGGATTCCAGTTCAGACGTGGAAAACGAAGACGTAGATAGATTTATTTGTCTGGAAGTGGATGCAGCCAGTTTATGGCCCACCCAATGTAGATTTTATGTCACAAAGTCTTTTTCAAACTGCAGTTTTTTTCATTTGCTCCTGATTTAACACAATTTGAATAAAGAAATCCTTAGAAACTTGGTTTATGTTCAAGAAAAATGCTACAGGAACATGTTAACATTAAAAACTAGAGGTGGGAATCTCTCAATCATCTCAGGATTCGATTTGATTGCAATTCAAGAGGCACAGATTTGATTATGAAACTATTTGATTATGAAACAATTATCAATACATCCCAGATCTGCATTTTTTTTTTTAGAAATGTTTCTCTTTACAACAAGAGACTTGACCAATATGGTTACTTTTCTCCACCAAAGTGCATTTTTAAGGAAAGACAAGATCAGTGAACTTGTTTAACTTAAATTGAGAAAATAAAAATGCTGACATGAATAATATTTCATTTGATAACGAAAAATCTTTCACAGCATCAAAAGGGAAAATTTTCCTGAACTCAAAAACCTTAAATAGGAAAATGTTATTTTATATCATTAGACCAGCTTTAATGAAACGCTCTTTAACTCACGTCAAACTAAATTAAAATAGTGTCTAGCTAGCCGCACATTGTGATTTCACTCATTTGTTGTGTTCCCTACATATTTAGTTTTGATGTGACATAACTTAGACACTGTGTGACTTTTTTCCAATTGACCCTCAACACTATGAAAGTCAAAATGCTTTCAAACTGTCGCTTTAAGATGAGACAAGATCTGGAAGGTCAGCCATGTTTGTGTGAAAAACACTTTGAGTTTAGTTCCACTTGTTACTCGTACCTTAAATCATGTACACTTTTAACTATTTTAAATGTATGAAATGATTCAGAATTGTTTATGGATCATAATCGATGCATCTAAAAATAGATTTTTTTTTCCCACCGCTAACAAAATCCCAATCTTCATTGTAGTCTTTAAAACATTTTTTTTTAAAAACTTCCATCTCTGTATAAAAATGTTACAAAAAAACAAAAATTAAACTAAATTGAGGAATTTGATCAAATAAATGAGGTTCAGAGCATAAAGAGAAAGTTGATTCCAAATGATTCACACCAACAATGTTCACTGAAAAATAAAGTCAGTAGACAGACATTGTGATTGTGAGAAGCATAAAGCTGATTCTCTCTATATTTCAGGAGATAAAAATAGAAAAAGGTTGAAAAGAAGTTTAAATAAAAACCTACATTTTTAAACCTTAGTTTTTAAATCTGTAATTGTTCATTTTTGTTTTCTTTTTCTTCTCATTATCTAAGAAAATCTGTTTTAAATGCAGGATTGTTTTAATCGTTTTTATAGTATGTTATCATCCAGCCATCTGCCTTCATTTTTCATCCAGGTCTTTTTTTATGTGGTGCACACACTGCTGCTTATTTGCAGATGTAAGCAGATGAATGCATGTATATACATCAGCACACGCAGAGTAGTTTTATTTGAAGTCTGTTGTCAGATCTCATTTGTCAATGGAGGGAAGGAACTAACCGTACTCTGTTTTTTTTTCCTGTCTGCAGATGTTGCAGCCCCAGTTTAAACCCCACAGCATCCAGCAGGTGCTGCTGAGGCTGTTCCAGGTACATCCATATTACTAATTCATCTCTCCACTGCCATGGCTCTTGTACATTCACCCACTCTTTACTTCACACTACTGAGAAAAAAGCTGGACCTTAAGTTTAGCTCAAACCAGGAGCTCTTTATGCGTTTTTCCTCTCAGCACAAGTTTGCTTTTAGATCCAGTTGGATCTTAATGTGGATCCCCGAAGGCGGAGCATCTATTTTTCATGTCTGCTCACTTATTGCCTTCAGCTGTGAGACCTGTATGTAACTTCATATGAAGGATTGAGTGGTGTGTGCCGGCGCGGCCGTCTGTTGGCTCTCATTATGACCCGTCGTTGCAGGTGATTCCAGGAAGGTCACCGTACGGCTCATGGGATCAGGGACGCTGCCTCCGCTGCGCTGTGGTGGGGAACTCCGGAAACCTCCGCGGGTCGGGATACGGAAAAATCATTGATGAACACAATTTCATCATGAGGTGAGACTGATGGATCCAGCAGAGTACATGGAGTGCAGCCGGTGTCACAAAAAGATGTAACGGAACAAAATTTTAAGTAAGCCTTACAGATGCAAAGCAAGATTTAAATGGATCACTTGGTTCTCTTGCTAGAACCCTCCGTGTGTTTCAAGCGGTTTCCACACATTCACACACATCCGTCTTTTGATGAAATAGATTTCAAAGATAACACATTTTCTATTTAGAGGCATGACTGATGTTACAAATACAGATTTGTTGGACCACAAAAAACATGTAAGCATGAAAATAAAGTCTGCACAAAATCTTGTTTCTACTACAGTCAGTTCTACAGGTATAGATGTATAAAATGTATATGAAAATAATGTACTTGATTTTTATTCAGTTTTTCTTTTCATGTAATCACCATATACACAACCACACAATATGCATTCAATATATCTTAAAAACTACAAAAAATCTTTTTTTTTCTTTTTTTTTGGAGCATAGACATAAAAATGTTAGACAAACCCTGTAATGGCATCAACCAATGGTTTGTGTCATTGAAAGCTAGGAATTAAGCCCTTTAGAAATAGATGTTCCTTATCTATTAAAAAATATATATTGTACATAACATATTAATCTCTATTGTTGGAACACCAAAAAAGTTCTAATCCATGCATGTGCTCCATGATGTAATGTAAACAATCAAACCACCACAGCTACATTTCGGTTTTTTCTGTTTGCCAAAAAGAAACCGCATCCACCGCCTGTCCAGGTCAAAGGTTGAACAATTTCAGGAGTTCAGAAGGTCTCCTGAATAAGATATTCAAATTTAATGAGTGTTTTTTTGTAAAAGGGTGGGGGGACTTCTTATTCAGAAGAACATTTAGATCATGTTTTTTATACATATGAATCAAAGCAGCGATATATTTAAATATCTTGAAACATAATTTATGATGGATCACATCTAGTATAAATGTTTAGATTAGATCAAAGGGTGTATAAAATCTAAATGAGCAAAACACTAGCTGTGTGTATCTTATCTTGGCTATTTCTGAATCTGTTTAATGCTGCTTTCTGTTCTGCTCTCCTATTGGTTAATGAAAGTCACCTGATCTGCAGGGTCCCCCAAAAGAAAACCCAAAGCTTCCCGTGTTTGTTGTGTTCTCCCCTCACACCCTTCACCCAAAGCTCCCTGTCTGCACTGATCTCACAGAGCACGATTGTTCTGGAGAACCGGGCTCACAAACACAGCCATGTTGTTGTCTGCAGAGTTTGTGTGCGTCTGGTATTGTGTGTTTGTGGGAGCTCCAGGCCACAGCATCCATTACAGCTGCATTCTCAGTGGACCTGTGTGGGCAGCCTCTATCTCTGATTGTGATTCTGTGGTTTGATGTTCATTTGTTCTCTCGGCTCCACGCTCTATCAGCTCTATTCCTACATGCAGAAGAGTTAAACGAGAGACCTCAGTCCTGCCTCTATGTGCATTAATGTGCACTACTGTGTTTCATGCTCCTGGTAGTTTGTAGCTACACTTCACAAATGCACCAACGCTATTTCTCCATTGTGAGACTAATAAAGTTTCTTACTTTCTACCTTTTCACTGCAGTATTTCTAGTGTAATTAAGACTCCTGAGACTCTTAGGGATTTTTAAAAAATCAATTATACATTATATTTTATCTTAACTCCTTATTATGGCTCTCTTTAGAAGAAACTTCACTCAAAATTATCTTGGTGGGGTTTTATTGAACTTTTTAACAGATTAATGCGCACAGACTCATCACAACATTCGTAACTCACAGAAGAACATAAAATAGTACCTCCAAAAGATCAGCTATTTCCTCCAACTCACCAAACTCTGAGTTTATCTGGTGAACTCGGACACGGGGAAACGCCTGACGACGTCTGTCTTTGTTCCTCAAATAAAGTTGATTCTAGGTCACTCTCCTGACACAACGACAATCCATATTACAAGGATGCTAGCAATTAACTCAATTGTTTCTATATCTTGCCCAATTTGCAAGATTTGCACCACTTCGACATTTGGCACCAAGCCTCTACCAGCTGAAGGTGACGGACATGAACTAGAGATCAGTAGAACAAGAATAACAAGAAGCCCCTCCCTGATTGTCCAGTGTGAAGACCCTGGGCTAAACTTGAACGTGCTTCAAATACCCGGTGTGTACGTAGTTTTAGAGAGGCCAGACCTAAAGATGGGAGGAGAGTCGAGCAGTATTTAAAGATGTCGAGAAACTGAAGAAATTCCTGTGTGTACGGGACAAATCCAAAGACCTTTACTTTACTGGATGCTATTTTTTTTTCTACAAGCCTAAAAGTTCTTCCAACGCTTAATGTTGATAAATAATGTTCTGACATCTGCAAATGCAAAGTTTAATTGTGCAGAAAGGAAACTATACTTCCACATGACATGTCCTGTGGACAAAGACTCTTTAAAGCTGATAGTTACATAGTGAGACGGTGTTTTGTGACCAGTCCAAATACGACGTTCTTCTCTGTAATCACAGACACAAGTCTTCTTCTATTTCAGCAAGGGCCTCATGTGTTTCAGCAGGACATTAAGGATGATTGCAAACAGCTGGAAGTCACCATCAGTCACAAATAAAACTCAATAATAAATATAATAGATTGATTTCTTTAAAGTCTTTTAAAAAAGCAGTAGATGCTACACTGCTGAGCACTGTGCCATTGCTCCAATTATTTTGAGATCTGCAGCAGACATCACGTTTGAAACAAGATCCCTCACTGCATAAAAGGCCAACATTTGTCAGTTGATACTATAGCTTTCTCTGAGGTTTCATCTTCAGTAGACTGAGCTGCTCTCTGGGTCTAATCCAGGGCCATCTGATCTTCAGCTCTCTCTGTACTCTTGTTGCTGGTTACCTGGATCAGGTGTGATGAGGAGATAATCAGCAGCAAGAAGAGAGGAGAGAGCTGGGAAACACACAGGGCGGCAGATCAAGTCTTTTCATGTCAAAGACTGTTGCACACTCTTAACCAGTGCTAGACTTTGCTTTTTGTGTAAATATTGCTGAAAATGTTATCTGAACTGAAAGACTTAATCCGATAATCTTTTTGATCTATTCTAAAAAAAATCCAATGGGTTTATAATTATGATTATGCAATTTTTTAACCAAAATCCAAAACTTCTCGTTTTCTAGGACAGTTTCTGCAGAACGGCAATAGTTCCTTTTCACTTCTCGGAAAAATCGTTGAAGGGAAATTTGTTGGTGATGTTAAGCAACCCCGCCCCCCTTTCCCTCTCGTTGCTGAGAGCTCTCAGGGAGTAAATGCAGAAAAACTCCGCTTTGATTCTTTTTGCATCTCCTCCGTCATCAGAAAAATGTCACTAGAACATGTTAAAAACATAATTTTCATTGGAGTGGGTCTTTAAAGTCCTGGTGTGAACATGAGCACTTACTTTAGTTTTTTTAAACATAAAACTTATTGACAAGAGGCTGTTGTCTCTGAAGTTGCATCTGGTTGAACTCAAGTGAATCCGTTTGACACCAGAAGTGGCAAATCTGCAAGCAGAGATGAAATTGTAACCTGCAGGTCTTGCGTTTTGCCCCGCAGGATAAATCTGGCCCCCACGGTGGGCTATGAAGAAGACGTGGGCAGCCGCACCACCCACCAATTCATGTACCCGGAGAGCGCCAAAAACCTGGCGCCAAACGTCAGCTTTGTCCTGGTTCCCTTCAAAACCCTGGATCTGGTTTGGATCACCAGCGCTCTCTCCACCGGACAGATTCGATTGTAAGAGGCGCACACACACACACACAGGGCTGTGATGTCACACATATGAGAGCGCACAAAGGCAGCGTGAGTGTGTGTTTGATCCGTCCGTCTGCTCTCTGTGCAGCACCTACGCTCCAGTGAAGCAGTTCCTGCGTGTGGACAAAGACAAGGTGCGTCCTCTCAGGGAAATTAATTTTGGTGATTTTGACACACTCGCAGGGAAAACACACACAGAGTGACCCTGCAGCGACAGCACCGCTCTATTGTTGATGAAGGATTACAAAGCCTCCCTTTGTTCCAGTAATCTCCCACTCACTCTTTAATCCGTGAAAATAAATAAAGTAATCCTTGTCACGTGAAGACTGAGAATACCTCAGAACCAGCCTGTCTTTGGGTTTGACCCAAAAATCTAGATTTGTGAGATTTGCTGCTCTGAGCTGCCTGAAGGCCCCTTTGTTGGGAGCGATTATCGCCGCGAGGCAGAAGAGGTTTTGTTTTTTTTAATGATCAACACTGAGGGGGTTGTCAGAATTCATCTTCTGTTGTTCTGGAGTACATCTTTAATGTGCAGCTGCTTGAATTAGCCTGATCCTTCGTACTTCTTTCAGGCTCTAACTTAGTTTTAATTCATTTTAAAGCCGTAGAAAGGTCTGCATCTTATTTATGTTCTCCTCTCTAGGTTCAGATCTTCAACCCAGCGTTCTTCATGTACATCCATGACCACTGGACCAAACATCACGGGCGCTACCCGTCCACCGGCATGCTGGTGCTGTTCTTCGCTCTGCACGTGTGCGATGAGGTCAGTACCTGGAATTCACAGCAAAACTATAAGTATAGCAAGTATTCTCTCAACCACGTGTGTGTAGTATAGAGAGTATACTAAGTGAATACTTCTTTAGACTAAATTGGAACATTTTAAGTTCACAATATATAGATAGTATATAAAAAGTAAGTTTAAGTATACTACCTCACTTTTAGTATACCGTATTTTCCGGACTATAAGTCGCGGTTTTTTTCATAGATTGAATGTCCCTGCGACTTATACTCCAGTGCGACTTATATACGAATTTTTAATGATGAGATATGGACCGTAAGTCTAGAGTGCCCTCTTATGGTGATCTATGCAATTACTTTATTTACTTTAGTTATTCAGACGTGACACAGAGGACGAAGAATTTAACGGATTTAGTGATATGGAGTGAGATTGCGTGCAATTAATTACAGTAAAGATACAAAGTTGATGAGTTCTTGAGGCTATAGTTAAATAAAACTGTTGTGTTATATAAATGCTACACCTTTTCGTTTTTTTCATGATGCTAATATGTGAATATGTGTTGACACATATTCAGCCTGTTTTCTATTCACTTATGAATGTTATAACTTACCTTCCAGGATGATGTAATATCGTTTTTTTCAACCAGTTTGTAAAATAAATTACTTGAAAAAAATGCGACTTATACTCCAGTGCGACTTATGTATGGTTTTTTCTTCTTCATTATGCATTTTTTGGCCCCTGCGACTTATACTCCGGTGCGACTTATAGTCCGAAAAATACGGTAAATTAAGTATACTTTAGTACACTTATTAAAACAACTTTTTGCTAAGAGGAGTCAGTGACTTCTGTCCAATAGGAAGGCAAATTAAATTAAGTTAGCATCTTTTTTTATGTCACACCAAAGAAATAAGACGTCTCAACTCCACCGCTCTCCTCCAGGTTAACGTGTTTGGCTTCGGAGCGGACAGCCGGGGAAACTGGCACCACTACTGGGAGCAGAACCGCTACTCCGGGGAGTTCAGGAAGACCGGCGTTCACGACGCCGACTACGAAGCGCAGATCATTCAGCGTCTGGCCAAAGCCGGGAAAATTACAGTGTTTCCCGGGAAATGACGGGTCAGCCTGCAGATCCGTGTTAGAAAGCTGCAGACCGCTTAGATGTTCTTGGTTTCATTTAACAGCAGGGTTTGGGGTTTCCCGCTGGGGTTGACTTTGGTGTGACTCATTATTGAGTGAACCTCCATTCCCTTTCCCTTTGAGGAAGAAGGCTCAGAATTTATCCCAAACTAACAGCTCCGGGGAAGATTCAGCCACTTCCTCCTCTGGGAAGAGCCCGAACAGCAGGTACTGCAAAATAAAAACTGGAAAAACTTTGCAGCCCCTATTTTAGTGACGCAAATCCTGCTTGAATTCAAGTGAACTGTGCATCACCAGGTGTCGTTTTGACCTGCTATACTGTGGATGTTTGCAGAGATGTGAATCTGTAGCAGTGAGAGTCTGGGTTATGTCAGCAGTTCTTTACATGTGTCTTTAGATCCTGAGAAATGCAGTCAGGATTTCTGCCTTTGTCAGACTCAGTCAGAAAAAGCTGCAGCATAAGCCACAGCTTCCGCCGCCATGGCAACCGCTCGCATCCAGACACTGGGAGATGCTGTGGGCGACTTTGTGAGGCCGGAGACCCATCTCCTGGGGTTTCCTGCTGGGATGCCGGCGTCTGGACCCCTATGTGGTCGCTCTGGGTCCAATTTGGGAGTTGACAGTGGAGACATTGTTTATTCATGGGATTGTAAACTGGATCATCTTTCTGCAGTTCACCCACTCCTATGTTAAAGGGCCGCACGGCGAGGAGACAGAAACTCCCCTCTGGAACTTATTATGACTCGTCAGCTGCTCGCTTCAATTAAGCACTCTCCCAGCTCCTCATTAGCCAATTTAAACTCCAGCCCAGTTTGGAGGAGGCGGAGCCACACACGCCTTAGACACCACTTCTGTCAGCGCGACCTGCTTTTCGTCTTCACTCAGACAGCACTCACAGGTTCTGTCCTCGTGTTTATCACCCAGTTAATGCACACGTACACCCACACTCTCCCCACATCCCCACACAGAAAAAAAAACATTTTCTTCAGGCTGTAGATCGAAACATGATCATACAGAAACAGCTAGTGGCTGAAGAGAAAAACAAAAACTCAGGGTTCCTGGAAATGAATAAACCAGATCAAAGCCCCTTCTCCTTGACCTGATCCATGTCCAGATCCGTGTCCAGATCCGGTCATGGATGAGGAGAAACCCCTGAAACCTGAAGAATCAGAAGCATTTTTAACTTGATGCACAGCATCAGCACTTAAGGAGAACTGCTGGAAATGTGAGGCAGAACTATTCGATTTGTTTTCATAATGTTTTTTTATTATGGTGAATTTACAGGTTTTGCTGGAGTTTCTCTGAAACTTCAGTGCTTCAAAACACCTGTGTTTGCTCAGACAAAGATCAGTTAAAAAAATCAACAGCTTGTAAAGACATTTAACCCATATCTTTTTGTTTGGAGTACGTTCTCGACTGATCAAACTTCTCTTTTTGACGTCAAGACCCATAAATAGACAAATAGAAACAAAGTGCATCTCCTTAACTCTTGTCAGCAGTAGAGGTCTGTTTCCTCTCATTTTGGTGCCTGTATTTTATACACATCACTGGAATTTGTTCAGCAGATCCAATTTGTTTATGTTTATCCCTCATCTGTGCTAAAATTACGTCTTCTTGTAAAACATTTTAACTTAATCAGTACTTAATGAGAATTTCCTGCTGCTCTGATATTTTGAATTTTTGTTGTGTTCTTCTATTGCTTGTTCAGTCATAAATGGATGCAGACGCTCCTCTGTTATTGTTTAAGAAACTGAGTTTGTGCTGCTAAAGAGGCAGAAGAGTCATTTATTTTTGAGGCGGACAAAAGCGTTCTTTAAAGAGTTTGCATCATCTCTGGTAAATCTGAGCTGCAATGGTTTATATCCCAAAGTCAATCAAAAGTTGACCTCCAGGCTGGTTTTTGTCACATTCTGTGTCACTGTGAGGAGGAAAACACCAAAAGCTTTACCTGAACATGATCTATGAGCGAGGTGATGGACTTTCCTCTGTTCTCTAGAGCAGGGGTGTCAGAATTGAGTCCTCGAGGGCCGATCTCCAACATGTTTACAACAAACCTGCCCTTGAAGGTTCTTATTGGCTAAATACACCTGATCCAGGTAATCAGCAGCAGCATTTCTGGAAGATAGGCAGGAGGCCGGCCCTCGAGGCCTGGAGTTTGACAGACCTGCTCTACAGGATGGAGAACATGAACCTCAGACAGACAACATCCAGGTTTTATGTCCCTGAGAGGATTAAAGCTGTCAGGAGCTTTTCACCCACATCCTGACAGCAGAATCCTTCCAGTCCAAGAACACCCTCACTCTCTGCCGAACCTCCAGCCTGAAATACAGTTTTAGGATCCTCTTCATTGGCTTGATTTTGTGTTCGAAAAAATCATTAAAAAGCAAGCAAAGATGTTGCTTCTCAATGTGTTTGAAGGTTGAACTCATGCAGCTCTAGAAACGTATCGATCACTCTGACGTACCTGCAGCCCCTCAGGTTCTTCAGCCTGTGTGTGTTCTCATCATGGGCGTCTGCTCATCCGCCTGTTTTCCAGTTTTTTCTACAAAACTGAGAAAAACATGTTCTATTCTTGCATTCCAGCTTCCTATTCAAACTAATCTTCTTTTCAGTTGCTTTTGTCTAAATGTAATGAGCTGCTAAGACGGGTCTGCCTCCACTCATGACTAGAAATGGGATCTTTGTCTCATCCATAAAAGAATGAGGAGGATTGGTTTGTTCCACTGGAAACAGACCAGAGAGAAAAAAGGAATCGACTGCAGAAGGAGGCGTTTTTTTCTGTCTGGAAACAATGCAGATTTAAAAAGAGGAAATTTGTGAGGAAAAAACTAACCTGATCAGTTTTATGTTCAAACTCACATCCACTGACTGGCGAGCAGAAGTTTGGAACTCCTCCTCCTCACCGAGAGAACAGAAACAGGTGACCTTCATTCCAGACAGCAAAAAAAGTTTTCAGTTTCTTATTACCCTCTAGAATGGAAAAAAGCTGCAAATGTTTGAAGGACAAACAGCAGATGAGGGTTTGCACCTCCACCTGTGTGGTCTACTGCCCCCTGCAGGAACTAATCAGGCTCACATCTCCAGTCAGCACAGTTCAGTCTGCATGTTGCGTTTGTGTCTTTCACAGACACACATGCGTTTGTGCCTTGATCTGCTGCTGCGTTTCGTATTCTGGCTGAGCGCCGTGCCTTTCCACCTGTTTTTGACTTCATGAAACACACTGTCAGCCTTCTGCTTGGGGCGCGGCTGCCTCCCGCTCCTCACTCCTTTCTGCTCGGTTTCCTGAATCTGACAGTGAACCTGTGAAATTCATTTTGTGAGCGTGTTTCTTTGATGTTGTGGACTGATAAAAAAAAGGTGTATGTGTGAGTGGGGGGGTCACCTGCTGGATTTAAACCCACCTCTCTTTCTCCTGGTGACGAGTCAGCTTCTTTCCTCCACCTTCATCATGAAGGCATGTGTTATTCAAAGCGTGACGCTTTTCCCCCTTCCCAAAAAAAAAAAAAACACGAAAAGTTATCAGTGTGCACAGCTGGAGAGCAGAATGATCCTTTCCTGCTGTTCCAGCTTAAATCCAAGCACCCCCTACTGTGCCTGAAACAGAGCTGAGTGGCAGAAATGTTCAAAATTCTCCACATTTATGAGCCTGAGAGCAGAAACGGGTCAAACGTGGAGCCTGTGGAGCATCCAGTCATGTTCAGGCCTGAAGGAGTTCAGCACAAGTGGATCAGTTAAACACAAAAAAAAACGTTTTGGGTTAGATTTAATTTGTGACTTGATTTGCTATCTTCCAAATAAACCTGCGGACATATGTGCAAGTTAAAGATAGGGATTTGTTTTTGTTTTTTTAATTAGAAAAAGACCATTTTTGTGAGGGCATCACAGGACATCCTTGATCCAAAACCTGTGGTCGCCATGACAACTCTAGTTAGGTATTGTGTCACTAAACGTGTGTTTAGTGTTAATCTTTTAGAAATAAATTAAGAATTTATTAGTAAAGCAGTCAAAAAGAAATTCTCAGGTGAAAATTTAGAGAAGATCTCAAATTATTTTTAGTTAATCTGATCTAGATGGTTCTTTTGATAGAAATGATGGAGAGCTGAATAGATTATGGGTAATTTGCGGAAAAATAAACAAGTCTCTTCTTAATCTGTATCCTTCCAGCTGCTGTAGGTAAAATCGAAGCAGTTTCTGCAGATGTTGAACAGCAGGTCAAATGTTCAAAAGCCTTTGAGCAGCAGTGAGCTGCAGAAACCCATATCACACTGCCCATCATCATCATCATCATCATCAGCTCCAGAACTACAGAAAGGAAACCCTAAATGATGGGATGAAGCAGGTTTCAGTGTGAACACAACCGGAGTGACGTAGTTTTAACAGGTGGATTTGCACCCTCATCATCTCCTTTAGCCCATCTGTATTTACCACTTTATCTTCTCTTTGTAACCTCCACTGTTGTACAAATAAAAGCAAATTAAAATCCAGTTCAAACTTTCCTTTTTTGTGTCCAACAAACACTTCTATTTGTTCAAGTAACTCTCAGCTCATGCATGTTCATTTTTGGATTGTTTTCTAGTTGAATGACCAAAAATAGAGTCAATCCTTTGTACTGTTTCTACAGAAATACGACCAGAACAATTACACCAATAGAGGGCGCCGCATTTCAGTTACATTTCAAGTGAAAACCACATCATCCACCCAGTTTCTTAGCCCGCTGGATCGGGGTTGTCGGAACCTAACTCAGTTACTGCTGGGCAAAGGCGGGGTACACCCTGGACAGGTGACCAGTCAGTCACAGCACATCATAAAAGTTATTTTTTAAACAAAATAATATCTAAACCTTGTCGTTATTGTTTCTCTTGCATACTTTCTTACTAATGTGTGATTTGAATCAGTGAACAGAACCAACATGGACATCCTTCCAACCATTTTCCTAACCAGCTAAATCCCTTTTGGAGTTGCTGGAGCCTATCCTGGCTACTGTTGGGACACGCCCTGTGCAGGTGGCCAGTCTTTACACATAATTATCCCCACACGCACATTTCATCCAGTAACCTTTGAAGAATGTTTTTGGACTGTAGGAGAAAGTTGCACATGGAGAACATGCAAACTAATCAGCTGGGATTTGAACCAGGGCCTTTTTGTTGTGAGGTGAGAGTGCTAACCATTGCTCCACTGTGCAGCCCCCACATGGACTCTGTTAAATGAAATTGCTTAAGTTTCAAGGAAAAATAAATAAAAAGGTAAAAGTTTCTTCTCCACAAAACGGCAAACCTGAAGGAAAAGATCAAAGTTTCTCAGGCACGGCCAAAAACGAAATATCTGATAAAACCTAAACATCAAATTTAAACAATCAAGGAGGCAAAAAAGCAACAACTCTCCCTTTGTTTAAATTAAATTAAATTAAAAGCCATTTATTCTTCAACTATGTTCTTCAGATGCAAACTATGAATTCTGAATTACACTACCAGTTCTGTTAGATTTTTTAAACAATAAATAGAAGTTGCAGGGGCAAAAATGTCCAGACTTCCCTCTTCCTGGTCACTTCCTCCAGCTCCTCTGGGGGGACCCGCGGAGATGTAGTCTCTCCAGTGTGTCCTGGGTCTTCCCCAGGGCCTCCCCGTCAGTGGGAGGGAGTCTGGACGCTCTAAGGGAGCGTGTGTAAAAATAAGTATTTGTGCTAATAGAGGATAAAAAATAGATAAAAGTATGAAGGAGTTTGTAAAACACTCAGGTCAACTGGATTAAATAGTTTAATAAATTTAGCTCATCTGCTGAAAATTCATAAAATGTACATTAAATGGATTTGATGGATGTGGATGGATTACCTGGATGTCCCAAACAGGTAGTCCTGTGTATGTATAACTCTTATTGGTTGATTCATTTTTGCATTCAACGAAATTATAAATATTATATATATACAGTATATATATATATGAACTCAATATTTGGAACATAATAAATCTTTTTTTCAGATGCAACTGCTTCATTGCTAAAAATGAAATATCCTGTAATTCAGAAAAAAAAGAACAATCAGCAGAAAATAATTAAATTCTTAATTTGAGCGATAAATATTCACCAGGACAGAAAAACAAGATTTTTTTTTCTTTAACAAAATTATTTACATTTTCACATATTAATACTTATATTGGATGTTAAAATATTTAAATTCATGAAGATATATATAAAAAAACACCAACATATTGAGATTTTTATTTTAAACCTTGTGTTTTTCAAATAATTTTCCATTGGTTTAATGTCTCTGAATGACTTCATACAGTTTAACACTAATATTAATTCAAAACAGAAGACGAGTTTCAGATTTCATGTGTTTATTTTCATTTTCTCAAACATTTAACAGCTACAAGACGCTCTTCATTAAATCTACATGTCAGTGATGTTGAGCACAGACAGCTAAAGAAACAGTTTGGATCAATAAAAGACTAAATCAGACTCGCAGACTGATGCAGCTCCAGACCAAACACAGAGATGGCTGAAAGACGCCGCCGCCGCCGTGCAGAGCAGACGGGAGGAAATCTGCAGGACGGGTTTAAGACCAGATCTGATGCCAACAGCTGCAGGAGAGAGACGGAACGAGGCTGCGAGGAGAGTTTCTGAGATCTGAACTGAGAAGGAGACAAACTTCCCCTGAAGCCTGCAGACAGACATGCAGTGATGAAGAGGAGACATCCTCATCCTCATCTGTAAGTGCAAAAGGACACTGAAAGCACGTTTCATTACAGTCGTGTCCAGTCCAGGTGAGGAAAGTAAATCAATAAATTAGTGGTTTGATTCTGCTTGATGGAGTAAGGAACAACAGATGTGAGCTTTCTGACCTAGGACAGGACACGGGGAAGTCCAGGCACCTCCTCCTCCTCTCAGTTCTCCCCCAATTTTAGTCGTGCAAACTCGTTGGCCACCTGCAGCGCCTCCTCCAGGCACTGCGTGTTCTTGCCCGTGGCCTGGGCTGACGTGTCTTTGCCGCCTCCTTTGCCGTCCAGCAGAGGGCACAGCTCCTGAACCCACTCGCTGGCTTTCAGACCACGACCAGCCACGTCCTACAAGGGGGAGGAGAAAGTCAGCCCTGTGGAAAGGTGAGGAGCTGGATCGAGGTTCTGAACGAGCGGGCCTGCTTACCTGTGGGACCTGACACAGGCAGGTGATCTTCCCGGCATCGGGGTCGACGGTGAGGAGCATGGTGGCGGTCTGAGGGGACTGCGCCTTGAGCAGCTTCAGAGACTCATTCAGAGCCTGAGAAGACAACAAGAAAGTAGAACTCATTAGAACCAGAATGTAACACAGGTTACATCTCTATACGGACTTTAAGCTCTAAATCCTCCTCATCATTTATGCATATCACGCACACATTGTTAAATAAATTAACATCTCAGGATTGGCTTTAATCTGAAAACTTGAACAACTTTATTTTTTTGTTTTTCTAAACAGATGCGAGATTTTGCATTCATGTGCAATTCAAGGATTTAAAAGGAAGAAAGAAATCAAATTTCCATTAAAAAAAAAGTTTAATTTAAATGTCACCTTTGCTGAAGCTCCTGTCTCCATCGCCATGATGAGCAGAGGCTGGTTGGGGTTGCTCTGGATCACCTCCTTCGTCTTCTCCAGGACTCTCTTCTGGATGTCGGCCTTGTAACTGCGGTCCAGGTCGTCCATGGTCTTCTTCAGCCCCTTCAGGGATTCTCTCATCTCGTCCTTCTGCCACTGTGAGATGACTGCGGTGCCCAGCGACTGCAGAGAAGAGGGAGAGGTTGTCGCCATGGCGAAACTGCTCTCGGGTGTTTGCAGCAGAGACGTCCTTTACCTCGGACATGTCAGCGATCTCTTTCTGCACGTCCTTGTTTGGAGATGTTTGTTGCTTCACTTTGTCTCCCAGAGCACACAGAGCCTGACGGAGAGCATCTGCTTTCCTTTGAGCCTGAAGATTGACAAGGAGGAGGAAAAATGTAACTTTAAAAAACAAAAAAAAGTATAAGAACAATTAGAGACATTAGAGGCCCTTTTTAGTTTTTTGTTTTTTCAGATTTCAGTTTTCCAAACTTTTATTAAATCAAAACGTTTATGAGAAAAAACGTTTTCTTAACTTAAAAATAAAATTCTAAAGTTGTTAGTCAGACCCGTGTGATCTGCTCCCTCCGAGGAGGAAGAGATTTGTGAGCTTTTCTATCAAACATGTTCAGCAAAACTTGAAAATTAAGAGAGGTGAGACTGAATAGATTACAGAAAATCCAAAAGTAGACATGTTTTACCTAAATGAATTTCTGGACAAAATCTCATAAAGATGCACTGATTATTCAATCGTCAGGAGGATTCCCTATGTGGGCCTGAAAAAACAGGACTTCTGGAACATGAATTGTAAGCCAGTTCCAGATAATCACTACGTCAGGCTCATATTAGTACAAAAATAATAATAAAAAAGCTAAAGGGGTTTTGTGTATTTTTGTGTGAGCATCAAAGCAAACGGCTCAGCTGCTTTGATTGTATGTGTCACTGGGCATGTCTGGGCGTGTGCACTCTGACCTTCTGGGCTTCTGCTCCTGTCACCGCCACGATGCGGCGGATGCCCTTAGCGATGGCCTCCTCTGAGACGATGACAAACGGAGCGGCGTGACTGGAGTTCTGCAGATGGCTGAAGACGAGAGAAAAAAAACAAAACCCATCACCGACTGTGAAGGAAGAGGAGGATGAAGAGCACAAAAGAAAGGAGAGGTTTCTGTGTTGGATAAGGACCAGATCAAAGAGGCCTTTCATGAAGACATCTATGATTTTTATTTAACTAACCTGAAAAGAGACTCAAAGAACAACCATCATCAATGGAACGGATCTAATTCCTGAAAAAATAAATTACTGTCGCTTCATATTAAACCTTTAGAAAAACCTGACCAGCATCTCAAAGTTTTGGCAGTTCTGACAATCAAATTAAAACATAAAAAAATTGTTTTTTGCAAACAAAACAAACGTTAATCTGTTGTTTCTACATGAACGTCACAAACTAAAACTGACTTCCTTTTCCTGTCAAAAGAGGCTAAAAAAGCTAGTTCAGAATCAATGAGTCACTTGGATGAGCATAGATTCACTTTCTGTTGCATAGCTGCTGGTTTCCCAGCATGCTCTATAACTCACTCTCCTCTTCCCCATTAGACAGGGCATCCAAGAGTTCAGTCTTTTTATCACAGTTTTTTGAGAAAGGAAAACCAAAAACTGAGATTTATTTGTGTAAATGTTATTAACAAATTCCTTTTTTTTATTCCTATCTTGTTCTTACCACTGAGAATCATTAAAGGCTTGGTCACAACTGTAATTAAGTAAGAATAATGGAAGTCCTACACTTTGTAAACCTTGTCTGGACAGTTCACTTAAAAAGGTTATAAGTATCAAAAAGTCAGGGACAACACTGTATAAAACTCTTTTGGTACAGCGGAGGCAGTCCCAGCCCTTCGGCGAAACCTGATTTTTACTTTGATTTTTGATTTATTTTATTTATGATTTTAGTTATTACATTTTTTTTATTTTACAAAAAATGAGTGGTGTGTTAAACTATACAAAAAAAAAAAATCATTGCATTTTGGGGCCCCCTCCAGCATATGGCGCCCTAGGCGGCCTCCTAGCTCGCCTATGCCTAGGGCCAGCTCTGGGCGGAGGATTTGGTTCACTTTAAGTTAACCAAATATTTCCAGAGTGACTCTGAACACACCCTCAAACCACATACAAGAGTAAAGCAGGCTATACGCAGGGGTGTCATACAAGTTTTTGAAACTTTTTTTTAACGTTAGTCCCATTCAAGAGAAAAGTGTGCATACCGTGCACACCCTGACTATCAGAAATGAGAAAATGTAAGTGGACTTCCTACTGACATTTGTGTATCATCTACATACCCTGTGCATGCAGCATTTGCACCTGGTCCTTAAGGAGCCAGTACTCACCTTACAAACGGCTAGAGTGCAGCGTAAGGACATCAAACGACAGCATAACTCATGTCATAATTCAGTGTATTATCCTTATAAATACTTTGCCATAGACTTACCACATGCATGACAAGATGGCCAATTGAGCCACAAGGTAACTGCAACACACCTGTGCTCCCATTAAGATTCAATAAATGAGCTGTTTTTAAAATGTTGCTAATAAAGAAAAATATTAAATTAAAAACTCAAATGTGAGTCCAGATGCTCTCATGTCTGGGTGGAGTAGACGGAGCAGCTGGATACAGAAGATCAGAGCACAACTCTGTTTCTCTGCTCTCAAATTTGACAGATTTTAACATCTTTATATGACTAATGTAGCAGAGCACCGACCTCATGGTGTCACAATCGCCATGGCAACATCCAAAATTCACCATCAGGATTTCAACTCATTTTAAAAAGCGTCAAAAATATTAAAGGACTGCTGAAAAAAATGAAACAAACTTTGATCAGTCTGATTAAGTGAACTTTTTCATCGTCCAAACCAGCAGGGGGGTGACATCAGCTCCCCCCTCCTTTTGACATGTCGGATTAAATATGGATAAAATCTTTGTACTCACGTTCCCCCGCAGAACTCAATGGATGTGAGGGATCCTGCAGGACTGTTGGGGTCATCAAGCAGCTCCTGGACGGGTATACCGATGGACACGACCCGGACTGGGTCAGGGTACGTCTCGTCAAACACGGCGCGCAGACCCTGGATGGCCTTAGCTTCTGCCAGAGAAGCCTCTTTGGCGTAAACAGGCTAAAAGTAAAAAAAAAAAAAAAATTGAAAATCACAACTTTAGATTCAAATGTGAAGAGAAACGCTGAGTAATCGCTCCGATTCACACCTTTGCGTCTTTGATCAACCCACAGGCGATCTCCTCAGCTCGGTGGATCTCGTCGGTTTTCATAGCACCTTTAGCGGTGAAGTCGAAGCGCAGACGGTCAGGCGCCACCAGAGAGCCCCGCTGGTCTGCCTCCCCCAGAACCCCCCGCAGGGCGAAGTTTAGGATGTGCGTGGCGGTGTGGTTGCTCATGATGGGCCGACGGCGAGCCTGAAACACGTTGGAGGGAGAGGCAGAACATCAGCAGGAGGTCACCAAACTCAGCTGACGGTAAACGGGAACACCGTCTGACCTCGTCGATGCACAGGCTGACCCTGTCCCCCACTTTCAACGTCCCGTAGACCGTACCGATGTGGAGAACGTAACCCCCCCGAACCTGCGTGTTCTTCACGGTGAACTCCGTCCTCTGCAGGGACACATAAGAATAGAGTCAGTCATTCTTGCAATAACAAGAAGTTTAAACCAGCTAGAGTTAAAAAAAAAAATCTGGAGACTCTTATTTTTATTGCATCTGCAGCCATGACTTTATAAAGATTTGACTTTTTAAAATGAACCAATGTTCATGGCAGTCCTGCTGCACTCATCTGGGATAATTTCATTTAAACCTTCCAAAAAGATTGAAAAATGCAATTAAAGAAAAAAATGTAGACAAATATTGACCTGCAGTTTTCATTTTCATCATTAGTCAAAAAAAAAATCACTCAGACAACGCTTTGAACTATTTTAAAAGCATTCCAAGTGGTATTTTAATTATGATTATATTGTTTTTAGCCAAAATAAAATAAACCTGTCATTTTTTAAGACATAGTTCCTGCAGAGCAGATATAGTTCAATAGAAATTGGCCTCTGAGTTGTGGACAAAACTCTTGGAATGGAGCAACTCCGCCCCCTCTTCCCCTCTCTGCTGCTGAAAGCTCAGAACACGAGCTTGTGGCCTGTCCAGAGTATTTTTATGTTACAAATGATCAATTTTCAAAGAGTATTTTTTTTTTATCTGCTACTGATTTTTAACAATTTGAATAAAGAATAACTAATTATTTTCTTCATATATGTCGTTCATCGTGATTAAAAATGCCACAAGAATGGTAAAAACACTGAAAACATGATTTTCAGTTGAGGGAAGGACTCGGGATCAGTGAGTCAAACCGTTTTTACTTTTGGCTATAAAAGAAAAGAACATTTGTGCCGTTCTCACATCGTCCATGTTGTCGTTCTCTCGCAGCATGTAGCCTTCGTCATACGTCTGCCCGCCCTGCTCTGCGTAGAAGGATGTCTGGTCCAGCACCACGCCGCACTCCTGACCCGTCGTCACTTCCTCGCAGAAGGCGCGATCGCGGCGCAGAGCCAGAACCGTGGCAGAGGCCTGCTGAAACTCTGCACACGGGAACAGAGACGGTCAAGCACAGATGATGAATCCTGATAGCAGCTGAGTCAAGGTGAGAGGTCACAGACCGTAGTTCCCGTTTTCGTCCGAAGTATACATGTATTTGGGAGAGTCGTCTGTGGGGGGAACCTGCTTGTTTCTCAGCTCTTCGATGGCGTAGATGTCCAGCATGATGTGGTCCTCGTCTCCGGCGCCCTTACCCTGAGACTTTAACTGAACACACAGGTCCAAAAGCTTTACCGCTGATCCGCCCAGTGACCAAACATCAGGAAAAAATGTACAGAACATTGATATTCTGGCCAGTTGTTTGCTTGATCACTAATGTTTGTGTTCTGCCAAACAGATGTGAAAATCGAAGTTTTCTTCTTAGAAAATAAAATGATTTGTTGAGATCATAAAACACCATAAAGGCCATAAAACACATTAGACCTTCAGACATTAGAACTGTATTACGACTGTTCTGCTACATGAATGCACCTGGGATCAGAGCTTATTTAAACAGCACCTCTGGACTCGTGACTCGGACTCACAGAGCGAATGCCGCAGAGAGCTGACAAAAGAAAAACGTCAAACCAGATAAAGCAGCTTCCTTCTGTGCTTTTCCTCTCCTCACCTGTGCAGCTTTCTTCTCCTCCTCAAACCCGGCCAGGTCCACTCCCATCCCTTTCTCCTCTGCAATGAGGGAGGTCAGATCCAGAGGGAAGCCGTATGTGTCGTACAAAAGCCAAGCGGTGTCGCCTGGAATGCAGAGGAGTCTAAGAGCTCACCACGTCCACAAAAAAGACAGATATTCTCACTTTCATTAAGTTTCATCTTCTAAGAAAAAATAACATTTGAAATCTTTGACAGATTGAAGCAAATTGGTATTAAATTAAAGAAATGAGAGCAACTGTAGTTTCTCACCAGGGATGGTTTTACAGTCGCCCAGACTCATAATCTTCCGGTCGAGGATACGGCGACCTCTGCTGAGCGTTTTGAGGAACTGCGCCTCCTCCTCGTTGATGATGTCCTTCACCATGTCTGGATCCTTCTTCAGCTCTGGAAAAGCATCACCCTGCGGACACACACAGAAGAGGTTTGATATCAAGACACAATCACAGCTTTATCCTGAGCAGATTTTTTCATGTCAGAAGTAAACTTTGTTCACATATTTAGGAAATATCAGCTTTAACTTTCATTTCCACTTTCAGTACTTTCTAAAAACATGTATAAATATGTTGGATGAGACTATTTTACCCATTTTTTTTGTTTTTTCCTCCAAATATATATTTTGATAAATTATTTAGATAAAGAATAGTTTAAAAAAACAATTTCTGATAATCAAATAAAAAATAGTTCTTGCAATTCTGAAAGGAAATAGAAATTTACCCTGAAAATGACTGATATAGTTATCAGTTCAACTGTGCTTTATTTTTCTCTGCATTTTTTTTTCCTTTCTCTTTCATACAATGAACACACTTTTGTAGATTTTACTGCATTTATACCAGGAGTGTCACACTCCAGACCTCGAGGGCCGACCTCCTGCTAGTTTTCCATAAATCCTGTCTCATCCGCTGCCGATTACCTGTATCAGGTGTGTTGAGCCAATTAGAAGCTTCAATGTCAGATTGACTGAAGAACATGTAGAACTCCAGCCATTGAGACCTGGATTGTGACAACCTGATTTATACTGCATGAAGAGAATATTCTATGCAGAGTAATACTCTAAAAGATGTGTTTCAGCAGCAGAAATACATCTGTATTTAAGTTTTTAAGGATATTCTGGGTTGGAAAGGCAGCTGTTGGTGATATGATTTTTGTTCACAGCTCCCATCACTGCATAAGAAAAGTAATTCAGAGTGAAACTGAAGCTTATCCAGATCTGTAAGAAAAGATGGAGTAAAGATTTGCAGACTAAAGAAACTTATATGGGAAAAAATGAGAAAATAATCAGAAATTTGGATGAAAATTCTCTTTTACCTTCTGATACTAAAATAAAGTGAAAGGCAACATTTAAAATATTTCGAAGTTACGACTCCATTAAGTATTTCTTTACTTCTATTTCTATAAAAAAAACGACAAAAGTGTTTAGTTCTGCAGCTCCTTCAATAAGGAACAGCCTAAAATCTAAAATGAACCAGTGTTCTAGTTTTACTGTAGATATTTCAGAATTTGTTAAAAGGTTTAGAGGAAAAGTTATCTGATAGTGGATTTTTCCTGTTTTTGATTTAAAGTTCATGCTATGTGATTTTTCTTTTCTTTTAGTAGCGTGTTAAACCAATGTCCTGCAATATTTAAAGCATTTATTTGCTTCATGTAAAGAACGTTCTTAAAAAAAAAGCTTTTATTCTCACTGAGGTGACACTTGGTAAAATGAAAAAAGAGTAACTTATTTTAGAGTAAAAATTATCAGTTTATGTTTAAAGCAACAGTTTAGGACCAAAGTCTCACCAGGGAGTCGACCACCACATCCACCAGAGAGGCGAAGAAGCCTCTCTGAGCGCCCAGCTTCTCGTGAGAGTAACGGACGGCGCGGCGCAGGATCCTCCTCAGCACGTAACTAAACCCAGACATCACAACACGTTAAAATAAATAAACATTTTTGTTTTTCCTGCAGAAACCAACACAACTTGAGAAATGAACTTAAACGATGATTAAAAAGCTAAATTTGATGAAAAAGCTGGTTGATTTTCACTACAAAGTGAGGTTCTAAAGAGAAGCTTTTTTTCCTTTTATTTCTGTAGAGCAGATGCTGTTTTCTTTTAACTAAATAGAGTAGCAAAAACAGTTTTATCTGTCCCCACATTTCCCAAACATCGACCCCCCTGCTCACCCTCTTCCCGTGTTGTCGGGCCGGCCCCCATCCGACAGGGCGATGGTGATGGTGCGGGCGTGATCAGCTAGAACACGGTACGCCATATCGATGCCATCGACATCCTCAGCGCCAACTTTACCGGTGTAAGGTCGAGCCCCTGTTCCCTGAAAATAAAATCATTTTTAATTCTCCACATAAAAATACTTTTATTGAAATGTTATAACCTTCCAGTAAACTGTCTTTGATCTGTGAGGTCACTACAGATGTGACGCTCTGGCAGATGACCTCTGACTTCAGTCAATGATTACGGTTTTAGGTCTCAAAAGTGAATTTGTTTCCTCACAAATTGTCACTAAAACTATTTTCAAACACAAAACAGCTGGTTGGTGTTTCTGCATTTCTAAAAAAAAGCGCTTTTAAATACTCAGACTCATTATGGAAAGTAGTTTTAAAGTTAATCAAACAATTATTTTGAATTAAATTGATACATTTAGCTGAATATGTGACATTACAGTTGGTCTGTGTGATGGTCTGTAGTACCTTCTGAATGGCCTCAAAGTACGGGACAAAGAGATCGGTGTCGTAGTTGGACATCTTGTTCTGCAGAACAGACACCAGGCGCTCCAGACCCATTCCCGTGTCGATGCTTTTCTTAGGTAAAGGCTTCAGCTCTGTCTCCGACTCTCTGAGGAAAAACGAAGAAGAACTCTTCAGATTAAAGCAGCTCACATGAGCAGCAGATCAAAACACTATCGACTCCTACCTGTTGAACTGGATGAACACCAGGTTCCAGATCTCCAGGACGTTAGGGTCGTCCATGTTGACCAGGTGAGAGGCGTCTCTGTCGCCGATGCGGTCGTAGTGGATCTCGCTGCAGGGGCCGCAGGGTCCCGTGTCCCCCATCTCCCAGAAGTTGTCCTTCATGCTGCCCGGCAGGATGCGAGCCTCCTCCACCCTGAAGAAAAGTTAGCAGTTTTTCCATAAGAAATTAAGGTGGGAGGTTTCCTTTCTGAGGTGTTTTCTTCACAGAATCTTCTGTCATTTCAAATCCTAAAACACAAACACTCACCAGTCAAGAAAACACCTCTGCAACTTTACATTTAGTTTACATTACAGCAGCATCGATTTTAGTCTACAAAAAACTAAATTTAGAAACGAGAATAGTTTAAAACTAATCAAAAAGTGAATGTAATGAGGCGGTCTGTCGGCACTCGAGACTCCACCCACCTTTAGCTCTGGGGCAGGTGGGGGCTGCCTCTTTGGGTCTAAGGCTAAAACCATGGAGGGGGACTTATTGCACAAGCAAGGTGGTAGCTATGGCCCCTATGCGTTAACTCCACAGGCCTGATTGCCCTCTTCCAAACCCACACAATGAACAGCGGGATCATATTAAATCGGAGCTGGAGGTGGGTGGATGGGAGGAGTGACTCACTGTCTGTCATTCTTTTGTTTGGTTTAAATTCCAAAATAATTTAAAATAAATTTTCCAAAAGGAGTTTAAGCAGAAAAACACTTTTGAGTGTCAAAAAAATAAAAAATACACAACTACAAAACACAAGAGGCTCTCAGGTTCTGTTAGCTCAACTGATGGACAGGAGAAGGAAAGACAAAAGTGAATGTGAGGAAAAACTGCAACATAACAGAAGATCACAGTTTAACCAGTTTTTGTTGCTGAAATCGTTAATCTGCGAAACCAGACTCACCCCAGGTCTATCCAGATCTGTTTACACTCCAGATCAGGCTCCAGGCCAGCGTCAGGGTTTCCTCCAAAGTACGTGACATACAGACGGTCTATGGAGATCCCAAACTCCTGGGTGAGGAGCTCCAGGGCCATTTTACAGGCCAGTTGCTAGAAAGAAGAAATTTGTCTTAGAAACATTGTCCAAAAGTACTGCAATAGAAGAGTATCAGGAAATCTTCAAAGAGGTAAGGAGAAAAAAATAATGTCAAAATACCTTGAAGTAGTCCCCAAAAGACCAGGAGCCCAACATTTCAAAGAAGGTGTGGTGGTAAACGTCTTTGCCCACATCATCCAGATCGTTGTGTTTGCCTCCAGCACGGATGCACTTCTGGGTGTTGGCGGCACGCCGCAGTTTGGCCATGGGGTGGGAGGGGTCGATGGTGTTGAGGAAGATGGGTTTGAACTAAAAGTGCAAAAAAAAGCCGAAAAATACGTTATTGAGTGAGGAACACGAGACTGAAGCTGGGAGGATGGAAAGACACGTACCTGGTTCATGCCAGCATTGGCGAAGAGCAGCGTGGGGTCGTCCAGCGGGATGGTGGACGACGAGTGAACGTACTGATGTTCATAGCGGCGGAAGAAGTCAATGAACTTCTGTCGAATTTGAGCTGCGCTCAGTGAGGAGTCCATTCTGAATGAGCTCACTAGAAAGACAAACAATCAAACAAATTAACACAAACAACTAAACAAATCAGTTTCAGAATAAAAGCACAACTAGTTAACTTTTAGAAACCTGATCTTTGGTCAAATGTCTGTTTCTAATAAAATATTTTTTTATTTAAACTCATTTAAAGATTGAATATAACTTTCATGAGTCATATTCACTAAAAAGTATTACTTTTTTTTTAGTACTTTTAACAATTTAGTAATAGTTTAAGGGCCAGTTTACAACCATTTTTGAAAATTACAAATTTAACATAATAAATTTAGGAGAAAAAAAGTTGTAACTGCTTAATTACGAGAAAAAAGTCACATATTTATGACTTTAAAAGTCAAGGCTAAAATTATGACTTTTTCCTCATCAATTTACATGTTTTAAATTTGAAATTTAGAAATTTAAAAGTTTTAAATTTACGGCAAAATAAAAAAAAAAAATACACTTACGAGAAAAAAGTCATTATTTGACAAAACAACAACAAAAACACAAAGTTGTTTTTTATTTGACTCGTGTCCAAAGATGAAAAACGTGGAGTATTTGGTGAAGCTTTATTGGTCTTTTATATAAGAAAATGTATCAACATGAGGGATTTCATCTTTCAAATATAAGAGAAACAAAGATTTAACCTCTAAATATTTTTCAAAGTATATTAACATTCTGTTTTCTACAATCTTCACTAGATCTGGGTATGTCTGTCAAAGTTCCCGACTAAATTCAATTTATTTATATAGACAAATTAACTTGAATTGATCCCACAACAGTGAAAAATATTTGTTCAATTGTTCAAAAAACAAGATAGTAATAAATAACACTAGATTATAAATCATCTAAATGTAATACTTTTGTATTTATAAACTAACTGTTCTTAAATTCAATTCAATGAACCATTCTTTTCAATTTCCCTCTAAAATTTAATTGTGATGAGTTCTGGGAACAATTTTACAAAAAAGATGATTTAAACTACACAAATGTGGAACTTTCATAACGAAAATTACGATACATTTACACTTATAAAAACACAACTTAAAGCTGCATTTTCTATTCTGTTAATCCCAGCTCT
Source organism: Oryzias melastigma (assembly GCF_002922805.2). Classification (NCBI taxonomy): domain Eukaryota; kingdom Metazoa; phylum Chordata; class Actinopteri; order Beloniformes; family Adrianichthyidae; genus Oryzias; species Oryzias melastigma. The sequence goes on along the minus strand of NC_050517.1, from coordinate 26,705,852 downwards.
ACACCTCCCGGCAGCACCACAGAAACACTAACATGTGGAAAAGTCTGCAGAGCAGAATTCCCATCTGACAGCCCTGCTAAAAACAGAAACTCATCAGCAAAATAAACCTCCCATCGGCTCTACGGAGCATAGAAGAAGGTGGTAATTAAAGCAAGTAACCAGCACTCAGATAAAGTGGAAAAACTAGTATGATGAGGTAGTATCTTTAGTACGGCGTGCCAACTAAACCCTAACCGACATCCAGAAAATCATAAAATGAATAATTTTGTCAGCACATGCAGGAAAAACAAATGCAGATTTAGCTACAAGGCACAAACAACACAGTTCATGTTGACTTGGCAGCATTGATAGAGTCAAACAAGAAGGAAAAACTGACTTAACATCAGAAATATCCGAAAATATGGTCACATTTATACTATAACATAAAACTACAGTTATTGCTGTTCTTCTGTGCTCAAGTAAAAGGTGCAGATTATATAGGAATAT
>NC_050517.1:26691886-26705285 GCF_002922805.2 Oryzias melastigma | reverse complement strand
AAATATCGCGATATATCGCAATATCGATATTTTGGCACACCCCTAAAAGACAAGGTCCATACTTTTGCATTTGGCTTCTTTGTAAAACTTGCACAAACAAAGACAACATTCTTCCTATTTTCTATACCAATATAAATTGACATGAAACCTGCATGAATCAACTGTTTTCACACCACAAACCGTCATAAAACTGAGTCATCGTTTCTTTTAAACTAGCCTATGCAGGCTCATCCAAAAACTATACTATAATTTATTTCAAAGTGGGAGGAAAAACTATAATAAAAATAATAATAATAACTTTTATTATTAATTTGACAAATGCAGATAAATGCATCTAAACTGATCTGACGTTAGCAAGATGCTATGTTAGCCAGTCACAAGCAACCTTTGCAATTTCCGCCACTATTAGGGAATTTGGAAGTAAACTATGAGGGAAAAGTAGTCAATTAACCAACAAAGTGAATGTAATTTAGCCAAGAAAGTAGTTTGACTCACATAATATGCTGTTATCACAAAATACACCGGTCACAGCTCCCCCAAAACACCGCTTCTATCCACGCTGCTCTCTCAGAAGGGAAGTGCAGAGGTGGCGGACACGCCGACGGACACCACCTATTGGTTCAGATACACAGGAAGTCAAAAAACACTCAATCCTATTGGTCGAGCGAAACTGTCAATTTTAGTCAAGCCCGCCACATAAGTGGTGCAAACTTCACTGCTGTGGCTGATGCAACGAAAAAGACGCAAGTGACAGCTAACGCATACAATTTATTTTTGTTTCTTTTTTGTTAATATTTGCTACCAATATGTTTTTTTGCAACTATTAATTTCTAAAAAGCAATTTTATAAATATTTAAAGCACTTCTAGCTTAATAAACAACAGCGTTACGGATCTTTCCACTATTTCTAAGTTTTAGCTATTACATGCATTTTTTTACTAACACAAATGCAATATGTTGGTAACAATAATCCCATTATAATGTTTATTATTTTGAATATAATATAAATAAAGATGATGAAACATGACAGCACTATCGTAATAAGCGGAACCGATTTCCTGTGGGGACATAATTAGGTGAAGGACCGATTCCTGAACGCCCGCTTCATTCGGTTCACGTGAGAAGAAGTCACCATGCCAACGGATACTAAACGTGTACGCGCCCCCGAGGTGTCTCAAAGCCCGTCTTTGTTCAGCTGTGGACCCGCCGTGGTTCTCCCGTCGCATGGGGCCCGAGCGGACGGCCGCCAGCGGGATCAGGTGGACGTCCGGCCGGTGTTTGTGCGCTGCGGCCTGGTGAGCCAAGCTAAAGGTTCCGCGTACATAGAAGCCGGAGACACCAAGCTGCTGTGCAGCGTTTACGGCCCCAAAGAGACTGAGCGGAAAGATGAGACTGACATGAAATGTGGACGGTATGTAGTGGTCTTGATCCAGTTGTATAATAGCCTACAAATAGAAATTTAAATGGATTTACAATAAATGGCAAACAAAGTGATTTAAAGAAAAAACAATCCAAAATAATGGTGATAAAAGTTGTAATTGGATGGTTTTGATGGAATTATTAAAACAGAAAAGCATTTTTATTTTTCATTTAAAGTCAGAAGTTATTGAATCATCTCATCTGTTTATGCAGGCTGACCACAGACATGCGGTTCGCCCCATTTTCCTGCCCAGAGAGGGGCTCCTGGATCCAGGGGAGCCAAGACAAGAACTTCTCTCTGATGCTGCAGGAGAGTCTGCAGCCGGCTCTGTGCCTTCACAAATACCCACGCTCCCAGATTGAGGTCAACGTCATGGTCCTGGAGAACAGCGGTTCCGTTCAGGCTCACGCCATCACGTGCGCCTCCCTGGCACTGGCTGATGCTGGGATTGAAATGTACGACCTGGTGCTGGGCTGCTCCATCCGTCAGGACGGCTCCTCCTACGTGGTCGACCCCACCTACTTAGAAGAGAACAACTGGAGCAGCAGCGAACACCAAGGAGGGCTCACTGTGGCGTTTCTCCCCAGCCTGAACCAGGTTTCCGGCCTACAGTCGGATGGAGAAATGACCGAAGAGACTCTAACGGCAGGGATCAGGACCTGCATCGAGGGATGTTACAAACTGTACCCAGTAATCCAGCAGGCTTTGGTTAAGGCTGTTCGCAGAGCGGCGCCCGAGAGCTAGGAGGAAAAATTAACCACCAAGGGTTTCCTACAGATTTTTCTACAAGATTTTGAAAATTCATGACATATTTTCTCCTTGTTTTTATAATCTGACATCAAATGTTCTGCCAACTTCCTGCTAATCCAGAAGACACTTAGATTAATCCTATTCATTATTTTCTCTTATGTCTCACTGCTGGAAAAACTTTGTTAATTTGATTGAAACATTTCTACTAAAAAAGAAAAATTCTAAATAAAAAGTTAAGCAAGATAAAACCTTTTCTTGCTTCTTAATTTACAGTGAAGTACTAACAGTTTCAATCCCATGAGAAGCGTCTGTGTGTTTTTGCTTCAAATAAATGTCACAGAACTCCCGGGACAACAGAGAGAACTTTATTTTCAGAGACAGCAGCAAAGAGTTGAGCATTTCTCCAGACTCACAAACACATGAAAAGTCAAAATAAAGAGTTTCCAAACCCTCCTGACTCTGAGCTCCACCGAAGCGACAGCGAGGCGCGTGTGGCGCTCCTCTGCTGCTCACAGCTGCGAGGTGAGCGTCATGACCGTCTAACGCAGTCTTCCTCGCTCCGCAGCTGTCAGTCACTGCCGCGGTGAGGGTCAGGATGTCGTCGGGGGAGGCAGTTGCGGGATTGGTGGCTCGATTAAACTGTGAGACGTGATTGAAGGAAAATTTGAGAGCCACAAAACAAACAAATGAACAGATTTGGTTTAAAAACGGAGCTGTTAATCGCTCCAAAGTGGTGGCTGTGTGAGATTTGTGTGTGGTGTGTCGGGTCGTCCGCTCTGAAAGACGGTTTCGTTTGTGAAAGCGGTTGTGTTTCTATCTGTAGGCCCTGCTGTGCCGCGGGTACGGCGACATGATTGCGTCCACGCTACCTTCGCTGTCCGAGCTGCTGTCCGAGTCGCTGCTGCCAGAGTACGCACAGAGTCCCGGTAAAACGCCGACGCACACGGCGGCAGACGGCAGGTGCAGGACGCCCTGAGGGGAGTTCAAGGGAGCTGAGGCCGTGGTCATCGTGGGAGCGGCAGGTTGATCCTCAGAGCCCGCCGTCCTTCCTCTTCCTCCTGCTGAATCTGCATCCTGTTCTGGAAACATCAGACCAGCCGTCATCCACTGAAATCAGCAAACTGTCTCTGAGAATTTATGATGTTTTATCCACATTTATGCTAAAACAATATTTACTCAAAACTTAAGAGATTTTTTTCAATTATCACTAAAGTCGTTTTACTTTATTCTTAAAGACCAACTACGATACAAAATGTGCTTTCAATAAATTCTTGTTGCAATTTTCTGATGATGGAAAATGTGAAAAAAATTAAGCTCAAAACTGCATTTCTGAGTATTTCTTTATTCAGATCAGTGTGAATCAGGAACAGACAAAAAAATGTCAGGAAAAAGCTTGTAGGTGTGACATCGAAACTACATCGGAGTCCAAACTCGTTCGGCTGTTTGCTCCAAGATTCTTCGCCTTTTTTGTTGGACCGCTAATGTTAGGTTGGAGGTGTGAGGGGCTGTAAGCTAGCAGGAGAGCGTGTAAACAAAGGGATGATGGGAAGTAGGGGCAGGCTTACTCGGCATTATCAGTCCCACCCACAACTCAGAGGTGAATTTTTAATGAACTGTTGCTCTGTTGAAACTAAAAAACTAAACAGTTTTTTTTTTTTTTTTTGGCAAAAAACAGCATAATTATCATTACAAGATCACTGGGAAAACTTTGAAAGATGAAAAGATATTCAAATGGGATTTCAAACATTGCTCTACTACAATAAGTTTGATATGACATTTTGCCAAAGTGCAGACATTAATGCAAACTTTCATTCCTGTTCACACTAAACTGATGTTGCTTGAATTTCTGTCAAACAGGATTTTGTAGCCTAAGTTCTTTCCTCTCTGAGAAAAAAAAATCAAATTTCTTCTCTCAGAAGTCACATTTAGCTCCAAAAGTCTCTGACATAAACTCCATGCTGCTGGAAGTAAAAACCTGAAGAATTTCTATCAGAAGAGGTGCAGTCCTCTCCAGTCTTTTTTAGTTTTGTTCTGCTAAGTCATGATAATAGCTTAAAAAATGTGAATTTTGATAGTTTTCTAATGAAACCAAATTAGGGCAGATTGGAAACAAAAAACAAGAATATGATCATCTAAGTACACGTGTTGCAAACTTTTAATTCAGTTTCTTCTAATTTTCTTGTACTGCTTTAGAAGTAACAACAAATCCTTTTTAGTGATGAACTTTTTAAAGGCGTTAGTGAATTTTTATTCCTGCAAAAACAGTTGTGAAAACATTAAAAACTTAAGAAACGCATCAGATCAAAATGGAATCAGGTTTTTTGTAATGAAAATTAGAAAAAATAAACATCTTAGAAAAATAGCAGAACATAACAGCTATTTTATAGCAGTTACATTGAGGCAAAATATGCAAAATAAGAAACTGAAGTCCTTTTGTGAAACAATGATTTTCCCTTAAAGAGAAACATGGGAATTGGTATTCTACTGCTTCTTCTTCGGAAATTCTCTTTATTTCATTGAGGTTTATTTTTTTAAATGTCTAGTATAAACTTAAGAAAGTTTACAGTCGACTCAAGAGACTAAAAGGTGCACAGATCCTGCAGCTGTAAACCGACCCAAATCACTCCCACTCCACCACCGTGCACCATGACCAGCAGTGCAGTAACAAGCATAAATCTCCACGTATGTGATTACACTTACAATTTTTACTATTCCAAAAATGTAAAGTTTTGGTCAGATTGGGTAAAAAAAAAAAAAAAAATCCAAGTTGTGCTTTCATGTAATTTTTAAAGAATAAAGTATTGTTCCTCATTGGAAAGCACTCAACCTTTTCCTTACAGGGAATTTATCATGAACATTCATGCTGCCGGCTGAAGCCTGTAGAGTCTGAGGTGCAACTCTAGCTCTGCATAAAACTGAAAATAGTGAAAACACAAGATTTCGCAGTTCAGATTTTTGATCATTTCTGACCCACGTCTGCTCCGATCAGAAGAGGAGAGGCGTTCAAGTGTGAAGTCAGGAAGGGATCCGCAGCAGCTTGTGTTTCTGCTCACCTGTAAGTCTGTCTCCGTTTCCTGTTGCAGATGCTTCCGACGTTCCGTCCACTTTCTGCTTCTTGCTGTTTTCTGACGATTGTGACGAGCTGAATAAGAAAAGGAAACGAGATCAGATCATAAAAAGTCAGGAAGACAGCAGCCTGAAGAAACCAAACAAGGAAACTTTTCATTTTCATCTGCGTACTTGCGTCTCTTGACAGCCCCGACTAATAAATGTGCCTGAGACAGGTGGCTGGTCTTTGACTCCGTCGCTGAGGCTTTGGGCGCAGACTTCTTCTCTGGCTCTCGGCGGCTCTCTGAAGACACCTGCTTCACTAAAGCGCTGTGAGAGCTCAGGGTTAAGGAGAACAAAACAGGGTAGAAACGTGGAGAATCAGGTTTTCATAAGTGAGGATGAGAGGTAGACGCCAAATGCTGATCAAACCACAGATTTTCATTTTCATGCATCAATGAAACATTATTTACTAAATCAAGCGACTGCTCTGATGCTAAATTAGGAAAATGTGTAATCTCTTGTTAACCGATGAGGAGACCAACATCAGGGATGTAATGGGTTAATGAAGCATAAAAACAAGAAAGCAATGAAGGATATTCTGTACTCCAGCAGCTCTTGTTTCTCCTCATCCCTCCGCTGCTTCTCCACTAGGCACTGCTGCCGCGAGACTTCATCCAAGAAACTGCTCTCATCCTCATCCAAACCTCTCACCATGTTCCCTGTCACCATGGAAACACACCACAGAAAAGGGACGGAGGCGTTTCAACTGGCATATGACCTACAGTTAGATTTATGGAATGTGTCTCAAGAAGAATAACTCTTATTGTTCTAGTTTAAAAAAAATAATAATAAAGTTTTTGGTTTGTAGTGTTTTAAATGGATCTGAAGGTCTGTCATGTGGAGGAGGATGCAGCCATCAAGTCGGGTTTCCACTCATTTCTCCTGAATGACTGAACTGGACTCTGAAGTCATAAAGTTAAAATTTAAACTCAGTGGAGTAATAAAACACTTCATTAACCTCGAACTGTAGTGTTAGTTTTTAATCTGCAAAAGTTTACTTAGGGAGGATTTCTTCAGATTTGCAGACATCAGTTCTTAAAAAGCAGCATGGAGACATGGAAGACAAAGACGCACTGAATTTAAACTGCTCCTCAAATTCCTGCTGCTTCTTGTCTTTCTGCTCCTGCAGCCGCTCAAAGAGCGAGCGTGGGTCGTACGCCTCCTCTGGCACCTCTGAGGAGCACAAACAAATCCGTGGTCAGGTAGACAGACAGAGGGCAGCATGTGGTGGTTTTTGGGATCTTCTTACCCTCCGGATCCTCAGGCTTCCGGACTTTCTCCCATTCCTCCTGTCTCTTCTTCCTCTTCTCATCGAGCTCTGTCTCGGACACAAACTTCCTGCTGAGGTCCACGTTTGTTGCTTCTCCTCCCGCCATGAAACCCTTTAAACAAACATGTGTACAAACAATGTTTATTTACAGACTGGAGAGGCAGCATCACCACCATAGTAACCTTTTCTTAAAAAGAACAACAATTTAAGCGTGTTAGTAACATTCCTCATCATTAGATAACAGCAAGACATTATCTGACAAAAGACATTAGATAATATTGGATTACCTGAATATTAGGATCACATAAGAAGAAATTAAATAAATATCAGACTGTGGGTGTGCAGGCAAATAAAGGTTTCTGTAGAAATGTTTCAGCAACCAGAACACTAAACTCAGTCTGACTCAAACTCATTAAATCACTTGTTGTCACTAAACCCTTTAAATAACTTTAAAATAATCCAGAAATGTCACATCAAAAGAGGTCTACATGTTAAATATGACACCTGAACGCACAGCTCGCTGCAGCTGCAGCATTCCGGTTAGCTTTAGCTCGGCTAGCTTTAATAATCCTCCAATGATCGAGGCAGAAATCGCGATATTGTCACGTTTCAAAACCAAAACTTTCAGAAGCACAACTTAAAAAGCTTTGATTTTTACATTAAAATGCTTCAAAAACACAATTTCTTTGTAGCAGAAACTCACCGCCGTTGAGGATCCTAAACAGCACCAGACGGGTTGTGTGTTGCAGCAAAAGAGTTCCGTCGCGACGCTGGACGAGTGCGGTAGTTCCTATCAGGTTTTTTGGTTTAAAACCAAAAAATAAATAATATAATATACATTTAAAATATCAACTAAACTAAAATGAGTTTATTAAATTAAAGCTTTAAATATTCAATCAAAAAAGTGTCTTTATGGGGCGTTTGATCTAAGCATTTTTATTGAATCGGATTGACGTCAGTGTTTATGCCGTTCTTTAGGTGACCACAAGATGGCGCCAAATACGCACAAAAATAGAGCTGAGTTTCTTTTTATATAAAAGTACACTGTGTTCACTGTCATGCTTTTATTCCAAGGTATGGTACAATTACGACACATCCATTTCAGATGATGTTGAATGATTCAAAATATACTTTGATGTGCCAATTATTAAAAAGATAATTCAACCGGTTTTGGTCATTTGCATGTTTTACATATTTGAATTAATGTTTCATGTTAAACTATAAACCACAAACAATCTAAAAATATATGTTTTTAGTCAAACAGGGCATGTGTTGGTCTGATACTGCCGGACAACCCCCTCCATGTTTAAAACTTGTCACGTACTATTTTGATTTATTGTTTAAAAGGAATGTCTTATTGTACAACTTGAAGACTTTTTACTGTTTCTCTTTAATCAAATGATGCATTTGATGTTTTTTTTCATTACATCATACAAACGGAATCAAATCAATGTTCACAGACCACTTCAGTGAAATGTGTACTTTGATTCATTTTAAATTCTATTTTTTGTCAATAAGTCATCATGTTATTAGTGTTACCTAACTCAACTATATACCTACAAAAAATACATTATTGATTATTTTTATGTACTTATGTTATTAAATGTTTTTGTAGCAGTAAAATAAATTTTGTGTTTTCAACCATTGTAGCAGTTGATGCTTTTGTATTTTGTTTTATTTCAGTAGTTAATTTATTGTGCATTATTTACTTAATTTACTGATTTTATTTTAATTGCTAAAACTTTAGATTATTGTCCAAAAGTCAATCTATGCTTCACGGTTTTGGGTGATCTCTCGAGTTGTTTTCTGTGGACATGTGCTTTAGAGAAATCTTTTTTTCAGAATATTTTCTCCACCTTTGCAGGAAAAGATGTGTCCCCTAAACCCTGACAGGCCAACTGTCCAAACCAAGCTGCATCCACTAAACAAATCTTTCAAGGTTGTGATGTGATGCAGATGTCTGCAGCCAAGTGACAGCTCAGTGGTCTGACAACTCCTGAAATATCCTCAGAACCTGTGACTGTTGTCATCACTCTGGTCTTTTCTTTTCTCAAACAGTATCCTGTGGATGGAAAACAGGTTGTCGTGGAAACCGTTGCACTCCTTGGATGCAGACCACCATGTAAACACAGACACGCAGGCTTTAGTTACTGAAGTAAGTAACTTTCTGAGGATTTTTAAGTCTCTCGTCCATTTGTCCTCTGTCTCTGCGTTTTGACCCGGTTTTGCATCTCCTGGGTTCTGTCCGTCTTCACTTCCTGTTTTAGGCTCTTTTCTGTGCCACACTCTCTCTCTGCTTCTGTACTCTACTGCTGTTTTTAGCCACTGCGATCTGTGTCACTTTTTTCAGTACACTGATGGATAGAATTTTTACTGACTTCATGATTGTCCCTCAGCTCATCTGCCAATCCATCAGGAGCAGAAGCATCATTCCAAAGATGTCAGCAAAGGTCTAGCAAACAGTTGGAGAACTCCTGGAAAAGGTAAACTACTTTTTAACTCCTTCCACTCTTTATCTTGTGTGTTACAAGGAAAACAACTAAGTGAAGGAGCAGACAAATCAACATTTTTTGTTTTTTTTTCTGATATATTTTCTTTAGAAGACCTGTCAAAACATATAAATAGTGGACATATACCTCAGCAAATACTATAAAGAGATCACAACAACTTTCTAGCAAAAACGTTTTTGCACAGAAGCTTCAAAAATATGTCTCTGGAAACAAAAAACTTGAAGTTACTTGTTAAAAACCATAATTTGGTCCAGTTTTGATCCAAAAAGAAGTATTCAAAATACAAAATAAATGGGCACCAACTATGAGCCCTGTGGTACTCCTGTAGAGACGAGACAAGGAAGACATTACTCTCAAAGAGCACTACCGGGCCATTCGATCATTTCAAAGACACTTTTTTGAGCAAACATGAGTCCAGTAGTGTTGAAGATAAACTCCCCTCCAATAGGAAACAACTCTTTCTCAATACAAATAAAAAAGATAGAATACAAGATGTTTTCCCCCTTTTTAGAAGTGTTTGTCTTGATCAAATTTCTTGAAATACGTATTGAATAAAATAAATCTTAAAACGAGTTATGAACACTTATTTTAGCCATTTACTGCTCTAGTAATTGAAAATATAAGGTTTAAAAATAAGCTGAAATTGCTAAAAAAAAAAAAAGTGTGCATATAAAATGCATGTTCATACTTTTCCCCTAAAAACCTTCTTACCAAGTGTTACAACTTAGTTCTAGACCACATTTTTTTAAAGTAAGACTATAATTATGTGCTTTAAGACAAATTTGTCTTAAAAATTATATGTAAAACATGAGTCAAATACAAATTTTCTGTCTTTTTGCTTGAAACAAGTTCACTCACTATCACAAATATAACATCTGCCTAATAATATGATGTAAAATAAATCAAACATTTTTTTAATTAGAGATATTACTAATAATGGGATGTTTTAAAATGATTCAACAGATATTCAATGTTTACTGTCCAAAAAGCAAGTTGTTATATTTTACTGAAAAGTTTGCATCTTAGTTTTGTCCTATCAAGTATGACAAAATATTTAAACCATAAATTCAACAAAAATAATTGGTGAGATTTTGGGATTTTGAAGAGGAAAAGATCCAGAACCAGTAAAGATGCCTCTGTGTCTCAAAGGGGGTCATAACCAGGTTAACAAATCTTTACAGTTAGTTAAAAAAGGGGAAAAACTTTAAAAAGTCACCTTATAATCTTTGATCTATTTTAAAATTGTTTCCAGTGGTATTTTAATTATGATTATGCCGTTTTTAACCAAAAAAAAAGAACTATTTCGTTTTCTTGGATATACTTTCTTTAGAGTGGCAGTAGTTCATTCGAAATTTGAGTTGTGGGTGAGGACTGTTGGCAACCCCGCCCCCTTTCCCATCACCCATAACTGAGAACTATCTGTTTATATTTAACTCCTGCTACCTTACAGCCCCTCACAACCTTAATCTAACATTACTGGAGCAACAAAAATGGCGAGCAATATTAGAGCTATCCCGCCGTAGCGTTTTGATCCAGATACCAGATCAGAAGAGGAAAATGAAGACGTGCATGGATCTACTGCATATGTCTGCTAGAGGATGCATCCGAATGGAGAGGAGTATGGAGCTTGTAGCCTGCAGATTGTAGTTTTTACATCCAAATGTTCAGAAATGCAAATTTGAACTTAATTTTCTTAATATTTGTTCTCCATAATCAGAAAAATACCCACAAGAACATGTTAAAACACCGAAAACAAGAACTTCATCAGACTGGATCTTTAAAATGATGATTTAATTCTTGAGCGCTAAAATTCTGCCAAATTTTTTACATAAGAAAACTCCAAAAACTGAGTGAATCTGTGAACTGGGAGCCAAACTCTCTGGTGGGAAAACAGAGAACTATAAAAATTCACACATGAAGGGGCTTTTTATTCAGAGCTTCTATGAGGAAAACAGCTTAGCACTGGTGTAAAGAAAAGTATAGACTGAAGAAATTGTATCTTAAAACCAAATCCAATCATTTTTTTGAGCTCCGATTAGTGTAGTTTTTTTTTTTTGTATATAAAACATTTTGGTCACAAAGTTAGTGAAAATATTTTGATAATTTTTCTCTGAAGCATTCTTCAAAAGAAAAACCAAAGAAAAGCAGGAAAACTCTTGAGCCAACAGAGAATATAACAAAATTTAGAAAGTACTTAGTCCAAGCTTTAAGTTTTGTTATTAAAAGCTGAAAAAATAAAGTTCCTTGAAGCTGAACTTGTTTTTTTTTTAAAGAAAACTACATCAAAGTTCTAAAATGGCAAACATGTCTCTAAAACAACATAAAAACTTGATTGAAATGTGGGAGTAGGTCTGCATGGACACAATATATCAGATCCAGGCAAAAAAAAGTAAAATTTGGATCAGAACAAGACTAATGTGGGTAATTGGACACTGTAGAGTTTTGTATTTTAAAATCATCTCAGTTTGATTACAGGGATGGTGGAGAAATATTAAAACATAAAACCTCCCAGCCAGTCAGACGTTCTGTGTTTGTAATTCCATCAGGCGGATAAAGACGGTTCTGCGTCACCAAAGAGAACCCGAAGCTGAAAACCGGAGTTTCAGTTTATCTCCGACTTTCTGGATGCGGCTGAAAGAAGGAGCTCTACATCAGCGGAGTTGCTATGACAACAAATAAAATGGCTCGCATGCACAAAGAGGAAAATCAGCAGGAGATGTGAGCTGTGATGTGCACCAAACAAAGATGAGCATCTGTCACCTGCAGTCATGGATTCAGATCTGCCAAAGTCTGCAGAGGCTGTGGGGAGATCGGGAGACTTTTTTCCGTCTGTCTGGTGTCACAGTTTGTGCAAACTAAACTCCCTTTTTCTCACACAGCAGTGGGCTGAAATTCATTATCTCTAAAGTCCAGACAAAACTGGCAAAAAGATCAGAGGTGGATCGTGTGGAGCCCAAGAGCCACGTGGTGCATCGGCCCACAGTTTCCTCATGCTGGCTGAGGAACTTTTTTAATGTGAATGCATGTTGATGATTCTTTCTAACAGTTCAGCTCCTGTTTTTATGTCCCTCTGGTTTGTAGTTCCTGGAATTGTAATTTCTTTTAACTAATAGAGTACTGATGAGAATGACACACCTCATTGCAAACGATCACAATTAAAACGCTTCTAGTTTGACTTCAGGAGAACAAAAGGGAAATCTCCATTATAGACGTTAATTCAGAAATGCAAAAATGAGAGAAAAAACACCTTAAAGTGCCACATTTCTTGTCTCTTTGGTTTTAATAAAGAGTACTGGAGTTAAAAAATACAAATAACAGTTTAATGCAGAAGCTCAAAAACCCATTTTTGAGAAAAACATTTTCTAGTTTTCTTTTTTTCTGCTTCTATCACAGATTATTTACAAAGATCTGAACTTCAAGAGTCGGCTGTGCTATTCAGAAGACTAAAACTCTCAAGATTTAGATATTTTCCACAAAAAAAAGAATAGTCTATTTTTTCAATATTTCTCACACCAAACAAGGTCTCTGTGTGACTTAGCTCCACAGCATCATACTCCCACTACCATGCTTCACTGTAGGGCAGAGGTGGGCAAACTCTGACCCAGGGGCCATATGCGGCTCATTAAACTATTTAACCTGGTCAATCAAACTGGAATCATTTATATTAATAATCCTCATTTGTGTTTCATCTTCACTGTAATTGTGATGTCTCTCCATATTTTGCGCACTATAAATATATTGACTTTTTGTTTGGAACAAAAAGTTACCCTGCAATTAGTTTGGTGTTGGAAGATTTTGTTGTTTTTCCAAAGTTCATATGTGTTTTCCGAGTTATTTTTCCGATCATTACCATGCCACTTAAATTAAGCTTTTCTCTAAGTTTGTTTTTTTACCCAGAGGGATATCAACCCAGTGGTGCAATTGGTACAAAAATGAGAACAAGTTTTGAAATAAAAACTCCAAAATGTTCTGTTTTAAAGAATATAAATCAGTTTTCAATAAAATGAAAGCAGGTTTTTGTTCAGATTCCATGTTATTTCTTTCTCTTCTGAGGTGGATTACATATCTGCTCCTGGTCCAGCCCTTCTGTCAAGTTTTAAAACCGCCTATGAGTCAAGAAGTTTGTCCAGCCATGCTGTAGGGGTTATTTTTGCAGCAAAAAACGTAATTAATTCTTCATCTTACAAAAGTGTTGATTATATGTGAAGGAGAACTTGACAAAAATCTAATTCACTTTGAAATGTAAATATTATTAGAAAAGAGAATAAACTTGAAAGAAATTCATGAATTGAAAAAAAATGAAACCACAAAAATACAAAGAAGGAAAAAAAACAGGAAT
>NC_050517.1:26690888-26691283 GCF_002922805.2 Oryzias melastigma | reverse complement strand
GATCATATGTGAAGGAGAACTTGACAAAAATCTAATTCACTTTGAAATGTAAATATTATTAGAAAAGAGAATAAAACTTGAAAGAAATTAATGAATTGAAAAAAAATGAAACCACAAAAATACAAAGAAGGAAAAAAAACAGGAATTAAGGAAACAACAGTTAATAAGTCTATAGATAAAAGTAAATAAATGCTGGAGTAACTAATATAATTGTAACTGCAGAAACAGAAAGAAAGTGTTTTAAATGAAGACAAACTAAACAAAATGGAACAAAAAGACAAAATGTAGCCAAAATGAACCCGATCTCTCATCAGATGAAGAACAAAATAATCTAAACTTATTCTCAGATCTGAAACTTTCAAAGTACAATACATCCACTCCCTTCACATGAGTCC
>NC_050517.1:26681370-26690700 GCF_002922805.2 Oryzias melastigma | reverse complement strand
AACCCCCCCCCCAAAAAAAAAAAACGCTTTTCTATCGTCAAAGGCATGATGAATAACCACAACAAAGGCTGCTACAATCAGAGGAGTTTGAATCAAAGGATAAACTTAACCCACAAGAACCCATGATGACATCAGTGTGACAGAAAGATACCAGAGATGGTGATCCACTTGGTTTGTAGTGCATTCTGCATCATTTTATTTTTAAGGAAAAATGGGTCTGGGTCTTTATGGGTTAAATGAAAAACAGGCTAAAACTTTATCGATCCTACAAAAAGGAAAATTAGCTAACGAAAGGGAAATCCAATTTCGGTCATTTCTGAGGTCTATAAACATTTGAAATCCAAGTGGGGCTAAACTACAAGTTATTCACGCAAAAACTTTTCCTTTTCCTTTACTTTTACTTTTTTCCATATTTTGTGTTCCAGGAGTATATATACAAAGATTTAGATACTATGAAGCATTTATTTTCCTCTGAGGAAACAAAAGGAGCCATCTAAAAAGAGGCTAACCGACTCAAACTCTTAAGTTGCTCCTTGTGTATTTAAAACAGATGTATGGCAGCTAGTTTGGGTCACTTTGCATCGTTTTATGAATGTTTACCTTTCATGGAGGTTAGTTTCTTCATGACCGTTGGAGTGTTGTTTCTCATCATCCTCCCTCTCTGTCTGGGTGAGGACAGTCTTTCTAAAAATCAACAGCACACTGGGTACAAAGAGGCACAACGATACACATTGTATTTTAATTACACAATCCAATACTGCATAAAAAGTACAATAAACATGGCAGAGACGTTGGCTAATCGTTACAGAAACAGCATCATAGAAATGTACATTCAATACACATCAGAACCTCTGCTCTCGCTCGTCAAAACACATCATATAATACTTATTTTTACATCCAGTTAATTTGAAATTAAAAAGGAAAACATGCATTTGTGGACATCAAGAGTTTGTAAACAGTGACTAAATAGTGAAAACATGCAGGATCAAGAATGAAACACAGGAATTCTGCAGAAAAGTTCCACTTCAACCGCCTGAGACTGCAGAGTCTGACTTAGTGCATTCGGTTTTGATTTCATCCTTTTCAGGCTTCATACCTGATAGATGGGTGAAGAAATAATACTCTGTTCCGACTCTGCCACACGTGGAAACAAAAGCAAACAGCCTCCTTCATATCTGCTACTTCAGAAACAGCCGCCGAGGTTTTTTCTCGCTCGGAAGGGATTTACATCTCAATCACGGGACGCACATGCAACACATATGAAAAATAACAAAAATAGATAACTCATTTCCTCTTTCTCCTTCGAAAAAATAACCGACTCTTTTCCTGCGCGTCACCTGCAGACATGCACGGTCTTATCTTCCCCAAACTCCGCTGGAAAGTTTTAAAAAGACAACAAACATCTCTTCGGATGAAGAAAACTTTTTTCACAACTCGTTTTTGTTCACAGCTGACGTAATGTACACTCTCATTCTGCAGGGTTTGCCTTTAACAAGAAGATTGTAGCTATGGTACAGCGGCTGGGCTTGGAGTCTGGGCGGCTCACTTCGGCGCCGAGTTGGTGGGCGGTAGATTCCTCTGTTTAAAGTACTGGGTGACTTGCTGGGGCAGCTCGGCCAGAACCGACTTGGCAAGCGTTTCTTTTGGAGCCTGAAATGAGAAGGAGAGAATAGGATCTTGTGAGGTTTTTTCATGATTGTTGCTGCACAAAAAGTCTGAAGTTTTTTAACAGTCTCTGCCTGTTTATAAAATCCTTTGAATACAATATGGTCGTATAAACTGCACATTTAGTGCTTTTGTTTCCATATCAACAGATCATTAAATCTTCTTTCAGTTTGACTTGAAATTTGTTGACTCCATTTGTTCTTTATATTTGATAACATTAAATGAGCTCATATTTCATCTAAAGAACCACTGAGATTCTTACAACCTCTACAGGGTAAATGTGTGTGCAAATGTTTGAGATTCTAAACCTTATCAATACAGACAGTTTGTTAGTGGAGCTTGTTCAAAATGAGAACTTTTGGTCAAAGTTTCTGGTTTATTATTGTTATTATATTCAATAAAACCAGTTTATGAATTAAATAAAGCCCCCAAAATACCACATGCTGACATTCCTAAACCTTTGGAGCATTTAGTATTATCTGATTTGTACATGATTTTGTACATGTGTACAAAATGAAAAAAAAAAATGCAATTAACACAACTTAAAATTACAGCAGCTTGAAACTAACTACACATACAAATCTTAAAGAAGTACACATGAATCGCCTGTTACACACACACGAAATCCCATTTATGCACAAATCTGATGTGAGACTTTCTTCACGTCTCCAAGATTTGTGTGTAACTGATGCGTTTAAATCCTGCTAGAATGCTGGATCATCAGTTTTCTTAACTTTGAACTTGTGAATAATATCTGGTGAAAAACTCGAAATTTTCCCACTTTCTTAAACGGATATGCCTGATTATTAAAATAAAAAAGTCTGAATTTGTGTTTTTAAAACATTCAACACTAAAGTTTGCCTATTCTCATTGCTCCCTCGCAGCTGCACTTTCCCTGCAGCTCTTTCAGCCGGCGGCGCGAGGTCCTCCTCGACCCTCAGAGAGTGGACAGAGTGGATCAGCCTTACGTCCCGCTCCGCTCCCTGGGTGTGGAGAAGGACTTGGCGCTGTATAATGGGAGGAGGTTCTGCGACACCCGGGGAGCGATGAGTCGATCCGCTCTTTGCCCGGGCGAGCAGGCAGAGCCGTAGTTTCAAGCGGTTGTAATTTTAGGTTGTACGTGTTTAAACTGTATTTTGTATTTTTTTGAATGTTGTAATTTTTCTACATGTGAATACACAATTGTAAGTGCGGTACTTAAAGTTAAGCACAAAATGCATTGTTTGAGTTACAAATTAGGAAATACAATATTTTCTCTATGTAAAGTGATCACTAGAAGATGGTTTAAAGAAGGAACCACATATCATTGACTTCCTGTGTTCACAAATCTGATTGTACAACAAAAACCACAGCCTTTACTGCGCTGTATCAAACACTTGATGGTGATTTCTTGATTTTCTATTCAAAAACAGTTTTTTTTTTTTTTTATCATATTAGGGTATAGGGGATTTTAGGGTCTGATCATCTTTTGATCTATTGTAAAATCATTCCCAGTGGCCTTTTAATTATGATTATGCTGTTTTCAGCCAAAATTCAAAAACCTTTTTTGTTTTCTAGGACATAGTTTCTGCAGAGCGGCAGTAGTTCGTCAGAAGTTTGCATCTGAGTTGTGGGCAGGACCTATCATTCCATCCATCCATCTTCTTGTCCGCTTCTTCCCTTTCGGGGTCGCGGGGGTGCCAGAGCCTATCCCGCCTACTGATGGGCGAAGGCGGGGTACACCCTGGACAGGTCTCCAGTCTGTCGCAGGGCCTCAATCACACACACATTCACTCACACATTCACACCTAGGGGCAATTTAGAGTCGCCAATTAACCTATGAAGCATGTTTTTGGACGGTGGGAGGAAGCCGGAGTCCCCGGTGAAAACATGCAAACTCCACACAGAAAGGTCCCAGCCGGGATTTGAACCGGGGCCTTCTCGCTGTGAGACAAGACCGCTAACCAGTGTGCCACCGTGCAGCCCCCCTATCATTCCTTTGTTTTAAGTCTATGGTTTCCACTCTTTCCTGCTAGCTTACAACCCCTCACACCCCAACCTAACATTACCAGCTGCAACAAAAATGGCGAGCCATAATGGAGCTATCCAGCCGTATATTTTGAGCCAAATGCCAGTTCAAGAAAATGAAGATGTACAAGGTTCTATTTGTCTGCAAGTGGATGCTTTAGGATGGTGATTGTAGTTTGCACAACACAACTAAACATCTTTTTTTGTCTGCTCTTGATTCATCATGATTTAAATTAAAAAAAATACTCAGAAACTCAGTCTTAATCTTAATTCTCTTTATATTTTCCCTTCGTCATTAGAAAAATGTAACAAGAAATGTTTAAAAAAACCAAAATCACAGTTTTCATTGGAGGATTCTTACACATGTGCAGATCAAGTAATCAATGACAACAAAGTCATTGTGAATGTCGGGTCATTCTGTGGGCTATATCATCACGTGACAGCAGAAACTATGTCCTGTTCATTGTTTTGTGGCAACTGGAGGAGTCAGTGGGAGCGAGCGCTACATTCATGGAACCATAGTTATTGTCATAAACTTTCATTCAAGTGGCTGCAGAAAAAACAGAACCAACAAAAAAGGGTCTTCCAATATTTTCAACACAAACTTAACAATAATAGTGCGGTCCACAACTTCTGACTGGTTCTGTTTACTTTAGTTCAACATACAGGAATTGAACTTTTTAAAACCTACAATTTTCTCCTGGAAAACCTCGACTCAAACTTTCAGCTGCATTCCAATAATTAGCAGTAAAAGTTAGTCTGGCACAACAGAAACTCATTTCCGGTGCCTCTAATCTCTATGTTTCCTCTTTGTCTCAGCTTCAATTCTGCCTTTAGTTTCTGTCTCTCGCCCTCCCACCAACAGCCTGGAATGAAGCCAGTAAACATTGTCTGTTCTTTCGCCACAGTGGAAGTCGGATCGCCCACCACCAGCCCACACTCACACACACACACACAAAACATGACCAAAACCCACAATGCACTAATGAGAAGCGCAGAGGATTCAGTGAAACCGTGCTAATTAACCTCGGTGCTCACCTGCAGCACACCCGAACCTCGTTAACATAAACTCTGCTCGTACGCTCATCAGGACGGAGCACATTTGCTCTGCTGAGGCTGAGATAACCAAGCCCCAGTCTGATAACCTGCAATCTCACAGGCAACAGGCTGCCGCTTCCTTTTACTCTCAGACGGCATGATGTTCCTCAAATTAACACAACAGAAGGGGAATTAAAGGAGGATTCCTGAGATACTTCATTCTAGGCTGTGTTACATCACAATCAAGAATGAAAGCAAATCAGAGCAGATGCTGAGAGCTCAGGAAAACGGTTCATATTAGAGTTTGGTTCAATAAAATCAAACATTTCTTCATATTTTGTTTGAATTTATATGACTTTGTTTAGAATTATTCATTTATTTGTAAACATTAAATTCAGAAGATTTAATAAACCCTAAAAACTTATAATTTTAAATAAACTTTTTGAAAAAGCTGCATTCAATCAGGCCTTTTTAGGATGCAACAATCAAAAAAAGCCTATAAAATCCTGGAAGGATTTTGTTTAAATTTTGTCATTTTCAGAAATATAAGCAACTTATCATTATGGTGTTAAAGACCCACTCTGATAAAATTGTTTTTATGGTGTTTTTGTCCCATTTTTCTGATGATGGAGTATATTTATTAAGAAAATTAAGCTTAGAATGGAATTTCTGAGTATTTATTCATTCAAATTGTTGTAAATTAGAAGCAAAAGAAAACATTCAGTTGGAAAAAGAGCATATTTGTGATGCAGAAAGTATGCTGACCCACAAGCTTTATGCTCTGCAACTAATAGGAGAAGAAGTCCCGCCCACAACTCAGAGACAAATTTCTAATGAACTCCTGCCACTTTGCAGAAACTATGTCCTACAAAACCAAACAGGTTTTATGATTTTGGCTAAAAATGGCATCATCATAACTAAAAGACCACGAGGAACGTTTTTACTATAGATTAAAAGAGGATCAGAGAGGGTCTTTAAAATGAAGTTCAAACTGTTTAAGATGATAATACTCACGTTACGGAAATCTCTAAACGGTACGAACTGGACGATGTCCCGCACGGCCTCCTCTCCATTGCTGGACCTCAGAACGCTGGCATCTCCATCCAGGAACTCCATGGCAGCAAAGTCTGCGTTTCCCACACCAATGATGATGATGGACATGGGAAGCTTTGACGCCTGCACGATGGCGTCGCGCGTTTCATCCATGTCGCTGATAACCCCGTCTGTTATGATGAGCAGTGTGAAGTATTGCTGCAGAACGAGAGGGAGGCATGAAAGGAAAAGAAAAACAGAATAGTGAATTGAATTAACAGAGAAATTATGACTGGAAATAGTTTTATTTTGTTATTTCTGTTTATGTAAGTTTAAGATGAATCAATGCGACAAAACTAAAGCAGTTTTGCCTGGACAGTCTAGTCATTAACGCCACCCACAATGTGAGGTTACCATGAAATCACCTGCAAGACTGCATCAAAAGAGATTTCAAAAGTCTTATTTAATCTAAGAACTTTTTTAACAATGAAAGATAAAAAAACAACCTGATGGTTAGGCAAAAAATGCAGCATTACAACATCATATTCTCACAGCACTCAACACATATTCTTTGGGGTCTGTTCCAATTTAAATGATCAAAAACTTTTATTGGTGTTTTTTTCTGAGGCTTCTTAAAAGAAAGAAATAAATTTTTTATGCATAAACTCCATCTGAAAAAACCTCTAACTCTGTGAAAACCTGAACTCATGAGTGTGCAACTTATTGTTAAGGTATACATGCACACCATTAGCTTTACATTTAGAGTGAAATGTGTGTTGAGCTAAATTTAAGAAGAATATTTATTATTTACTGTTAAGTTACATGACACTAGGGTTAGCATAAGCCAACTGAAAGGTTTATCTTCATTGTTACTTGCTTATTAGCAAATAAAAAAGATTTTTCTAATTATTTTAAATATGTTGTGCCTTGTAATACACAATTCACATGTTGAACCCAAACAAACTGTGACCAGTGAATTGAGGTTTGAACAAAATTGTAATAAAAGAGTATTGTTGCATCCATAGTTGTGCAAATTTCCATTTTTTCTTGTTCTGTGTTCAGTTGTTATACTTCTGGGAAACATTCTGAACAATCTGTTTTCTTTGAGGCGTTGCCCTACAACTGCCCCTGTTGACCAGGTGACGGTGGCCGTGGCAAATTGTCACTGCTGCACAACGTGGAGCAGGACTTGCACAACGCTCTGCCTGCTGTTCAGTGTTTGTGGTGTAAACTGTGCTTTGGGGTTCTTTAATATGATTCTTTGTGTGGAGCCTTTAGGGGAAAACTGTTATTTTCTTTAAACAATTTTCTTGTGTTTTTTATTAGCTTAGAAGTCCATTTTTTGGTTTGCAGGTGAGCAGCTTTTCCTCTCTGATCGGGGACCTTTTTGTTTATTGTTTTGGGCCGAGTTCCTCTGAAAGGTGAAGTCTTCACTCCTTTGGTTTATTCACTGGAAAACAAACCTGGTACATAACACTTTTATCCTTTTATTTAATATAATTTTTGTTATTTTTTAAGAAAACCTCACAATTTCAAAAACCTGTCCATATACTTGAATGTTCCAAACTCCTATCCTGAATAAGACAATGTCAGACAATGTTATCAATATAGCTTAAATAAGGTTATACCATGTAAGATTTGCAATTTTAGTGGGAATATTATATCCCAAATCATCAAAGGCATATGAATATTCCTCATTTTAAATAAAGTGAAATAATTTATCTCCAGTTTGTATATATGAACTTTGTGAGCTTATATCTATTCCCTTCAAGTTAATGTGGGCATAAGTGACATGTTGGTTAGATTTACTGGTTTAAGTACAGAAATGTTATTTTTGTTTTACCTCGAGATATAGAACAAGAGTTAGGCAATTTCAAATCAAAGAATGACAACTATCAAAGTATTTTTTTGTCCCAATGAGAACTCAATGTGTTCAATCATAATGTCATTAATTGCTAGGAATTAATCTGGATTTTCCTGTTGCTGCTGCACAATAAACTCCTTACAGAACATCGTCCTAAACAGAATATGCCTCCTTTGCCAAATATAGCACGCAGCAAACGTAGTTGTTGGCTTCAGCCATCTGCTGTTGAAGCCGCAGCAGATGGGTCTCAGGCGGCAGCTCCTCACGTTTGGTGGGATACATGGAGCTGGAAGGGCTTGAGCTTCAGCTGCTTTTTTTATGCGGTCTTTACAAAGTTTATGATCAAAGATGGATTCCCAAATTGATTTGTTAAAAGGAAAAAGTTAGGAAGTGGAGTTTTGTGTTTAAAAAACAGAGGCAGATCTATAAAACTTTAAATGAAAGAAAAAAGTCAATCAAAGTGCTGTGAATAGATTTGAAGGGTCTACATCCCCACAGAAGTATATTTGTTTCCAGTTAACTTGCATTTAATACAGTCCCAAAAGTGAAAAGGATGAAAGAAAATACAAAAAATGTCATTAAAATTACATTTTTTTAAAATTAATAAAATGACCATAAGAGATAATAAAGAGAAGCTGATTTTTTTTCTTGTTAACTGTATTTTGTTTAGATCAGAGACCACATCCAAAAGACAAAGTCATTGTGCTGATCAAGTGTTTTCTTTTATTTGTTTTGATATTTCGTAAATGTTATAATTCAATGTAATTTCCTTAAAAAGTTCCAGTTTACAACAGACGTTGTCTCAAGGCCGGATGTAAAACTCCAAACACTATACAGAAATAAACACATTTATTTATATAAACCTTTATTAGGGTCTAGTTTTTTTTTTTTTTAGCAATGACGTCAATAAATACAATTAATTTTGCTTGTTTTAATCCACTGTATTCAAAAAAATTCAGATTATTATTTTAGTCCACTTCAGTCCAGATTGCTCCAATTAGGACATAATGTCCTATAATTTATCTAAATATCTATGTAAATGACCAACAGGTTACATAAAAAGGTTTTTGGTGTTATCCCAGTACTGAACAAACAAAAGGCGACAGTGGAGAGGACAACTCCATTTATGAATAATAGAAACCTCCAACGGAATAGAACCATCTGCTGTGACTCGTTGGGGTTTGAGAGGATATGAAAAAAACACATAGTCACATGCACCGGTATAGGGGTTGACCTGTATGGGTGCAGGGTTTTTTGTGTTGTTCAGGGCCGTGGAGGGTCATAGAGAGCAGCGGCTGCATCCTAAAGACACCACTCTGAAAAAAATGGTGTTTTTAAAATGTTCTTATAGCATTTTTTATCACGATAGAGAACATGTATAAAAGAATTTAGGATTGAAACTGCATTTCTGAGTATTTCTTCATTGATATTGTGATGGATGGACCAAGAGCAGATGAAAACCTGCGATTTGAAAACGCTCGGGTTTGTGAAAGTCTCCCTTTTCTATTCCAATTTGGATGCATCCACTTACAGACAAATAGATCCATTAACATCTTAAGTTTCCTCATCTGAGCTGCCAACTGGCTCATAACTGTACATCTGGGAACGAAACAAACAAATTCCAAGCTAATGTTATTTTAGGTTTGTGAGGTGCTACAGGTGCTACTACAATAGTTTCAGTCTAAGAGTCTCCGCTGGGTCAACAACATCAGGCTGGCATAGGC
>NC_050517.1:26679987-26681317 GCF_002922805.2 Oryzias melastigma | reverse complement strand
TAACTTCCCCGCCAAGAGTCCTGCCAGCAACCCAGAGGAAGATTTCTAATGAGCTCCTGCTGTGCTGCAGAAAATACAGTATAGTTTAAAAAATGGGCTTGCTGCACTGCAGAAAATATGGTATACCTTTCTGAATTTGGCTAAAAACTACCAAATCCCAATTTAAAAACTATTTTTTTAATTATTATTAATTCTTTAGATTTATATTTATTCTCTTATTTCTAATTTTTAATTCTCTATTTTACAAAAGAGAAAAATATAGCTGGAGTGGAACTTTAAGGGGAGAGCAGCATTATCTTGCAGATCCCTTGAGAAACTACATGGAACGTACCATTGTCATGCGTGTGATAAGTGTATCGTGAAGTATTTGTAAGGGTACTAATGCACGTTACATGCACCTATGATGTACTGTCGTACGGTGCCCTTGCGCAGTCCCATTAATGACCACGCACGGAAATGCCACACACAGGGTGTGCACGTGATGTGTAAGTGTCCACACAAATTACACTCTGTCCAACCTCCTAAATTCAACAGACTATAGGAGCAAGGAAAGTGTACTTAATAAATGTTAAAAATGTACCAGCGCCTCACCTACTTCACCCCTATTTACCCTCACGTGTTATATAAGTGTTCACTACGATCTGTTGCCCGCAGCACGCCCATTGAAAAAAATTGCATTACCATTTTGGCTCTTTGGGTTTCTTTGGGTCAATAACCTTTGTATTTCATACAGGCCACTTGTGAAACCCCAACAGGTTTGCCCATTTTTCACTCGCAGAGAACACGTATCCATCCTGCTGTGACCATGGCCACAGGCAAACATGGAAACCACTAAGATCCACACAATAGGTTTGTCACTAGTTTTTTTTTTTCACTTACATTTTTTTTTCTTTAAAATTTCACTAAAAGAATTAATGAAATCAGAATGTCACAGTGTTAAATATAGCTCTACAGGCTATTAAAATAAATAAAGTTGCTTGGAACTGTGAGGAATTGTTTTGACTTCATTGTTAAAAACGAAAATCAGGGTAGAAACATTATTTGCTTTTTTGTTTGATTGTATATGGCCAATTTTTTAGAAAGTAAATACACAAAAGTATGAGTGATTTTAAAGAAAACACTGAAATGAAATTAGTTAGTTCAAGTCAAAGCTGACACACTCCTGAAGAACATAAATGAAACTAAACAACTTTTGAGGGAATGAAGGTCCTGCTAGTGTCTGTTCTTTCTGGCGTTCAAACGGACACAACAGGATTCAATGTAAATAGTCGTCCCTTTAAGACCACACAAACACATGCTGTCTTAACTTGGAAGAAAGTCCCACTTCCAC
>NC_050517.1:26595085-26679680 GCF_002922805.2 Oryzias melastigma | reverse complement strand
AGAGTTGATGGAAAATTAGCTAAAGCTAACTTCCCCGCCAAGAGTCCTGCCAGCAACCCAGAGGAAGATTTCTAATGAGCTCCTGCTGCACTGCAGAAAATACGGTATACCTTTTTGAATTTGGCTAAAAACGACCAAATCCTAATTTAAAAACCTTTTTTTAAATTATTATTAATTCTTTAGATTTATATTTATTCTCTTATTTCTAATTTTTATTTTACAAAAGAGAAAAATATATCTGGAGTGGAACTTTAAGGGGAGGGCAGCTGTATCTTGCAGTTCCCTTGAGAAACTAAATGGAACATACCATTGTCATGCGTGTGAAAAGTGTATCGTGAAGTATTTGTAAGAGTAATAATGTAAGTTACATGCATCTATCATGTACTGTCGTAAGGTGCCCTTACGCTGTACTGGCCCATTAATGACCACGCACGGAAATGCCACACACAGGGTGTGCACGTGATGTGTAAGTATCCACACAAATTACACTCTGTCCAACCTCCTAAATTCAACAGACTAGGAGCAAGGAAAATGTACTTAATAAATGTTAAAAATGTACCAGCGCCTTACCTACTTCACCCCTATTTACCCTCACGTGTTATATAAGTGTTCACTATGATCTGTTGGGCCGCAGCACGCCCATTGGAAAAAAATTGCATTACCATTTTGGCTCTTTGGGTTTCTTTGGGTCAATGACCTTTGTTTTTCATGCAGGCCATTTGCCCATTTTTCACTCGCAGACAACACGCATCCATCCTGCTGTGACCATGGCCCCAGTCAAACATGGAAACCACTAAGATCCACACAATAGGTTTGTCACTAGTTTCTCTTACATATTTCTCTTTTTTCTTCAAAATTTCACTAAAAGCATTAATGAAATCAGAATGTCACAGTGTTAAATATAGCTCTACAGCCTACTAAAATAAAATAAAGTTGCTTGGAACTGTGAGGAATTGTTTTGACTTCATTGTTAAAAAAGAAATTCATGGCTAGAAACTTTATTTGTTGTTTGTTTGATTGTATATGGCCAATCTTTTAAAAGTAAATACTAAAAATTATGATTGATTTGAAAGAAAACACTGAAATGAAATTAGTTAGTTCAAGTCAAAGCTGACACACTCCTGAAGAACATAAATGACACTGAGCAACTTTTGAGGGAATGAAGGTCCTGCTAGTGTCTGTTCTTTCTGGCGTTCAAACAGACACAACAGGATTCAATGTAAATAGTCGTCCCTTTAAGACCACACAAACACATGCTGTCTTAACTTGGAAGAAAGTCCCACTTCCACATAACAGCCAAACACAGGCTCTGAAGTCTGCCTCATTAATGTGCTCGCAGCGGCGCTCATTAGAGAATCATTATCACACAGACAGAGCGGGTCACTCAGACATGAGACACCATCAGCCTGCGCTGGCCTGCAGCCTGGGCGTGCGTGTCGGGAGTGTCTTCGCGCACAGAGCTGTGGGTTCTCTCATTATCGCTGGTAGAGAAACGTCGAGGCAGCGAATCTGCTCGCCTGCTTTCTCCAACACAAATCAGTCCGACCGCCGTCGCAGCGAGCGGTCCGCACATTTCAACTGCGGCTGTCAGATCTCATTGTGCGTTACTCATTTCTATGTTTGAACTTGCTGTAATGTAAAACAGGAACAGGGTCCGCAATCATTTCCTTATGGAAACAACGGGATTCTGGCACACGTCACACAGAAAAAGAGCAACTCTTTGTGTGTATTTGTTCTCTGCGGGGTGACAGGGTACAATTAGGGACAAAAAGCACCGTGGGAGCATAATGATACCCAGCAGCCGCACTCTCTTCAGATATGTGCAGGAGACACACTGCTGGATTTGTACCAGAACACGTAACAATTGTTTAAAGTCTAGTGGCTCAAAGCTTTCAGGAGCATCCCCTCTGCGCAAAATTAAGCTCTTTTCAAAGACTTTTGGAAAGAATTTCTGTACATTTTGAGGTGAAGGCATCAAATGTATTTAAATGACATTAACCTTCATGGTGTGACAAGATTGGTCTGTGCAGGTATGGAGGTGATCAGGAGAGGAGGTGGTGGAGTTTCTGATTGTTTAACAAGATTTTCAAGAGTGAAAGGATGCCTGAGAAATGGAAGAAAAGTTTTTTGGTGTCCATCTTTAAGAGGAGAGATGTACAGAGGAAACTGCAGAGGAATAAAACCGATAAGTCAAGCAATGAAGTTTCGGACTAGAGTTGTGGAAGTTAGGCTGAGGTTAAAGGTGAGCATTTGTGAGCCACAGTATGGTTTCATGTAAAACAAGAGAACCACAGATGAAATATTTGCTTTGAGGATGAGGGGAGATGAGGTCAGATAGGAATGCTCTAGAAAAAAGATGAATGAAGGTCAGTCACCGCGAAAGTATTGGTGTGAGAGGAACTCAAGTGGAGCAGTAAGGTTACAGGAAGTAAAGGTGAAGGAGGAGGAGGACTTTAAGTACTAGAGTCAGAAAAATAGTGTAGTAAAGAGGTGTGGGCAAGGAATAGGTGGAGGAAGGTTTCAGGTGAGATATTTGACAAAAGAGTCCCAGCAAGAATGAATAGAAAGGTGTAGAAGACTGTGGTGAGAGCAGCCATGTTGTTGGTTTAGAGCAGGGGTCTCAAACTCGCGGCCCGCGGGCCATCTGCGGCCCGCCGGATGATGATTTGCGGCCCGCGTCTTCATATGAAAGATTACTGTTGGTGCGGCCCGCAAGGTTGATATGAATGACAGTTGTTTTGTGAAGAGCTGAACGAACCAATCACAGTGAGGAATATGACTCTGGAGGCGGGACATCGGCGGGCTGTCCAGTACCTCCTCACTCATTCATTCATTCCTCCAGTCAGATGGGAGGACGAGGAGCTATGAAGCCGCTGGAAGTGCTTTCACACTGAACGTGATTCTTGCGCCCCGCCCCTCCATCGCCGCGCGACAAATTCACAGCGTGCCGCTCATCAAAAAGCGAGTTTCTGACGCCGCGCCGGGTGTTGGAGGAGCTGAATGTCTCACTTAGAATGAATGGGAGACACATGTGGAGTTTTATTTATGTCAAAACTCCAGCAGAATTAAGACATTTCCGCGCACGCATCAAACATTCCGCGCGGACAAATCAGACTCTCGCGAGCGCCTTTTCCTCCTCCACAAGCAGAAAAACTCTGACTACTTCCACGTGCGTGAGTGATGCGCGCGTGCGCGAGAGCAGAATCTTCAAAGGTGCTTCCACAACGGCCGCGTGGGGTGCGTTCAAGAACGCGGTCTGCGCGTGGTCAGCAGGTGGTATCCACACCTGCGCAGTGCGGTCACGCACGCAGTAGCAGAGAGGAGATTCTTCTTCTATTGTATTTTTACTGTTCATTAGAGCTCCTCTGCATCTACAATAGGGAGAATCTCAGAGGAAATCAAAACGGTGGAAATCCCCCAAAATGTTTCTCCATATTTTTAGTTGTCACAACTCTGTCCTTTTAAATGTCTGTCTGGGTGTCATATTAACCCGACCGGACACAAACCGCAAGGATTCATTTCTCTTTGATCATGTTCAGCACTTCAGTTCTTTGAAGCAGACGCCACACACGCAGCTCCCAAATCAGAGCTCCTGATTGGTCAGAGCTCTGTGCTGCTGCGACTGTGCGTGGAAATGTTGAACCGGAATGAAGATTCAGTGGGCGTTCAGTGCGTGCCCGATTTGTGCGTAGAGCTCGAGACCAGAGTTAAAAAATTGTGTAGCAACGCGCGGTTACGCGCGCTCCAGATGTGGAGGCCAGGAATGCTGGTGTGCGCGCGTTTGCATTGACGTTTCAGTGAGCGCGCTGCTCTCAGCTCAGAAATGAAGGAGGTTCTGTAAATACAGAGATTTGAAACTTAATAAAAATAGTTTTCTCTGGTCCAGAGTTTCAGCTGCAAATATCATTTGTATCAGATAATTTGCTCAAGTTAAACGTATATCTCCTCAAAATATTAAAATGTTGTACTTTTACTATCATTACAGGGAAAAAAAACTTCTAAAAAATTTGTTTTATAAATTTTTCCTTCTTTTTTTCTTAGAATCCTTCCAAAACTTTCAGACAAAGTTAAAAAAAAAAGAGAAGTCCCGGTCACATAGCCAAAATACTCTTCATCACTGCACAGGCTGCTTTATAAAATGTTTCTTCATCTTCTGAACAAAAACAAGCAGTGACACATGAATTTTCTCTCTGAACTGATGGTTTATTTTACCGATCATGCATTTAACAATCAGCATTTGTATATATCGCTTTCCTTTGCGGCAGCAGTCGAGGCGTAGCAACGCTTGTCATGTTACTGTGACAACGCACCATACCATGGATATATAGTCCTATTTTTGTGAGAAAGTGATCTAAAAGAACGAAAAAAAAGTAAAAATAAAGTACTAAAAATTGATTGAATATCTGTTTATTTACTTCGTAAATAAATCGTAACTTCGTGACTTTCTTTGCCAGTTGTAATTAATTTGCATTAATAAACCCTAATGTGTTAATTATTTTTGATTAATCGCATGTGTTTACGTGTTAACATTCCCACCCCTAATGTTTTGCTTTTTTCATTGTGATCTGTCTCATAGAGCACTTTCTTTAACTTGGTTTATATTGTAAACTGAGCTGGTAAAAGCTCCAAACGTGCAGACGCAGGTCAAATTCTTGGTGTAGCCACCTTTTAATCTCACCAGTAATTAATTAGAGCTGCTAATTATAAGAATTCCTCCATGAGTTAAGGTCAAGTTCATGATTAGACAAAAAGAAAAAGGATAACAATAAATCCAGACACTGTCCCTCAAACACAAATATCTCCTAAAGAGAATTGTTTTACTCTTTAATAAGGACATTAAGGACAAACCTTTTGCCACTCGCTCGAGGCGGATGAACCCTTCTATTAAAAATAGCAAGAGCTCAGACGTTTTGACCAAGCTCCACACATCATGATGAGGATGCTGGCTGCTCAGCCTTCAGAGCCAGCTTATGCTTGGGAATAGCAGTAGGTGGCTTCAGCAGAAGCTAGCCTTTGCCACCTGCTCTGTGGTATAAATTTGGTCCCTTTTATTGGACCATATGTTTGGTTTGGAAACCTCTGACAATCAATGCATCACACAACCCCCTCTGCCAGACCAGGACGTGATCCAAAACGTGCTGTTTTTATTTTTATTTATTTATTTTTTTTTTTTGTTAAAAGTTTCCTTTTTGTTTCATTCCCAAATGTTCTATGTAGTGGAATGTAGTTCATTGAATTATCAGCAGAATAAAAAACAGACGGGATGATCAAAGTTGAGGTATGTAAGCCCTGATCCAGATTCAACCCTCTCTGGAACCAGGCCGCTGGCGTTTAGGGAGAAGATGACACGGAAGTTGGCTCCCCACCGTGAAGAAACGTGTGAAAAGCGCGGCCAGTGTCTCAGCTGCACCACGCCGTAACACAGAAGACGAAAGGACAGAAGCTGTCACTCCAGTCTGCCACCCTCCTCCACATCCCAGAAGCCGGAGCCAACAGATGCTCTCGCTTGTTTGTCCCTTCAGCCATATAAGAGTAGAGAAATTACGAGCAGACTCCCCTGACAAGTGCCGACTGCAGACAGCTCTTTTAGAGGTGAGCTGTTGGTTTCCTTTGTTGTGTTTTGCCCCAAAGGTTTGATGTGAAGAAGAACATCATCGCCAAATAAAAAGCAGAGAACAAAGTGAGAAGCACTGCAGGGGTTTGTGGACTCCAAACAAAAGCAGAATCTCAAAAGACACATTTAGCACAACAAAGAAATAAAAGCCTATTAAAACTGATAAATCAGCACAAGGGATTATGCAAACCAAAAGAGCAATTTGTAATGGGAGATGAAGAAGTCAGAGCATTATCAGACATTAGAGGAGAAGAGCAGGATCCAGTTTGATAATGGGTGTGTGACATTGTAGTAAAAAACAAACAAAAGAAGAGTGAAATAACACCCCAACAACTCCTGAACAAGCATCAGGGTGTGAAACGATTCTAGACATAGAAGAAAAATGACAAAATTTGAACATTAAAAAAAAAAACTTGACACTTGTCATTTATAAATATCACTATGATTGGAAAAAAGCAGATTCAGCAAAACTTGCACAGACTTTTTACTTGATTCAGTGGCAAAAAAACGTTAGAAAACTCTAACTCTGTTATTTGAACCTTTTTTTCCCCACAAAGGTGGAAAACCTCGGTTTCAAAAAAAGACCATAAGATTGCTGACATGAACATAACCTTTGCCAGATTCAAGGTGAAAACATGAAAGTGTTTGTCTAGAAGAAGAAAAGCTGCAGGTCAGGGAACTGCTGAGTTTGTGCTCAGATGGAACGTCTGCGCGCTCCTTCCATTCATTCGGAATGAAAGAGGGAAATCTGTGGGAGTTCTGAGTGTGCCCGGTGCTCTCACACCGACATGTGACATGAATGAACAGCAGCTCATGAAAAGCAAAGTCGTTTACTTAAAAACAGAAATACAAACGTTGAGTCCTCCACCATCTTTTATCAGACTCAAGTTTATCTGACGGAACTGAAGCTGGCAGTGGGAAGAGGATTTTAACTGAGGCGCCAGCAAATCAGTTAGGAAGCCTCTATTTGTTTTACTCCCTTAACATAATTTCTTCATAGTCTACAAGTGTCAGTTCATTAACAAACTGTTTACTGCAGATAACAGGACTAAAAATGTGTGATTTTCTTTGATTTTACTTTACTTTTTACAGCCTTGAGTAAAAAACTGAGAAGATTCATTAGAAATTGAGGCAAACAAGTGCAAATTCATTACTGTCAACAAATGTAACAAGCAGAAATACAGTACATATCTGGATAATTCCTGAGATTGTCTTGCACTTGCATAAGTGCATTCAGTACACAGGAGAATAGAGGGCAAAACAGAAGCAACAAATGTGAGGAAGTACCGTTCTGAGTGTTAGAAGTGTTGATGCCTGTAAACGTAGAAAAAACAAGCAAATCTTTTTTTCTTCTTTGGGTTTTGGACTGAAACAAAGTTGTTTAAACTATAAAAACAGAGATAAAGTGAAGGCAGCATTTCTGTCCTTCGGGGCTCATGGAATTGTGTGTAAAAGCTTCGTTTATCTCAGTAATCTTTGGTCAAAGGATTCAGCTGGAACCAAACGGATGAATTGTTGTTACTCACTGCTGCTTTCTCCTGCTGAAGAGCCTGAGCAGCAAAGCGTGCTACGTGGTTGATGATCGGAGCGAAGTTGGTGGGGCCGTAGAACCGAATGTGGGGGAGACAGGCAGAGTATGCCTGAGCAATGCCCTCCACGCCTGTAGAAGCAGGAAAAGAGACAGAAAGACAGGAGAAAAGGATGTAAACATGCAGCAAACAGTGTTTATTTCTAATGTCCACATTTAACAAATATAAACAAATGTAGATTCATAAAATCCATGCACTATAAGATGTCAAAGGTCCTGTGCATGAGGAAAATTGTTGTTCTGATGTGCATGACTGCTAATGAGCCCTAATTCTGAAGAAAAATAAAAAGGTTTACGCAACAGCTTGGGTTTGTATTTTAGCATTTCCAATTTTACATTCGCCCCATAAGTTCATCTGCAAGGAAAATCTGCCAACCCTGCAGATAAAAGGGCATTTGAGGAGGTGGATGTTTTAATAACAGCAAGCTGAGCATCTGGAATGTAATGTGTTTGACCTCGAGAGAAGAAAATCACACATCTCATGTTTTCACAGCAGACTTCTGCACAACAACGAATAAAAATTCATTTTTTGACCTGGACCTCTGTCAGGCAAAAAGTACATGTTACGTAATTTGAACAGTTCAATAAGCAATGCTAATGTATGCCATTTTAAAAAAGAAGAGTTATTTTGTGCAAATAGGAAAAACTTGCAATGTCTTGACAATTTATAAGTGAGATATAACTAATAACAAAAGTAGATTAACGCAAACTGCTAAAAAAATCTAAAACCAAAAAATCCAGTATTTATATAAGAATTAAAGGTCTAAAAAATGGAGTAGAAAACAGGTAGTTCTATGATAAAAATGGTCATGAAAAGAAGTTCTATCAGATTTTTCAGGAAACACTGTTTTCACTGATGTGACACAAGTCTTTAGCTGTAAAAAACAAATGACTTTGCATCCATGTCAACATTTGTCCTTCGTCCTCACAACTGGACCAAAAGCCTTCAGATTTATCTCAATCTTTTCTCAATTTCTCTGACTGTCAGGGGTGAGTGGTTCTGGAGGAACGGAATGCAGAAGACAGGCTTGATAACAAAAACAAATAATGAAATAAAGAAAGAAAGCAAAAGGCAAATGTCAGGCCCTAAACATGATGAAGTAAAAACCAGAGACAAACTGGCACACAGGAGTGAAGATAATAGAATTTGGCACAGACAAACTGAAAATCTAATTAAATAAACTCAGGTAATTAAAGCAGCTGCAGTCCTTGCAAACTCAGACATGGTGTTGATCATGGAAACAGATAGCCTAAAAAATGAGCTAAACCTGAAAAAATACATTCATTTAATTCTAAAAAAATTAAGAAAACTATATATTTTATGTTAAAAGGCTCTAGGTCAGAGGAGAAATATGGCTGTAGTTGGCCAAATATGACTATATATGAAGAGTATTTTTTTATTTAAATTGGGACAGTTAAGATGTAAAAACGACATTGTTGTCTTGAAGTTGAGCTGATCATGCTAAAGAGATGCAGCTATCATATTGTTAAATAAACTATGATACAAATGGTTATATTTGCTTAAAATCTTATTTCTTGAAACATTCACCAGTCATCCAAGTGACTAGTGTTGAAACAGAGATTAAAATAATGTAATTAAAAATGTATTTTATAATTTTATTTGTGTGAAAGATGCATAAATATTTAGATAAAGTTTTCATTAAGTCATAATTTTAAAAAAGTAAAACATCGTCTCTGATACAGTCTTGTGAAATATCATGATAGATATTGTTTCATGACGTGTGTTGCGATGTGTATTGGATTGCCAGACTCTTGCCAATACACACCCCTAGTAAATAAGGCACTCTTTTCCTGAACATTCATGTCAATGTTTTTGCATCTTAAACCAACATTGTTGTGAGCAAAAACTTACCAAATCACCCAATAATTGTTAATTGATACTAGCTATATCTCATTAAAAAATATGTTGTAATTTTTTTTTTGCAGATATCATTAAAGGGTTTAAAAAAATGTATTCCAAACATTTCGATTTTCTGTCATTTTTTTATGGAGAGGGTTTAACAGGGTTAAGTCCAGATGCCATGACTCAACTTCAAGATGACATCACCTGGATGGATGAGAACCTTTAATGATACTTTGATGTTACGACAAAGTGTTGCTTATGACTGATATCCAGAAGAACTGGAATAATAACCCAATACATTAATCTACAAGAGGGGTGTCAAACTCCAGGCCTTGAGGGACAGCCTCCTGCTGGTTTTCAAGAAATCCTGCATTATCTGCTGCTAATTGCCTGGATCAGGTGTGTTTAGCCAATTAGAAGCTTGAATGGCAGGTTGGTTGGAAAACACTCTAAAGGCCTAGAGTTTCACATCTCTTACAATCTAGAGATTTTAGCCACTTACTGATTATTTCAAAATTTATTTCAGCAGTATGTATTTTTGCCATTTACTCTTCTGGTCAGGAAATGCTTCACATGTTCACATCTTCATTTGGCTGTGTTTGCTTACACATTTAAGGGTCAAACCACCTAGAAAAGCCTAGCAGTTCTCCCTGCTGCTTGTTTGGAGTATTTTGTAAAAACAAAGTCTGACTAAGAATAAAAAGGCATATTGAGGAAAACTGATAACTCTTTTTTTTTCACCACACTGACAAGTCATTTTCCAACCATTTGTTGAGGGTGTCTTTTCAGATTTTTTCTGCGAGCTGGTTTGTTTTTTCTTAAAATCACACAGTACTTTCACCAGTTATTTTGCTTCACTTGTCACCTTTGGCCTGTTAAACATTTCATCTGCATTCATACTATAATGAATAGCACCTGAGCTTATCTGCAAGGGAACCTAGACCTAGACCAAACCCTTCAAACGCTGCAGCAGAATCCCCAACAATGGAAGCTGCATCTCAATAACTCACCTGAACAGAAGGGGTTAGTGGGGTTAAAGTTGATGGCAAATTCGTGTGATACCTGCAGAGAGAAGAAACCTGAATTATATGGAGCATTTTTCACAAAATTGTGATATATTAAAAGGAAAAAATTGTTCAATTCTTTCCACGCTTGCACCCTCCCACCCTAAGTGTACTGTGTTATTGTCTTGTGCATCAGCTCAGAGCCATGGCAACGCAGATGGGGTGGCAGTCACAAAATCATGTGAATATGCAAGTGAATTCCTGCACTTTGTGTGTGCAGAATAAATGCAACAGGCAATGATTCATCATTGTGATCTGCCTTTGTGTTTGCCTTGCGCACAAACATGGTTACACACATACCTTCCAGTCTGGAGGGAGCTGGGCGCCAAATCCCAGAGCAGGAAACATTTTGTCACTGAGGAGGAAACCATGACAACAGATTGAGAACATTACTTTAATTTCCTTGCCATGTTAAAGAAACACGTCACCTGGCTTTCACAGAAACATTGTCCGTTTGAAGGGAAACAAGCAGAGAGCAGAGGAAAAAATGATGCAGGAGGGAGAAACAGCCTTCAAGATTTTTTAAAGTCACCCGGTTTGTCAGCCTTTATAAGAAATAGCTTATTCATTCTGAAGACTGGTTCCAAGATGTTCAAGTAAAACACAAAGCAGCAGCAAATAAACATGCAATGTGTGACAGTGCTCTCGCAAACAAAATTGTCAGAAGTCAAAGGGAACTTGCATGCAAACATGAGAAGATTGGAGACAGAATAAGAAAAGCCTAAACAATTCAGAGAAAGCGTAAAACTATGTAATCTGTAAGAATCCACTCGTCAGGACTAATCTCTTTGAGGGTAGAAAAACTTACAGATCAATAAAAATGAATTGAAGGACGATTGTAACGATTGACGATTATGACGGTTTTAGATAAAAATTCAATAACCTGTGTTGTTGTATCTAACAGTACCGGTGCAACAAAAATGATGAGCAGTATTGGAGCTATCCAGTTGTACAGTTTTGAGCCAGATATTTGCTGAGATGAGGAAAACAAAGACGTACATGGGAACTTGTGGGGCCCCTTAGCATTTTTCTACGTATCAAATACAATATTTTTAAACTGCATTTTAACATTTGCTCTTGTTTAAAAACTATTTGACTGAAGAAATAGTCAGAAATGCAACCTTAGGCTTAATTCTCTTGCTATGCCGTTAGAACAAGTTAAAAACACAATTTTCAACAAGGTGGGTCCTTAAAGAAGCTTGAGGTACTGATCTGCATTTGTTGCTTCTGTTTATTTTTAGATTATAACCTGTATGAAAGTCTGCTCCAGGATGTCTTGCAGAGAGAAAAAGTTTTGACTTTGGTGCATGCTTGACAAAAACAGTAAACTTTACTTCCATAATGTTAGAGTTGTTACTTACGTGTCATAGTCCTGAATGATCTGCCCAACAGCTAAAATAGCAGAGAGGTACTCGTTGCTGCCTAGTGGGTTAATGTAGTGCAGAGAGGATGGCTCTCTGGGGTTTCCATTTGAAGCAGTGAAGTCTATACCAACCTACAGAAATCAGAAAAAGGGGAATTATTTGTACAGTAACTTACAAATAAAATAAACACTAAAATGACCATAAAAATTAGAGTTAAACGATTTACAGCAGGGATGACAATTGTTTTCACATGAGAGGGTGTGAGTTTTTCATTGGGTGAGAAACTATATATCAAAACACTGTCGTTACTTACTGTTCTTGTTGGTTTCATAGTTATCATACTTTACACCCTTTCTTCCGCCTCCATCTAATCCTCTTCTCTGCATCCAACTCACTCCCATCAACCACCCTCTTGTCCTCCTTTACTGAACCTCTTCTTTGGTCTTCCTGTTTTCTGCTAACTCCAACCTCAGCATCCTCTTATACCAAAATCATCACTGTCCCTCCTCTCAACATGTCCAAACAGTCTGATTCACTCTATTTATGTCCACAACATCTAACATGATGGATTAATTCCTGAGCTTATCCATCCTTGTTACTCCCAAAGAGAACTTCATCTTCATCTCTGCCTCCTGTCTCTTTCTCAAAGTCTATAGCTGCTCTCACCAGTCTTCTACAACTTTTCTTTTATTCTTGCTGACACACGCTTATTTTCTCCTTTCTAACACTGTCTGTTATTCTGAACTAGTAACCCTAAGTTCTTAAAGTTCTCCACCTTCTTCACCTCTCTTCTCTGAAACCTCACCGTTCCTCTCAAGTTTAATTTGCACCACACAGTATCTCTGTCTTGCTGTGCCTGACCTTCAATTCTCTCCTTTTCAGACCAAACTCACACTTCTAGATGTTCCTCCACCTGCTCTCACTACAAATTACAACATCATCTGCAAACATCACAGTCCACAGAGATTCCTGTCTAACCTAGGTACTGCGCTGACTGTAAGGCGCCTTGATGATTACAAAACAATGCATTGTGGGAAACAGTATCCTGACAGTTCTTGTAGTTCGATGTTATACTGATCAGAAATTACTGACACTAAATGAAGAAAATCTGTGTATTTTGCAACTCTTTTCGAAAGCAGTAAATCACTGATGTAAAAATAAACAATATTTGAAATAATCTGTGGCTTAATTTTAATTTCAAATGTATTTATTTCTCTGGGACAGTGCACATTAAATTAACCCAGCAGCTATTTTTCATCTGTTTCTCCGGACAGATGTTAAAAATTAATGTAAAAGACATAATAGCATAGATCATGCAAAGGGGGTGAGGGATATTAAAATTCAACTGAATCTTAAGGAAAACTCTAGCTTCCTGTTCTCATTCAGCCTCGCTGCAGCTCAGCGTTCGGGTTTATCTCAGGCGCCTTTCCTCAGCTGCCTGGTCGATACAGGCGGGGCACAAATCACCTCAAACACGCCTATTGTATAACTCAGGGGTGTCAAACTCAATATCACATGGGGCCAAAATTCAAAACACCTTAAGTCACGGGCCGAACAGGATTAGCATTTATTGAACAACTTAAAACTAAATGTTTAAAACTTTAAAAACATAACTTTTTAACATCACTATGAATAAAACAGGCTGGAATATTATAAACTTAAACCTTAAATAATTTTCAATATTTTATGGATATATTTTATTAATCAAAAGTTTACAAAAATTGACAGTAAGTCATAAGAAAGGATTTCGGCATTTGAAGAAAAAAAAAAAAATCACTTGCGAAATTGCCTAACTTAATCTGTTAAATGTTACAAGGGTGCACCCCGAGACCTAGAATCTCATAAGACTCTAGGTCTCAGGGGGCCAAAATCCTGCTGTTTTTTTCAGAAACTAGGTGCCTGTCTTATCTAATTACTTGGACCATGTGTGATTTGTCAAAAAATGCTGCAATAGCTGGTTAGATGGAAAAGATTTAGGACACTTGCTCTCGAGGCCAGAAGTTTGACACTGTGCATTACATCAACAATATTAGCTCTCTAATATAACGGCAAAAGTGTGAGCAGGGGTCAACTCAGTGTACAAACACCTTAGCAGCAACTATTGCAATACTCTTTTGTGACTTTATGGCCATAAACCTTTCAAAGCTGCTGTGCTGCTTAGTGGAAGTCCATTAATGGGATGTTCTCATTAGCTGGTTTATAGCACAAAACAGGACTGGAGGGACTGGACTGCAATGTATTAAGCAGTTCTCTATATTCAGCAGAACATGGAAGAAGTTGTTTAATTTTTTTTTTTCAATTATAATTGTGATGGTAGGGCAGAAGAAAATTTGAACCCCACCCCCAGTAAGATTGCTAGCCAAACAATCAATATTACAAAGCTCACTTGCGGGGAATCTGCAAAGTCAGTGAACAGGAAAACAGATAAAGATCTGTTCACTAAACTGCAGACAGAAGCAGCAATCTTGTAGGAGGCCACATTTCAAAAAGTTAGTTTCAAATTTGCTTGACAGTTGGAAGGAAGCACAGCCTGTGGGATTTTACATGCTTAGGAGAAGCCTCCGGGAAACACACAAGGCAGTGAGGAGCCTGGGGAATATCTAAGCTGAAACATCTAATCATGTTTGACTAATAGGAAAGTGAACAAACTGGTGCTAAAAAGCCTTACTTGACTCTACTTCTAATTAATTTTGCTACTTTTTTGTTAAAAAAACAAACATATTATGCTAAACTGTATTCAATAAAAAGTACCTTAATGGTATTTGTGTAAACACAAAATGGTCAAATGTATATAACATTTAGTATTTTATTTGAAAATTTAGAATAGAGACAAAAAAAAGTTAAAACATTGAAAAAGGGCAAAAAATTTACCACAAAGTAACGCCAGCGTGGTGTCCGCAACATACAAATCCACACATGTGGCCATCACCTTAAAGGCAGACACACTGTATAACTCACATTGTTTAACACATAATATCTAAAGTGACAAGCTTCTCCTCAGGCTGTATGCAGGGCTTCGTGTGCTCACAAGAATCCGACCAAAATCTTCACCTTTCATTTAAATGAGCTCATCCAGACATGAGCTGAAATATCTCCCTCCATTTGTTTTGGTTTGTTTGGAGCAACAATGAGAGTTACATAACAGCAGGATACTGTTTTTAAAAGTACAACTGCAAGAACACAAATGTCACAAAAGTATTTGATTAGGTAGCTAAATATATTTAAAATAAATGTCTTATTTATAATAAATCAGTCTCACTAGAAGAGATTTTCTCCCCACATCAATATTGTTGTGGCTCCTGCAGATGGTGGGTTCACATGACCCATGTAGTTTGTTTAAAGTCCCAACTATATTTTATTTATTGTAAAAATGTTACCAGGGTCTTTTAATTATTATGCATTTTTTAGCAAAAATCAAAAAGCCGGTGAAATTTTTTAATTTAATATTTTTGCAGAGCAGAGGTAGCTCATCAGAAATTTGCCTCAGAGTTGAGGATGGAATGTAACACTAGTTTAAAATCCCAGTTTGCTTACACTCTCTCCCGCTAGCTTACAGACCCTCACAATCCCAAGTTAACATTAGCATAGTAAAAAAAAAAAAAAAAAAAAAAAAAAACAGCTAGCAATATCGCTGCTTTTCAGCTGAACAGTTTGAGCAGATGGCAACTCAGATGAGTAAATTAAGATATTACATGTAATGGATCTATTTGTCTGCAAGTAGAAAATTTAGAATTTAAGTGGAACAGGGAGACTTCGGCCCGTCCATGGCAGTTACTGCATCACCCAAGCCTTTACAAACTGCAGATATCTGCTCCCGATCCAACACAATTTGAATAAATACTCAAAAAAGCAGATTTTATCTTAAATTATGTCATTTATGTCCTCCATCATCAGAAAAGTGCTACAAAAACATGTTAAAAACGCACATTTTCATTGGAGTGGGTCTTTGAGCATTGCCTGAAAAGATTATTTAGCAAAAAATCTGAGCTCCTCCCCTCTGAGATCTCTGGTTGGATAAAATCTATGACTGCCTTCAAGAACTCATCTTTAAAATTCTTTAAATATGCATCATCAGTTGCCTCATCTTTCTCCATCGACCTAAAGTCACATATTTAGACAGGACTAAGAATGTTGGAGAGAATTGGTGCACACACGTATTTACATAGTGAAAATAAGATGGGTACAAGCCGTAAAAGATTCTCCATTAAGCCCTGCATGGTTCCATTGACTGCAAAGTGAAGCTAAATGAAGAGGACTTGAGTGTTCCTGCTGAAAGTATCTCTAAAATAAAGCCCCATTCAGCACAGCTTGACCTACTTAATGGGGAAGCTGCTAAACTCATACAAAAATATGCAAGTAAAAATAAAATAAAACACCTGTTGGTGTTAAAATAAACTCACCAGCCCACATTAAATGCAACTTAACATGACAAGCATTAATAGAAAATTTACATGACATAACCAAGAAGTGGGTTTTTCATTTTTTTAAGATATTTTTTTCGTAATGAAAGAGTTCTTGTAACCATTTTTCTTCAGAAATAAGCATACTTACTTCTGTTAAAGAATTATACATTGTATATTGGTGCTTGTATATAGTGAGAGGGCTTAACCGTGGTTCCCTAAAAAGACACAGCTGGATCATTATTTTACTTCAGAGATGCTCTGTTTCAATCGCTCACTTAATTACTTTTATTTATTTAATTTGTTATATCCTATGATTTTACGCTGGATTTTTTATAACTAATTTTCCTTATTTTAACATTTAAATGTGTGATTTTTCATGGTTTTTATCAGTATTTTTTTACTTTCTATGATCGTTTTATTTCATTTTATTTTATTTCATGTCATGTTAAAGTGGACGGGGGAGAGG
This sequence comes from Oryzias melastigma, assembly GCF_002922805.2. Classification (NCBI taxonomy): domain Eukaryota; kingdom Metazoa; phylum Chordata; class Actinopteri; order Beloniformes; family Adrianichthyidae; genus Oryzias; species Oryzias melastigma. The sequence goes on along the minus strand of NC_050517.1, from coordinate 26,663,317 downwards.
CTTATTTTCAAATACATTTTTTATACTATTTATCTTGGTGTACAACCCTTTGTGTTACCAAATAAGAAAAATGTTACTCAAATAAAGATCGATTGATGGATTGATTGAAGTGACACCAGAGTGAAGTTGATTGGGTTTATTTGGAGTAAGAATTTGTGCACTAAAATCTGAGACATCTTAACCACTGACATACTTTGACTTGCTACTGTTAATCAAATACAACCTTATTTGCTGACGTTTGTTAATAATCAAAAAAAGTACTCTTAGTTTACCTCAACTGCTCACTATGCTCCCAATGTGACCTAATGATCATAATTCATTAATGGCTGTAATACATTAAAGGGCCTATGTCTTGCAAAATCAGCTTTTTTAGCTTTTACATGTAATATAATTCTAATTCCTCACTAAAAATAACTCCAAAGTGCTATTTTGTTCCATGTCTGAGCATTCTTCACAGCACTAGCTCCTCCAAATCCACAAAAACAAGTGTGTCCTCGCATTGTTACCTATGAAGGTTGGGAACAGCCCCTTCCAGAAAGAGTCTGCACTGCTAGCACCGCCCCAGACTAACACACATTTCTCTGCAGAGCTGGGAGTAATCAGGAAAACGCTTTTATTTTATATCCACAATATGTACATCCGTCTTTGCAAAAATTCGGATGTTGTTCACTTTTGTGGGAGCTGATGAGGCAGGCTGTAAGATGATGTCATGAAATAGGCGGCACCCACAAGCAGCGAAAGGCGGAGCCTCAGAGATCGAGGTGTCTTACTTCCGAGTAGTAAAATGAGCTCATGAAATTTCTCATATTTCCATCAAAAAATCGTTCTTTAGTGTGTGTAAGATAATATATTACCATATGGACATAATTTACTCTGAAAAGCTTAAGAATAGCATGATATAGGCCTTTTAATGCAAACTCACCATGCAGATATAATGCTACAAATGCTGCTGTGTAAGAGTATAGGGAGTAGATGGACAGCTTCTAAATAGATTGAGTACACTGATGGCAAATCTATCTGAAAAGGAAACCGATAAGTTACAGCTAGAGAGTTTATCCTGCTTTTTTTCTCATAATAAAAAGGCTTTTATTTAATTCTAATAACATGAATTTTAAAATGTAATATGTCAATGAAAATATCCACAATTGCCTGGTGTTGTACATTCATTGTCATTTTGTTTCTCTAAGACCTGAAAATAAATATGTCACAGTATAAAACATTCCCTAAAATATGATAGTATTTTGTTGCCCTCCTCTCTGACAGATGTTACTAATGTGATGGCTGTGAATTCAATGTCAGTGGGGGACGATGTCGTTTTCTTTCCATCTTGCTCCCTGCTCCAGGCTGTTAGTAATTGCCGACACAAAAGTCGACGAAACACAATATGACAAACACATAGTTCCAGCCCACAAATATACATTGAATTAGAGAAAGCAGGGGGATGACAGGAGGATCTCATTACTGTAGATTTCACAGAACGATCTCGACAGAAAATGCCTCTAAGTGGTTTAGGTGAAATCCAAATTACCATCAAATACCTGGCATGCTGCTGTTAGCTGACATTAGGTCAGTATTTTCTCAAAATTGTCTCGTTAAATGCTGGTAAGAATGACAAAAGAAGAAGAGAAGGCAGGATGGACGACAGAATTAAAGCCTGTGTAAACATCTAGTTTTTTTCCCGACCCGAAAGAAACAATGATAAGCTGCTCATGTGGGAAATGTGAATTATTTTGGTTGCATTTCTTTCTTCATGATGCTAAAACAATAAGAGAACAGTGCAAAGTAGACAGGACTGGATTACTCACTCTGGCTTTAGGGAAATGCAGAAAACTAGGGCATGACTAAACTGCATTTTGTTAGTGTGATAGTATTCTATGTCCTGTTCTATATATTATATTTTCAACTGCAGAGACATGAGGATGTGATTTGCAATAAATTATACTAAACTACAGCATATGAGCGTGACTGGTAAGTGTTGACACACCTCCAGTTTCCAGATAAAAAAGGTTAGCCACCTTATCTAAGCAGCCTGAGGTAACCAATAGGTTCAGGTTAGACTCAAACATGCGAAGGCCTGAGGGAGCTGGAGTTTCCAGCTTTAAAAAAGTGTTGGCCCTAAAACCTTGAGATAATCACTGTCCAGCCAGTGGACAAAAATGTGAGTTCCTCTCCAGAACAGGTTCCCTAATACTCATCCTCAGGGTTTTTAAAACTGCGCTTTACCAGTTTCACCATGTAGACATGTTCACATATTTTCAGCAGGTTTAAAGTGTATATTGGTAAAAATGTCGATTTCTAAGGAATTAAAAATCTTAAAAATTATCATTCAAATGTACGACAGAGTTTTAGAGTCGTCAAAAAAAGAAAAGTAATATTACGAGATTAAAAGTCGCAAATTTTTTCAATCTCGTAAATTTACGAAATTAAAGTTAAAGTGAGCCTACTCCGAACACCGTGTGCAGCAGCCGATTGACAAAACTGTAAAAAGCGTCTTGGATTTCAACGGGTAAGCTGAATGTTTAAAACATTTCAAATGTTTGGAGACTCCTTTTTTTGATTTACAGTTTATTAATGTTTTATTCATTGATGGATGGCTTGCAGGATCTCTGCAGAGCCTGTTGATAAATCGATTTCCCTGCAGCTGTCGACTTCCAGTCATTTCTGTGTGGTTTTTCCATCTGAAGAGGTCTAGTTTTCGGAATATTCAATGTTCTTGTACTAATGTAACAGCGTTGTTGTTTTGTGTTGAAACGTGATGTTTCATATGGAGAAGGGTGTGAATGCAGCACTGTTTGTTTTGCTGGTGCTTCTGTGCATGACAGAGACATGACGTAAGGTGGCGAATGGGCTTCTGGGTATCTGAATTGAAAGGGCAGAATAAAGTGGCGGTCCTGCAAACGTGCGTATCTGAGCTTTTTATTTTACATATGAAACTCTGGATTACCGACACAGAACCCCAGAGAGGAAGCCTCACTGTTAATGATTTAATTTTGAGTCAGCAAAAATTTCAGAATTTCTTTGTTTTTGAAACCAATCTGGAAATAAAGCTTCACAAGATGCTCCATGTCTTTCACCTTCAAGCACAGCTCCGATAAAGACAACTTTGGTTTTTTTCTCATGAATTTATGACTTTTTTTCTCATAAATTGATTACTTTTTTCTCGTAAATGTAGGACTTTTTTCTCATAAATTTACGAGGTTTAAAGTAATAAATTTACAACTTTAAAACACGTACATTTATGAGAAAAAAAGTCATCAATTTAGCCGATTACTTTTTAAAATTATAAATATGAAACTTTTTTCTTGTAAATTTACGAGATTTAAAGTCTTAATTACATTTTTTTTATGTAAATCATTAATCATTAAATCATTTTAGTTACTTTTAAGAAAGTGCTAAATTAGAGAGAAGTTAGTCTTGGATGTAACTACATAGATCCACAAGTCCTAAATTATTTAACTTTCATTATAAATCTGTTTTGTTGTAATAATGTTCTAAGTTTTAGCTGTTTGAAACAGAAAAACAGCAGATATTTTTCATGACCAATATATTCAAGTGGTTCATTTGACAAAATTACCAACGTAAAAAATGCACTTTTTACTGTCGTTCCAAATTTCGAGCTTAGAGGTGAAAAAAAAAATGACACGTGTTTCCTGTAGAACACCAGAGGAACCTAGCATTCATGCGACAGTTTGAAACATATTGCAACACACATTTAAAATGTATTTTTATAATAACTTTTTTTTCCTATTATAGTTGAGATGCTTAAGATTACTGTGCACATTGTCAAACAAATAAAACCATTAAATAAACTAAGGACTTTGGTATTAGCATGCTTCCTTAACTGCAGTTTTATCCACATAGCTTCTATAAGAACCCATAGTGACATCAGTGTAACAGAATAATATCAGAAATGTGTTCGGTGGTTCACTTGGTTTGTGGTATTTTCCACATAATTTTATTTCCTAGGAAAAATAGCTCTGGGTTCTTATGGGTTAATGCCATTTCATTGTTGGCTGGAGTATTACAAAAATCAATATCATTTGAGGATAAACATGCACACAAGCCAAGATTCCGTCAGCTGGAGCCCTCTCTAGGCTCAACACAGAAATCCAAGCTTCCTCTGCGCAAGCTAAAGCCTCAATGCAGCAGGGCTGGCTGCAGCTGCAGACCCCCCAGGGTTTTTGAGATCATGCCTCTTCCGCATCTTGCTTTTGGCAAAATATTAGGTAAATTTCTTTTTAATCTTTGCACTATTTGTTTAACTTAACAAGTATTGCTCTTGTTGAAGCTGTTTATAAATAGGGAACATTTTTGTATGAAACCTAAATGAGCTTATTACAAATGAAAGCATAAAACATTTCTGTGGTGAGGTGAAGCTAATGGACTTTTTCAAACATCCACCTAAATGTATTATCTGCTGTTGTCCACTAAGCTCTAAGTAATTTTAAGAAAAATCAGATTCATGTAAAAATATTCTTTGACAAACAGCCTGGTGGGAGTCGCACACTGCCTCTTTCTGTTAGAGTGTAAACGGGAGACGCTGCTCTCTGCTTCTGCTTTCTTCCCATCCTATCATGGAGATTAGGATTAGAGCCTCCATGAGACTGACAGCAGCACCGCTCCTACTCCATGTGTTTGTGCACGCGACCTGTTCTCTGTGAGAGCAAAACAAGACGGTTTACTATGAGAGTGTGCATGACAAGGTGTTATCTGTGATCGAGCATCACAATTCAAAATCATTCAGTATTCACGAACAGGGAGCATTTCTCTATGATACCTCCGTGTGTGTGCACGTGTCAAGAGCACGACTCCAAACCAGAAAAAGACGTATGACAATTTCTGAATGAAATTTATACAGACTTTAGATTTATGTGCTTCTTTGAGCAGTAAAGTTGTGCTTCAGGAATTAGCAGTGTGTAAATCAGGCTCTACGTTGTAATATCATTGGGTATAGAGCCCACAGGCAAAAGATCTAAAAGAATAAGCAAGGATTTGGGAGCTTCACATTTTGCTAACTTTGTTATAATTAGAATTATAGAAGGCTCTTAAGTCAATGTGAACAAAAAAACAGTAAGTATGTGATCTGTCAGCCAGCATGAAATTGTATTATACATTAAAAAAATATATAGTTTTAATAAACTGACTTTACTTAGTTTCTCAATAACCTGAATACATTTGCACCAGGGACCTCAAATGTTAAAACAGGAAATCCTGTCACACACCAAACACTGCATTAATAATAAACTCATCCGGAATTGAGAACAGCTTTAGCAATTTAAATAAGTGTTTAATGACTTCCTTAATTTTTCAATTTAAAATAAAAATAAAAAAAAGATTTTCTCTTTTTAGGCATCACAAGCTTGACAAGTAGCAAAAATTATTTCGCTTTAAAGAAAAACTGACAAAAGCAACATCTGCAATTGATTCATTTTTATCATGAAAGGCAAAAAAATGTCACTTTTGCTACTTCTGACTTCATAGGGATTGGATATTTCTCCAAAAAGCAAACGTTAAACTATAGTAATATACAAATACTTATTTACATTTTTTTTTTTAATTAAAGCATTATTTTTTTAGGATAAAACTCCACAACGACTAAATGATTTCTGACCAGAGCTTACTGCAAACCTCAAAATCTTTCATTTTAAAATAAAGCGTCATATTTTTCACTCCAACTGTTGCTGAAATCTTAGTTCAAAAACAAATCTGGTCAGTTTCCATAACCTCCATAAATACAAATAGATTAATGATGATTTAATAAAAAACTGAGAACACTAAATTTAAACAAAACAAAAACAAGGAAGCAACTAAAATGCTGATTAATGATATGCTACATCATTACTTGCCTTAAAATGTCACTTAGATGTAATGATGTAAACAATCGTCATTGGTGCTGAACACCATAAAAATGGCAATTATATTCTGAAAGCTTGTGACCAGGAATAGGACAGGAAGAGAATCATCTCTGAATTCACCTCCTAAATGTCTTCCTTTCTTTCTCTGAAAGTGCTTGAAGTGTTGGCCAACACCGAGTAAGAGTGAAGTCCAGTCACGTGCAAAGATTCCCCACCACAGGAAAGCTTCTGCTAATCATGTATCCTCAAAATAATAATGAACAGAGTAGCAGTATTAGTTGGGTAAATCTAAACATGTCCATTAAAACATGCTCCTTCACAAAAAAGCAAAAGGTAACATTTTGATGTTGATTTAAAGAATTATATGTAATTTATTGTGTTAAATATGTCAACTTGTGGGATTTAAAAATGCTGGTGAGACTTGTTTTCCTACAGTCTAGACCAAAATAGGTCAAAGCCACACTAACAGCCCACGCTAATATTTATAGTAGTTAAGAACTTTTTTGCTAGATTAAGCTAAAACTGCCACAAGATAAATACAGTTAAAAAAAAAAACAAGCACAAAATTATATAATAACAATCTCTAATAGACTAAACAAATAAAGACAAAATAAATTAAAACTAATGCTAAATTACTGATGTAAATTTGGCTAATAACTGACATTTTTCCCTTTAGCAACACTTAAAATATCTACATAATGTCATCCGTAAATAGCAGCTTCCAACACGTCTCATAGTTTCACTGGTTAGAGTGACTCTGCAGCTTGCTGCTGTATAGCTGCATGTACACTGCTGCATAAAGATCAAATTATGCAGCAGGCTCATAGCTTGGAGGGTCCTCACAGACATCTTGTGATGTTAACATCTCCATGTAGTAATTTCATGCCCAATCAAACTGTGCTGCATGCTCAGTGGAGTAAAAATAAATGTAAGTGTTCATCCGGAGTTTGTGTCAGCATCCCCATCAGTGCCTGGAGACACAACTGATTCTTTGTTTTACAAACACAATTAAATGTTTTCACATAATTATATTAGTAATTTAACTTAAGAAGAGGTCAATTAATTTTTAGTTTGCTTCGTGTTAAAAAAAAAAGTAAAAATAAAAAAAATACGGCCATATTCCGAAATCATTTTATATAAAAATAATATATGATGACATGTGTATTGCAAAATTAACTTTTTTACTGAGATCTATAAATAGATCTATAAATAAATATTGGGATTGTTGCAGTCCTTCTATAACTCCACTTTATCAAAGAACAGACGGATAATTATAATTATTTTTAATTAAGATATTTTTAAACCCTTTGATACAATCTACACAAAATGTGCAATATAATTTTTCGGAGATTTACATGGCATTAATCCTGATACATTAAGTCGTAATTACATTTTTTTTGTTTGTAAACTGGCCCTAATACACCGCCGTACAAATTATTATTTTATTCAACCAACAAAAAATTAACTGTTAAAATGTTTTAAAATATATCTAAAAACTGCCGTCCCTTTAGTTTTTGTTCTTATCTTAAATCATTTTAGTTACTTTTAAGAAAGTGCTAAATTAAAGAGAAGTAAGTCTTGGATGTAACTACATCTGTCCACAAGTTCTAAATGATTTAAATTTCATTATAAGTCTGTTTTGTTGTAATAATGTTCTAAGTTTTAGCTGTTTGAAACAGAAAAACAGCAGATATATTTCATGATCAATATATTCAAGTGGTTCGTTTGACAAAATTAGCAACGTAAAAATTACATTTTTTTGCTGAGGTGTCGTTCCAAATTTAGAGCTTAGAGGTGAAAAAACTACACATCTGTTTCCCTATAGAACACCAGAGAAACTGCAGGAAATAAAAGAGTGAGGCAAGTTTTAAAAAAATTGTGCTATGCGCAAAACCAAATCAGCTTTAACCATCAGCTAAAGACTAACTCGTTTAGAACGGCTTTTAACACTCAGTAATTGTTAGTATCTAATTTTATTTTTTTTTGCTTTATTTATTTTTGTCTGACTCTTATATATTTTATTATTTTTTTTTAATTTTGGTTTTAAATATGTGTTAGAAATTTGTTTAATTTTAAAATTTCGTTTTAACTCTCTTTTTATTTTGTAACGATTTGGCACCCTATAAATAAGATTTATTCTTTCATTAGAATGTGATAGTATAGGACTCTGAAGGGTCTTGCCAAAGGACCCACACTGGATTCTGCTCATTGCGCCTCCTGGAAAACAAACCCTTGTTTCCAAGTGCCAGTCCTGCACGCAGCCAACTGAGCCATCCAGCCGCTAATGCTAACTTAGATTAAAAGTAGCTTTAAAATATTACAAAGTGTGTAAAAAACAAGTTCATTATCAATGCATTTGGCTAATTGTTTGTGACTTCTAAAAAAGTCATAAGTTTATCATCAGTCTGTCCCTTCAGGGGAGCTGCACAATGATGATAAGAGGGAAACACTTGCCTGGGAGTCTTGAGAAGCAGCTGTTGCTAAACATCAAGCTGAATAGGATTATTAAACACAATACTAACATTTATTTGGAATCTATTAATCTATAGTGACAAAATTAATTCAGAAGTAGAAAACATTTCGGCAAGAAAATGTGAGTTTTAGCAAGAGTGGAAGTCATAGTACTTTGTGCAATGATTAGAGAAATTACAAAAAAAAAAACGAACAAAAAAAAAAATAAATAGGAATTTAGGCTTTACTTTGTAGAGAGCTCACTTGGTAGGTAATTTATCATTTGTGATAATGGTAAGACTGGACCAAAAAATAAAGATGTGATTTTACCTTTTAAGTTTGTTGGTTCTTTGAGAAGCCTTAGTCACGACTGGACAATCCAAAAACCTGCAGCACCTGTGACTAAGGCTTTATGTTAGTAGTCAAACTTGTAAGCTTAAATACTACAGAGGTTTTCAGTGCTGAAAAATATGAGTCTGTACAAATCTTTTAGTGAAGCGATTTTATTCAAAAAGCCAAACATCACTTTTACTATTTAGCAAAGAATAAAAAACGTTTAATTTCCAGTACAAATCTTTAACATCAGATGGGGTGCCTGCGAAGTAGAGAGGACAGTAGGAAAAACAATCTTGGATGCTCCTCTTTCTGCACTGGCTGAAAAGGTCAGTGTGTCGGTGTGAAAACACATCATGAGGGACCCATCTCACTGTCACTTTGTGCTACTTTCTTCTGCAAAAGACTCTAAATCATCCGGACTAGGGCATCCAGATGGCAAGGGTTTATTTCGCTCACTCCATCAGAGAAGTCAAACTAATACAAAAACACGTGGGCTACAGGGCTGGAATTTGAAGGACAACATACAAGTACTGAATGTGAAACAAGGACCTTTATCTTGACTGCTTTAATAATAAAGTTTCTTCATTGGCCATGGAGGTATCAACTTCTATTTGAATTCTACTCAGCCTCTGCTTACTACTTATGATGTGTATACCTTGCATTTTTTATGTATATTCTAAAAATTGTACTAAATTATATTTGTGTAACATAACAAACTTTATATTGTTTTTGTCTGATAGAAAGTATGTAATGAAAGTGATAAACTGAACTAAAAGGATCTACTTAATACCTACTAAATGTATTTTTTTTTATCTTTTTTCTGCTTCATATCTAAATTATTTATTTTAGATTGTCTTTACAGTTGAATCTGTATTTTCCATTTGCAGCTGAAAGTCAGGTTTTTAGTACTATAGCATCTTTATTGTTACTGGCAATAAACCACTATGTGAGTGGTGCCCCCAAGTAAATTAAAATACAAGATTACCTACAAGTTTACCTTATTTAACCTCATTTCACAACTGTGTAGAAAAACGAGTTCAGCATTATAGAGAGAAAACAAAGATCTGATTGTGACTGAAGATGTACAGTATGTAACTCTGGCAAACTGAATGTATTTCCTTACAAGAAACCCAATATGGAGATTGACTGATAAGATCTACAGCCAATCAGGCAGCAGAACAATGAGCGCTGTAAAGAAAAAAAATGAAGCACACAAAATTACACTGAAAAAATTCTGCAAAGTAGCAAAACCATGAAAGATGTACCACGCTATAGCACTGCACCACACTGCATACACTTTGTGTTGATGGATGAAACTTAAACTGCTCATCAAAAACTTTCTGAGGTTTGCTGCATTTAAAAACCTGTTTATTAGCAGTGTAGTTAATAAAGAATTCAAACTTAATCAAATGTAATAATGAATTCTTTAAATTGCAGCATATAAGAGACCTTGTGTTAAATGTTCTTCATCTGCCGCTGGTCTGTTGATAATAAAGCTCAAAATATAGAATATTCTATGTAAGTTCCTGCTATTTGGAACCTTTATTGGAATATGGTGATGTTTTGTACATGAATGCCTCTAAAGTTGTTTTCAGGCTCCAAACCCTGTGTTTCATTGTGCTCTGACGTTTGTTACAGGCTGTAGTTGTCTAACTCATCACTGTGAACTGTACGCCAGAGCAGAGTGGCCTTCATTAAGTATGAGAATCCCTTCTCACCGGATGACTGATTTAAAAACTCCTCTTGGCTTTGTTCAAACTTATTTAAGTTCTCTTCCACAAAGGTCAAGAAGTCGTTATGCTCTTCATACAAGTGACATTTACCATTTGCTTTTTTCTGTCAGGACCGATAATACCAAACAAACTTTAGTTCTGTCCTGCCACCTCTTCTGCCTGGAACACTAGAAAATGAGATAGAGCAGCCTAATTTTATTCATCTTAGTGCTTTTTGTTATCTTAAAAGAATAAGCAAACGCTTTGTATCTAATTTGCTATTCCTAACTATTCCACTCTCATTTGCCTGTTTAATATAGGATTTTTTTTCTTATATTTTAGAATTGTCTTTTTTATGTTTTTTCATCTATTTTTAAACAATTTTGTGCTTGAAAAAGAGATTTTTATCTTATTGGGTCTTTCTTCTGGTTGAACCTAGATAAATAAAAGTACTTTATTTTCCCTAAGGTGGACTCATGGTGGACTGTTCATATTACTCAGTGTGAGTAAGTGTTGCCAAATATAAAGACGAAAGGTGTGACATCATCAGAAACAAACAATGGTGTCTCTTGACAGGAAAAAAAAATCAGATCATGACACCTGTTCTCACCCTCCCTCTAATACCATTTCTTTTATTATCCACTTTCTTTTGTAACCCTTTTATCTGACGCTTATTCTTTATTATAACGTCATTTTTCCATTCACAAGCTTTTCTCTCTTTTCATTGCGGCCTTTCTTTTCCCCCTGTACCCCTTCCCTGCCCCTCGCACTTTTCCTCTCTATATGTAAATGAGTGTGATCCAGCTGCAGCCTCTGCAGATGAAAATAGAAAACTGGAATGTTTTCCATCCGATCCCCAGAACAGAAAACGCAAAGATGTTTCTCATCACTGAGAAGCTGCAGAAGCAGAAAAACAGATGTTTGAACATCTTACTCACTGTAAACATGAGCTGGCAGCCTCCCAGAATATAATCCAAAAAAGTGTAGTCCCGTGTAATCTAGAAAAGGCAGAAGACAGGATGATGGTCAGACTACTGTTGAAAAATAATTATTTTACTCATTTGTAGAAAACTTTATTACAAACAAGAAATAAAAACCAAATCTTCATACCTCATATAAAATCTAAAACAATCCAAAAATAGCAACTTTTATTCAATGTAATGTTGAATTACAATTTTTATTCCAGAAGGAATTAATGTTTAGTGTGAATTTACAGCCACTATTTTTAATCCGTGCCACCAGGCAACATAATTACAACATTAGCAATATTTTCCATTTGTTTTTAACTGAATGCATGTTTGTAAAAAAGGCTTGTTCAAAAAGGATGAAAGAAAATAATCAATTATAAAAGCTTTCATGCTCATGTGCTGCTTTAATGTTGTTCCAACAGGCAGTAAAGCCTCAGTGTTTTAGCTTTATGTGTCCTCTGAGGAACACTGAGCTGCAACACTAATTATTATAATGTCCAGCAAGGAATAGGATGGAGCAAAGTGTTATCCAGCTTTGAATGAAAACTTTTGATATTTTAATAAACGTTATGCTTTTACTGAGAATTATTTTCTTATGAAGTTAAACAGACATTGGCGAAATTATTAATATTTCTCTGGTAATGAAAGAAAACCCCACAATAGTGACTAAAATTACTTCATACTGACCAAAGTTACGATTATGAAAACTAGGCATTGCTTTTTAAGCAGATGTCAACAGAAAATAAAATTTAGTTGTCTAGGTTTTGAGGTCTTTCAAGAAACTGAATACTGCTTTTAACACACCGTGTGGAGATCACAAACACCTCGTCATGCCATTTGGACAGTAATTTTGGTCTCTAATAGTGGTCTCTGTTTTTTGATTGATTGTGGTGAGATAAATCTAATAACTGACACCTTGTCACCTTGGGATAAGGTAGAACTCTGCAACACCATAACAGAGTTAATTCTACCTCATGGTACTCAGTTTGTGGCTACCAGGATGGACATTGAGGATGAGGTTAGACAGTCTATCATTGGTCCCATCTTTTAGGTTTCCCCCAGACTGCCTCAACATGCCAAGGTAGCTTCCTTCCAAGGTGCTCACCTGGGTCCACGCGTTTAATTTCTACTACCACTATAGGGTATGTCCCACTTCAGCTTTGGTCAGGAGGAGATTTTGATGGCTACCCTTGAGGTCTGGTGTTAGATAATACACTATATTACCAAAAGTATTTATTCGGCCCTCCACATGATCAGAATCAGCTGTCTTAATCACTTGGCCTGACCACAGGTGTATAAAATCAAGCACTCAGGCATGAAGACTGTTTTTAACAAACATTAATGAAAGAATGTTCCGCTCTCAGGAGTTCAGTGAATTCCAGCGTGGAACTGTCATAGGATGTCACCTGTGAAACAAATCCAGATGTGGAATTTCAACAACAGCAACTCAGTCACCAAGTGGTAGGCCACGTAAACTGATGGCGAAGGGTCAGCAGATGCTGAAGTGCAAAGAGGTCACTGACTTTCTGCACAGTCAATTTCTACAGAGCTCCAACCTTCATGTGACCCTCAGATCAGCCCAAGTACAGTACACAGAGAGCTTCATGGAATGGGTTTCCATGGCCAAGCAGCTGCATCCAAGTCACACATCACCAAGTGCAATGGAAAGCGTTGGAGGCAGTGGTATAAAGCATGCCGCCACTGGACTCCAGAGCAGTGGAGACGCCTTCTCTGGAGTGATGAATCACTCTTTTCCATCTGGAAATCTGATGGATGTATCTGGGTTTGGAGAGGTTGCCAGGAGAACGGTACATTTCAGACTGCATTGTGCCGAGTGTGAAATTTGGTGGAGGAGGAATGATGGTGTGGGCTTGTTTTTCAGGAGTTGGGCTTGGCCCCTTAGTTCCAGTGAAAGGAAATTTGAATGTTTCAGGATACAAAAATATTGTGGACAATTCCAAGCTCCCAACCTTGTAGGAACAGTTTGGAGCAGTCCCTTCCTCCTCCAGCATGACTGTGCACCAGAACACAAATCAAGGTCCATAAAGACATGGAGGACAGAGTCTGGTGTGGATGAACTAGACTGACCTGCACAGAGTCCTGACCTGAACCCCATAGAACACCTATGGGATGAATTAGAGTGGAGACTGAGAGCCAGACCTTCTCCACCAACATCAGTGTGACCTGAACAATGGGCTTTTGGAAGAATGGTCAAAAACTCCTATAAACTCACTCCTTAACCTTGTGGACAGCCTTCCCAGAAGAGTTGAGGCTATAACAGCTGCAAAAGGTGTACCCACATCATATTGAACTGTATGGGTTAGGAATAGAATGGCATTTCAGTTTAAATGTTAGTGTATGTTATGGGTTGCTCCAGTTATGCTATGCACAGTGGTACACATGGTTGTTTTCACAAACTGTTTTTTCCAAAATGGTGAACTTCATTTCCCATCCTAAATTGTTGCCAGCTAAGGAAACTGCCAGGTCTCTGTTGAAACATGTTATGAGACTCTACAGTTTGTTCAAAGACACCTACAACGACCAGGGTCCCCAGTTCATTTGCCAAGTTGTTGTAAAAGTTTTGCTACTTGCTGGGATTCTCTGTAAACTGATCCTCAGGGTTCCCCCCCTTGTCCAATGAACTATTAAACAGACTCAATCTGCATATGAAGATCAATTTTTGCCTCCTGAGATCCTTCTATCCACTCACATGAGATTGTTAGGCCATTCTCTGTCACCTGGCTGCCACAGTTTGGCGTGGTCTTTGCTTTTCTCCCTTCAACTTCCCAGGAGAAAATAATACTTCTGTCCATAGGATTAATCTGGGCTAGATGAAGACTCACCGGGTCCTATTCTGCGAAATGAACACTAACAAGCAGTATGAAGACGGTAAAAAATACCCTTCTCAACATTCACATTGGCAAGATGGTCTGACTTTCCAGAAGGACTTTGCCTCTCAAAGCTCCTCAAAGAAAGTTGCTGCCCTGCTTTGTTGGATCTTTCCCTTTTAACAAGATGGTAAACTTGGTGGTGGGCAGCTTATTCTTCCATGGTCTCTGCAGGTCCACCCTAAGTTTTATATCTCCAGGGTCAAGCCGGGTCAGCTTCTCTGAGTTGGTTCCACCCTCTGAACCCCCGCCTCCTGCCTTGTTCATGGATAAGGGGTACTTTCTACACTGTCAGGTGCCTCACCAGCATCTCATCCTCGCCTGGAGAGTTTTGTTTCATCAAAGACTTTTAGACTCTGTTCTGTCTATTCAGCTCACCACTTTTTATTAGACCTCTGATTGAAGCATATTTCTTGACAGAACCGGTCAAGGGTCAGGAATTGGACTGGCAAACTCTCAAAAGAACTCTCACATCCCAGACACAGTCTTTTCAGTCGCCTCCCCTTGGGGGTGGTTTTTCAGAACTTTATATGCCAAAACCAATTGTCATAAAGTCAGTTTCTTTTCCTGAGCTGTCACTTTGCTGAACTCTTGACAAGTTACAGATTATGGAACATAAACAGGAGAACTTTTACACCGGAATAACTGTTGTGTTTATCTTTATTTTTGTTTACTATTCATATTTATACCTTGCCTTGTTGTACATGAGAGCATAAGTCACCAAAGCTAAATTTCTTGTATTTGCACTGTACTTGGCCAATAAAGCTGATTCTGATAATTATGCGCTTGGTTTGTCTTTGCCATGTTTATAGAAAATCATCAAAACAAACTCCGGTCAATGGTCCAATCCCACCTCAGATTTAAATTTTTGCTGTGTAGAATTGTGTGGGTGACTTCAAGGATTATCCAGTTTATGTAAATATATCTGAACACATGCAGGTTCTTAAAAAGCTGTGGAGCTGAACCCGGTAAGTCTTTGTAGCCCCTCTGTGGTTGTAAAGGGAAACTCCAAAACAGACTCAGGTGGGGATGTGGTTTTACTCAAGCAGTGGGAGGAAGTCAGAATATTAAAGGCTTGGTTTATATCAACATTATTGAATATTTGGAATGATGCAAAAAGTCATTCTAAATGTATTTAAAATTAGGATTAGATGCCTAAAATAAATAAAAATAATTGATTTTTTTGAAGAGAATATTTCTGGACAGTTGTAAACCCATCCAAACACACATTAGCAATGTTGAAGAAATTCAATAAAACAGCTGTTTGCAACTAGTATTAGATACACATTTGATTTGAAAGCAGAAAATGTTAATTGGTGCTCTGTCTCATTCATTAAGGCTATCATGAGTTTCCAAAATAGAATGAGTTCCCAATGAGTTCTGCAGTTTCTGCCTCATGAATGTTACAGAGAAACCGAAATTTAAATGATAAAGATGTAGGAATGATCAAAACTGCAACCTATTCATTCCTCCTTA
Organism: Oryzias melastigma; assembly: GCF_002922805.2. NCBI lineage: Eukaryota > Metazoa > Chordata > Actinopteri > Beloniformes > Adrianichthyidae > Oryzias > Oryzias melastigma. Next base: position 26,647,631 of record NC_050517.1, on the reverse strand, counting down.
CCTTACATGATTTGACAATGATAACTCCAGAGTTCTTGTAATTCTTCTTTTTCTTTTGCTTCTTGGGATTGATGCAGTCAAATTCCACCTGAGAAGACGCAGAGAGACATGACCAAAAAAAAAAAAAAAAAATCAAACAAGAAGGGAGAAGCTGACTGTAAGGTTTCTATGAAAATCGGCTAGTTTCCAAATGCCGCCTACAGTAACTTCAGCTTGACTGACAGACTTAGAGATTTATTATAAGCCAACTATACTACCAAGGTTCAACATATCCTTTATATAGCCACCTACATGCATGATAAAAAGAATTTCATTATATGTGCTGAAGCTGAAAGGAAACAGAGGGGTGAGGCTGTCTTGAGTGCAGCACAGGGAGTCACAGAGAGTCTTTAAACAGGAATGTTTTTGATCAAAGAAGACGTTTGAGACCCAAACACACTTTAAGTCAGTGGCTGCTTCATTTGACAGGTAAATGTCTTTCCTTGTTACTTGAGCGGGGGAAAATGGCTGTTTTACATTTCAAACAGCTCCTCTCATTTTGTAATCCTTTTCTTTACACACTCCACCTCTCTCCGTCTCCATCCCCCACCCTGGCCCTGTCGCTATTTGCTTGTTCTTTCACCCCCCACATCATTACAGCACATGAAGAGACTCAGTGGGAGAAAGGGTCACGAGGCTGCTGTGCTACACGAACACACACAGAGCTGCTAATGGATGAATTGCACTCTGATCTGCGCCGTTTTCACATCTTTAGCAGAGCCGAAATTTTAACAGAATCTCAGCAGAGGCAGAAATTAATTGAAGGTGGATATTTATTAACCTAAAGGAGGCATACAGATTTAAACAGATTCCCAAATAAATTGTTAAAAATCAAAAGCCTTTCCTAACATGAAAAAATTTTACTTCATGTTTAAAAGATTATTTCCGTTCAAAATATATTTTGGGGGTTTCTGCAACTACATCAAGCTCATTGGATGCCTTTGTTGCCTAAAAAGAAAAGACAATAATAAAGATTTAATGTGCAAAGGTTTGTTTGGGGCTTTATCACTATTTCCTCAGTTAAATTGATTTTTTTCTATTAAAAAAAAAGTTATTTTAAAAGAACACAGCCGTGTCATGTAAAGGTATTCATTTTTTCTTATCATCCATGTCGTCAGATGTTGCTTAGCACATTTTTTGGAGAACTTTATACATTGTTTGACTTTCAGTAAAACAAAGATGTTCTTGTATTGACAAAAAGTCAGAGCTCAAAATTACAAGAGTCTTTTTTTATTGCTTGCTGTGACTAATAACACTATCAGTCTTTGCAAATGTAGTGGAACGTGAAAAATTTCCAGTCTCATTGATTTCGTTACCAGGGCAACACGGTGCAGAGCATAGTATGATGCACGTGTGCAGCACTTTTGGTGAGTTTCTAGTAAAACTGGAATACATTTTAGGACTTTTTGACTGCTGGGGTTTTTTAGAGAGTGCAACTTGAAAAAAATTGAGCTTTTCTGGAAACACTTAAGAGCTTTTATAAAGAAAACACAATTGCAACCATGCCAGCTTTTTACCTCCACTGAGTTCTGAGCTTCACTCATCTTGGCAACTGTAGTCAGAAACTCGCCAATGAAGTCATGACCTCCATCGTTGTCATAGTCGTAACAAAGCACCTGTTGTTGAGGAGAAAACATTAGTCTGCACATCTTTCTAGGCTCTTTTTTCTGTTGTACAAAAGGACTTTTGCACAGGTTAGAATTTCAATAACCCTCTAATTTAAGGGCCCATTATCACAGTCACTGATGCAGAGGAGCTACAAGCGTTAATTCACTGACCTTGATGCTTCTGTCCACGTCTCCATTGCAGAGAGAGATGAGAGGAACTGTGAAAGGTTTCCACACTGGATCTAACGTGTTCTTGATCACCTGCAGCCACACAAACGGACACATTATCATTAAATCACACTGAAGGACACATACCCCAACGCGAGCCATAATTACTCCAATACGACCGGTTGTAGATAAAAATGACAGTTCATGTAATGACCAGCAAAGAGGGCTTTTAGTCTGTAAAAAAGACTCACCTCTGTCCTATGGACCAGCATCCATTTACCGTCTTCTCCCTGTTTGTGAAACTCCAGGTATGGATCTGATTTCCCAAAGAAGTCCTGCATAAAAGAACATCAAGGTGCTGCAGTGCATTTTGAAAGACAATTCCCTTTAACCCTCTCCTTAACAGACTTCTCAAGAGTTTTATTGCAAGGCTGTTGGAAACAGCTATCAAAAAAGAAAATAAAAAGGTAACTGAAATTCCACCTAAACTCTTCCCAATAACCTAAATTGGCTCATTAGTGCAATCAATAGTTTAAATAACTTAAAACCCCAAATGTCTTTAGTTTTTAATTGAATATAAAAGATAAAATAATGGGTACATTTAAAACATCTGCTGCATTGTCTCTTAAATTAAATGCATTTTAAGTAATTACTAATATATGAACAAAGTTACATTAATATATTAATACAATTTTATATCAAATTTTTGCAGATGTAGATGTTAAAACTTAAAAAAAGTTACTTAAAAAGAGACCAAGAATGACTACTGCAACTTGCAGGGTATGAACTAAATCAATGGCATCTGTCTGTTAATTGAAAAACAAAACCCACAATTGCTCTTAAAATGACCTAAACATTCAAAACATGGTGTCTGGAAAACCCAGACATCATGTTTTGGCACCATGTTCTTTGAAAAAGGAACAAGAAATGGGTCAAAATAACTGCTGACAGGTGCAGTAGTTTCCATGCAGCAGTAATTATCTGTTTAGTTTTCATTATTATCACTACTTCATAGGTTATTTCTTTGCTCTTTGTGGGTTTTTATTTCAATAACAGACGAGAACCAACATTTTTACCCAGTGTGCACCTGTTGATGCGTAAGCTAAAGTTAATGAACTAAATGTGGGACATGCAAGTTCCTGTCGTGTTTGCAATGATCTTATTCCAAAACAAATGCATGTTTCTGTTTATAACCGAAATGTGTATTTCTGTGTTTCACTGCTTACCTTCTTATCCAGTTTACGCCCACTCAAGGTCAAAGTTATGATTCTATTGTCAGACAGCTCCTGAGCTGTTATCTAAAAGAAACAAACGTAACAAAACACAAAAAAGTGAACAGTTGATTCTAATAGTTCGTCGACAACAGCATCATTTTACTGCCTCTGTGTTCATTACAGCAGAGGCAGAACAAAGCAGGAGTGAGGACAGAACCAAAAATTTGAGTCAGTTCTGAGCCAAGCCTTTTTCCTCTATTGCAAACTTCTTGAGGAGCATCAGAGTAGAAACACAAAGTGTAATTTGCAAACATAAAGTTTGCAAATCACACTTTGGACACTACTCAAAGGAATTATAGGCTATAACTGATGCTTTAAGTTCCACTCCAATCATATTTTGATCTGTTGTAAAAGTGTTTCGAATGGTCTTTTAATTATGATTATGTTGTTTTTAGCCAAAACAGAAAAAACTGTCTCTACTAAAACTGTATATAGCTCTCTATATATAGTCAATTATTTCAGTTGCTGCGCCACAACTGGGAGCTTTCTCAAATAGCATTTTTTAAATCTGTTCCTGATTTATAATGATCTTAATAAAAAAACACCCAGATATACACTTTTAAGCTTAAATTCTTTTATACACGTACCCCATCGTGAGAAAAATGCAACAAGATTGTGATAAAAACACTAAAAACATAATTTTCATTGGAGTGGGTATTTAAGAACTCAAAAGAAAAAAACAGTTAATTTTCCGTCTTGCAAGAAAAACTAATCTTATCAAGAAAGTTTTTCAAAGCAAAATAATTTTAGTTTAAGAAAGTGATTAGTATTTTTTCCAAAAAAAGAACCATTTTGTCATCCCATTAGCAGACTATGTTTTTTGCTTATTTGCTGAAAGTTTTTTAAATTTTTAAATTTTTTCGACTTATTATAAAAAGACCTTCACTTAAGATTATTATATTTCTGCTTTTTTATTATCTTAATTTAGTGCTATGGGTTAAAACAAACTTAAAATGAAAAACATAACAGAAATTTGTTTTGGCAAACAAATTAGTCCAACTTTTTGTGTTTATCTACCACAGTTATGAATGACATCAGGTTTAAAAAAAGCGCAAAAATAAAAAATAAATGTAAAATAAAAAATTATATTAGGAGAACAGCATACTGTCTCATTAAAAACACAAAAACAAATTGCTCATAAGAAGCTGTTTTAAAAAAGGAGACTAAAAAACCCTTTATCCAGATCCAAAAACAGATCCAAAGATAAAGAAAGTATCAGAAGAATGAAGCTGATGATTACCGTGATAGATCCTTTTCCAGCTGGCTTCCCATTGGCTAAGATCAACGGTCTGTGAAGTTTCTTATTGGATACGATCTGGCAGACAATAACAGAGAGACAAGTCAGGCAAAAGTCCTTCACTTTAGCAATAAAACAGCAAAATAAAATCTAAAGGGAAAGTTTGAATGTCAGGATGTTTATAGAACATTTTGAATTTTGCAGGATAAAGTTTATCTAAAAATAATCACTCAGTACCACTCCAAGTGTACATATGAACTCTCCAAGGAAGTCGTGCTCATAAAGCTGCGTGGCGCACTTGTCTTCATCAAACATGGCAAAGCGAAGCTTCTGGATTTCTTCAAAGTGATAGTCCACGTGAAACTTCACGCCAAACACTGGGTTCAGGTTGTTCACAGCGGTTTCAGTGCGCCCCAGCTAAAAGACACAGATGGAAAAATATTTCTGTTAATAAAGTTATGCTGTTTGCTGTGATTACATCCATCTTAACGTAAAATAAAGGTTTGCTCTATTCAATTAGTTTTTATTCTGTGTAAGGTCACAAGGTTGCTGGAACTTATTCAAACTACTTTAGGGCAAAAGTCCCACACACTCACATTCACTCCTAAGGAACAATTATGCATGCTTTTGGACTGTGGGAGGAAACTAGAATGTCTAAGAAAAATAAAAGACTGCTTAAGAACAGTCAATATTATTTACAATTCCAAATATTCCCACCATATTTATTATCTGTTGCTTTTAAACATGTTAAAAATTTCACTTTTTATTTATTGACTCTGTTGATAAATTGGAATAAACCTATTAGAAAAGAATAAAGTGGGATTTCTAAGTTAAAAATAACAAGTATTTTAAGAAGGCTTTTTCTCGTCATTAAATTGCAGTTAGTACTTTATGGTTATTTACCTGTGCTCCCCTCCCTCATCACAATCTGTGCCCCACTGTTTGGGATGTATACGAACTGGGATTATTTGCTAGATTTTTTTTTTTTGTCTCAATGTTAACTTTCTGGTTAAACAAAACTAAATAAATAAGTCAAACAGTCTTCCCAGTTAGTTCTGCACACTGCAATGACAAAAACAACATTTGCAGATTTGTTAGCTGTTTCTTTTTATAACCTAAAGCAATCTCTTCATATTGCAGTCACTCAAGTGTAGCTTGATCACATGATGTCAGAATAGACTCCAGGCATGCAGCAAACAGACAGCAGAATGCGTGGAGATGTCTAAGAGCTCAGTGAGAGTTCTGTTATTTGCTCTAACTCTCCTAAACAAGGTGCTTGGAGGACTAATAACGGCTGTGTTACTCTCCAGTGTGAATCAGCCAGAACATTCAGTGTTATTAGATGAAGTCAGTGCATGTTTAGCCTGTCGCCACTACTAAAATAGAGCACAGGTGACGAGTGTTCTGCACTAAAACGAGGTGGATAACAAATGAAAACAAAGCGAAAATGTTGCTTCAATCTCCTCCACTAAAAACACATAAAATGGTGAAAGTTAAGATTTTACAGATTCATTAAAATTATGATCAAAACTGAAAGCCATGTACAAGGGAAAGGGTAAACAAGATTGAAAAATGAAGTCTGGAAACAGCAGGAGGAATATGTTGCAACTAATTACATAAAAAGGAAACAGGAGTGACATGTTTTAAATTAAAGGACCACCTCAGAAAGTCCCTAAGAAGGAAAATGAACCAAAATTACCATAATCTGCAAAAATGTGACTACATTAACTGTAAATAAATAATTTCAAATGTTTGTCTGCATGTCATCCCAGGACAGTATAATCACTAGATCAGGGGTCTGCAATCTGAGGCTCCAGAGCCACACATGACTCGTTTATCCCTCCATTGTTGTGGCATAGCCTAAAATATATGATTTTAGCCGGAGATGTTAAAATGCAGGACGACTTGGTTCTCCCAGGACTGTTTGGAAAAGATTTACAAAAAAACTCAGAAATTTAACCTTACTAAAAGTAACTTCCGTTTTTCTTTATCGGGTTAAATTCTGACTATAAGCTCCACAATACAATCCACCAATATCTGAAATGCAGTGATGATAATGGAACAAAAGGGAGAAGCAGGAACATTATAGCTTAGCAGTTTCTGATGTTGACTGTAAAGGGGAACAAACCTCTGACTAAAATCGTTTCAAAACCAATAAATGGTTGTGCTGCTTGGTGAATTAAAGATCTCAAAGTTACTATTATATTTGAACATGTTTTTACAAGAAACATTTCACTTGAAGGAAGTTAGTAAGTTTTGTTAAGCACTTTATGAATCATTTCTTTAGTTTTCTTTTACCTCTGAGCTGTTTATAACAAACTGGAGAGGTAAAGAACTGTCTCCTTTGCTCAGTGTTTCAGACCTTATAACTCCCATGGGGGAGGGAGGGTGCATGCGATGCATGTTCTTGTTTTCCCTTTTTTCGACCTCTTTTTCAGGTCATCAGTTTTTTGTGGAGCCCTTCAAAAAACCGATAAGGACAGAGCTTATTTTTATCTGCTGCTTTTCAGCAGAAATGGAGGAAATGCTAAACTTTATAAAGACTTGACTTTTTTTTTACTTTATTTTTGGGCAGTCAGCATAATCTATAAGAAAATTTGGCTTTTCCTCTATTTCACCTGCAAATGTTACCAGGATTAAACCCATTTACAGCTCGTCACAAGCCAAGTATGATGTCCGTTACTGCATAGCCCAGGGAAAATAAGTTATTTAGACTATATATGTGAATTTCACAGTAATATCAGGGGGCTGCAACGTTTAACACTAAGAGAGGCATTTGGGCTGATTTCTCTATGACCAAAGTCCAGTTTTAATTCACCATTTACAAAAGTTCAGCCCTGCTTTACATTTATTTTAATGTTACCTTTGCACTAAATACATTAACTATTAGGGGGGCATGAATAAAAACAAAATCCAGGGGGTCAAGAGGCTGTTGGAGCCTATCCCAGGACAGGTCGCCAATCAGTTGCAGAGCAAAAACAGAAACATAAAGAGGAAATAAAGATATTTTTTAAATAAGAGGCTGTTTTTGGTTTATTTGACAAAGGGTCATATCAATACTTTAAAAAAATCAGACACGCTGAACAACATAAGATCATCTCGCTGAAAATGCAGCAAAAATTTTATTTTATCGTGTTATACCTAAAAGCCTTGTTTTCACTAAGCAGTCCGGTCTGGTATTTCGAGCATTTTCACTGCAAAATGGACCCAATAAATAGTACCGAACCGTACCTCTTGGAGCCCCCCATCGGTTGTAAGTAGGTCCATACAAAAGTGGAACGGAGCGGTTGGGGTGGAGTTGCCGAGTTGGCAGGAAGCGCCAATGTAGAGGTCACTTAAGCTAATGTTTCCAAAAGTTTTTTCCTCTTTATAGCTGTATTCATCGCAGCCACCTGCAATCTTCTTTCAAACATTAAATGTCTGTTATGCACAATGTACCAGAAATAAAGCAATAAAAAGACGAGCTGCTGGATGACCTCCATTGTTGCTTTTCTAGTCCTCGCACAACAATGACGCAATGACACGGTAGCATGCGTCGTGAAAACAAACCACTAAGTGGAAACGAGGCTTTACAGAGTGGGAATGCTCACCAGAATTAACTAGATTGTAAATTTCTTATAATTGTATTTTTCTTTATCCACACAGCCATAGTAGGGGGTGGAGTCAAAAAGGCCACAGAGTGTCAGGTTTCAGACCCGTGACCCAAATAAGACATTAAAGTAGATCCACACCAGTCAACCAAAGCTTGTTGATGTCAAGAGTCACAACAGCACTTACAGCCTAATTTAGAGATTTAAATTGGATTTAAATAGTCAGTTGCTGTTATGCAAATATGCTGTAAAGCCAGGGACTTGGACTGGCATCTGTTAACTCAAATTTAAATTTAACAAGTCCTCACAACGTGTTGGAAACAGAAAAGTCGGTAAAAAGACTGTTTCGCTCACAGGTGCAAAATGTTTCCATGCTTGACACTAAAACATCTGGGTCCAATCATGCTGCACAAACAAACGACACCCCCACCGTCCACTATGTCAATCAACGAAAGTAATAAATCCACCAAAGCTTAACAAAGTTTTTCACTAAACTTATGCAAGGTAATGTTAAGCAAATACATTAAAGATAGTCAGAGTTTATCAAAATATATCTAACTGGCTCTTGTGCATATCTCTTCCTAAAAGTTGACAAACTCCCTTTACCAGAGTTCCTGAAAACCCAAATGTGGACAACAACCAGAACAATCTAACTCCTCATAAATGAGTGGAGGGAAAGCTCATATTATAACTACTCTCAAAGAATTTATGATCTATGGTTGGTCGGCTAGATGGTTTCTTTGAATGTTTTGACTTAAATACACACAGATTGGGACATTCTTCACTCGCTGGTGGACAAACCCAGTTTGGTGAATGTCACTTACAGGCTGACATTTAGACAGTTGCATCCATGGTAAAGTTGCCCCAATTCAGATTCCAGTCAAATCCCTAAACAGCAATCTGGCCAAACGTTGGTGGGGTGATCTGTATTTAAAGACCCAATCTGATGGAAATTGAGTTTTTGGAGCATTTTTCATGGTAGAAGACAGTTATTACGAAAAATAGGATCAGAATTACAATTCTGAGTTTTTCTTTATTTAAATTGTTGTGAATCAGAAGGAGATGAAAAAACTTTCATTTGAAAAAGTGCTTATTTGGGGTGTAAAACACGCTGGATGGGCCATGTGGCTACCTGATCTGTAACAGCTACCTGATCCATCCATGCATGCACAATTATTACGTCCCTTTGGCTAAAGTGATGTATGTTCAGAGTATGTCTTCTGGTGTTTATAAAACACCAGAAACTACAGAAATTGCAGAAACTACGTCCCAGAAAACGGCAAAAGTTTTTTTTTAATCTTAGCTAAAAACCATGATTAAAAAACACTGGGCACACTTTGAAATTAACTCAAAAGATGATCGAAGTGGATCTTTGGGGCCCTTTGTGATGCAGAAAACCCAAAGCAGAAACATGGATCAGAATCAAAAATAGTCCTAACAAATAATGTTTAAGGACTTCATAAGGGTGCACTTTGCAGGCTGTTGGATGTGTGATTTAAACCCCACTGAGAGAACATCTCACAGCATGTGAGTTCTCACTTGTGGTGTTACAAGCTTATATCTGCGTTCATAACACGTGTGGAGATTAACATTAGGAGTTTGGAGAGGATAAAAAAAATATCACAGGAATTAGAAAATTGCCTCAACAGAGTGCTAACTGGGTGCCATGTCATTTACATAGCTGAGATTCATATTTCTGTGAGCCCAAAATCTTCCTCTGTAGCACCAGCCATTCCTCTGTCACCTCTCTGTCGTCCACCTCTTCTCCTCCTCCTCCTGTCTTCTCCCTCTAATCTTTCTCACAGCCTCCTTCTTCACCCGTTTCTCCTCTCCCCTCCTGTCACACTGTCACCCTTTCTTTTCCCCCGTTGAACCCAGCTGCTTCTCACCTCTCATTCTCGAGACAGACGGATATAGACAGAAATTGAGACGCAGAGATAGGACGGGATTTGGAAAGGCACTTGTGGAGAGAGGTGCAGAAAGAAAACAAAGCTAACAGGCGGGGATGAGAGACAGCGAGAGAGCTGCGAGAGTGTGAGAGGGCTGTGGAGAAAATCCGAGAAAAAAAAAAATTCAGGCATCATTTCGCCTCCTCCATCGCGCCCTCACTCCAGGAGCGCTAAGCTTTTTGTTTGCCTCGCCGTCGCCATGGTAACTGTTGGCAATTTCACATCGGAGCCACATGCCCTGCTGACCGACAGCTAGCTGCAACCCGAGGCTCTCGCCTACACAATTACACACAAATACAGAAAAGCCAGATTGCCCTGTTGATCAGCTGTTGGATGCAAAGAGCCTTGAAGCTGCAGCCTACAACATGCCTACACCATAACTGCCCCAGTTTTGGTGTAGTTTTGGTCCTCTTCTGCACCCAGTTTCCTGTTTACCACACCAAAAAAATACCACACAAACACCTGACTTTAATACAACTCATGTGAGTCAACCTACAGTGGCAGCCTCATGATGTGATGGAAGGTCCTCCAATGCACCCTTCATGACATCTGCCTCACTGCTGTGTTGTGCTACTTTTGGAATAAACCAGCATCTTTTTTTGGAGCTGAAAGTCCACCAGCATCCAAATCAAATAACAACAACTAAAACCAGAAATATCAGAGCTCTGAAGAATAAAGGTCACACCTGAAGTTCACCGTTTATCTTTGCAGCCCAGCTGGTTATAGCCCAGCCTACATTAGTGTGAAGACTGCATGGATTATTGTATCCTCCTTACTACCAGAAAAAAGGTCATTTGTCCAATCAATATTGTTTTTAAATAATAATTGTTTAAGAAAACAATTTTAAGAGCCCCACTCCTTCTCACTGGGCATCACTGAATAGCTACAAAGGTCTTCTGTAGATCCCAAAAGGAGCCAATTCAGTAGTATTTAGTAGTTAGTTGTATATTAAAAATTTGGAATTGTCCTCTGCAAAGTACAATTTTACATTGCTGGTAGGCAGGAGGTTAAGATAAATATTAGTGTGAAAAAAGAGAAACTTTTCCCTCGCATCCAAATCCAAATAAGATAGGATTTTGACAAAATATAACATTAATAAGGATAGATAGTAGCTGGTCACCAAAGAAGAAATTCTGATACAGACTACACCTCCAGCTAACCCATAAAAAATGAATAAATTAATTTAGTGATGGATTTAACTGCTACAAAAATGTTCTGTGTAAATATCAACAAGCAACAAGACCTTATTACAGATTGGCTGTTTAGTCAAGCTTGTTACGTCTAAAGGCCAGTGAAAGAATGAGTTTTTCTGTTTGAATGTTTGAACACAATCTGCACACCAATACCTGCACGTTTAGATAAAGAAATGTCATTTATGTGTGTAAAGAATTCTTCTGTCTGGATGTGGGGAATCAAGCATCAGAGATTGTTAACAGGAGGAGGAGCAAATACAAAAGTGGATGTTTTTTCAACTCATTTAATTAGAAAATCTCCCTAAAAAACTTTGTTTTCTTTAGAAAAATGTAAAAAAAAAAAATCAAACAATGATTAAAAAATATTCAAAAAGCCAACTCTATTAAAAGGTAAATTTAATTCAATCGATAGGGGAAAAAAAATTATCTTTGACTGAGGACTATTCTAGATCAACAGTGGTTTGGATATTTTAAACCTAATTCACAGACAGCTTAAAAGCTGAACATACAATATTTTTTAACTTTGTTTACCACACAACAACCTTCCTTTTCTTTTCATCTCCTTCTTTCATCTCGTTACTTGTTTTTTTAATGTATTACTGAAGTGTTTAATACAGGTTATAATGTCCTGATCTTATTCTGTTGGGAGTAGCATTGTGTTCAGTGTTTGTTACTTCCACCTGGACCTTTACTATTTTAAATTTAAGATTTTCAAAAAGTTCCACATCTATCAGTTTTTTTTTAGCTAATTTCAAAGGGTTCCCAGTGGTCTTTTAATCATAATATGCCGTTTTAGTCAAAATTTTAAAAACGTGTGTCGTTTTCTGAGACATAGTTTCTGCAGAGCGGCAGGAGTTTATTAGAAATTTATCTGAGTTGTGGGCGGAACTCTTTGTGAAAGCCGGCTTTAATTTCCCATCATGCATTTGTTTACACGCTCTCCCACTAGCTTACAGCCCCTCACAACCCCAAGATAACATAAGCGGTGCAACAAAAATGGCGAGCAATATCAGAGCTATCCAGCTGTAAAGTTTTGATCCAGATGGCAGCTCAGATGAAGAAAACCATGATAATGTTATCTATTTGTCTGCAAGTGGACACATCGGAATGAAGAGGAGCAGGGAGACTTTGGCCAGCCAATTGTAGTTTGTATGTAGCAACTACAAGATTTTTCAAACATTATTCTTTTCATCTGGTCTTGATTCCCCATGATCTGAAGAAATATTTAGAAACACAATTTTAATCTTTTTTTTTTTTAAATATGTCCTCCATCATCAGAAAAATGTCACAAGAACAAGTTAAAAATACCAAAAAACACAATTTTAATTGGAGTGGGTCTTTAAAAAAATAACCAAAAAGTTCAGTTAGTGTTAAATTGCTTTTTGCAAAAGTTCTTTCATAAGAGTTTGCGTAAATTAAACTCAGTTTATTCAGTAAACTAAGAGTTAGTAATTATAACACAAAATCACCTCTCACAGTAAAATGTTAGGTATTCTATTTTAATTTACAGATGTAGCTTGAAAGCTGAACATACGACATGTTTTGATTTTGTTTACTTTTCCTTTTGGTTTTCCCTTTGTTTTCATCTACTTATTTTTTTTTTTCAGTATTTATTGTTCAAGTATTTAGTTAAATCTCTGAGCTTAGTCTGGATCATGTTTGGGGTAACATTTTATTTAGTGTTTGTTTTCACCTGGACCTTAATTATCTGAAGTTTAAGATTTTTTTTCCAAGGATTTATTTTGAGTAACTGCATCACATTGTTTTGCATAAAAATTTACAATTTTTTCTGTTTCCAGTTTAAGATTAGAGTCAATCTACTTAAGGAAAATATCTCTATCACTGTTAAGTGTATCTGCAGTTCTGGTGCCCCATTAGAGTAAAGCTTATAAATGCCTCAACACTCTTGTTGGCCTCAGCATGCCGTGGCTTATGCCAGATGGTCTAAATATGAAGACTTTGGATCTGATTCTCAATCTATAGACCACACCCAGCAGAAAAGCACGAACCACCGGCACAAATAAGATCCTTTCTTTTGCTGTGAGATGTGGATTTGATTTTCGGTCACTTTGACACTAACTAGATTCTTCTATGTTTTCTTCCTTTGCATCCCATCATCCCACCTCTCAGCAGCTGAAATATATTCAATCTAATGTTTGAAGAATTCACAGGCTCACTTTAAAAAAAAAAAGTATTTTTCCCTTGCTCAATTTTTCCTTATCCTCTACATTTCATTCTCTCAAAGGGTTTGACACTCATCATACCTCCACCCAGTTTCCATCTACTTCATGGAAGAGAACACAAAAGGGGTCTGACTTGGAGGCTACATCTCGGTCCAGAAGGTTAAATGCGGTGATGGACAGCTCCACCCGGGTGACGCAGTGCTGAGGGCCGACGCGGCGCGACTGACCATCAGGAGTCGAGCCCAAAGTGTAGGCCATATTCTGAAGTTGCAGGCAGACCCCTGAGGGAGAGACCAAGGAACACAGAAATAAAAATTAGTAAGTAGAAAAAAAAAAAGAATTATTAAAAAATAACTATGCTGCCACAGTTTTGTCTATTTGGAATGAACTGGACAAATCTGGAATTTGATGATCTGGACTAAAGCTCAATTTGATGTGGTGCCTTAAGGTAAACTTGATCGTGAACTGGAGCTTTAAAAATAAACCAAATTGAATACAATTTAACTAAACCTTCTTGGATGGTGTTGGTATTTTTTGTCATTGGGGACTGTACACAGTGCTGAGTCTAGAGCTGCCAGGCAAGAGTTCTAGAGGAAGACCAAAGAGGAGGTTTATGGATGCAGTGAATGAAGACATGAAGGTGGCTGGTGTTAGAGTGGAGGATGCTGAAGACAGGCTTAGATGGAGGAAACTGATTCGCTGAGGCGACCCCTGAAGGGAAAAGCCGAAAGGAAAAGAAGAATGTGCTGACTGACGTAAAGATAAACTGGTTGCAAAAACGGAGAAGCATCTCCTTTTTAAAGAGCCAAGCAGAGGCTTGCCATGAAAGGAGCATATCATCTGCATAGAGGGGGACACAAAAACACAACAGAGGAGCAAGAGGAAAGACAAAACACATTTTGGAGATAATTCTTCCAAAGAGCAAATGTAGTTTTTGATCACACAGATAAAAGGCTCGTTAGAAAAGATCCATTTAGCAACATCTTTAGAAACAGCACTATTAACATACAAAACCACTAAACCAATGATGCAATCGCACTAATGCTTCACAGAGCTTTCAATACAATAATTCCAGGCCCTTTGGCTCAGTAACTCCCACACATCCACTGAGCACCTCCTCTTGCAAGTGGTTGATGAACTTCCCATTCAGCTGACCACAGCAGAGATCAGTTACACTGCTAAAAGACTGGCTTAATTTTGACTTAGGTGTAAATAGCAGTTTTCTTTTCACATTTTTGCAAAAACCACTTTTGTTTGGTAAAGAAAAAGTAGCAGCAACGTAAGTACACTAAAATTCTTTCTATAAAAGCAAACTGAAAGCTGATTCTTGCCTAAAAAAAACTAAGAATGACAAGAAATGATTAAGAAATTACTTAAAAGGAAATCAAGTCATAAACTGAATGACTGTATATTGATTTTTTTCTAAGGTTAAATTTGATTTCAAATCATTGATATTTCTGAACCCAAGCCCGGTTATTTGAATGTCTCCCTCTCAGAGCTAGCTCCTCACAGAGCTGTGAGTGACTTCTCCTCCTGTTCACGCTGCTGATACACGGCTGCTCTGCCAAGAACTAGAGTTGTGGAAAAGTCAAGTTTAGGAACAACATGGCAGTAGTGGGATGCAATGCCAACAATAAAAGTTCTAATTGTTGACATGTAGAGAAACATCTATGCCTTGTTTCCACTGAGCGGTCAGGACCGGATTGGTCCTCTCCTGGGCTGTTTAGAATGGTTCGGGAAATTCTTGAGAGCGTTTCCATTTTGTTGGACCATCAAGGCACATGTGGGCTGCAGATCAATGACATAGATGTGCATCATAGCCGAGCGAAAAGTAATGACAACAATGGAGGTCGTGCATCAGATCCTTTTTTTCATATTTATGTTCAGGTATTAATTTCGTAAATGCAAAGAATGTAATATTATTTGCAACCGACTCAAAGACAACAACTGAATGTTTGGAAACGTTGGCGCTGGTCAGATGCTTTCTGTTGTTGTAATACTTTTCCACCAATCAATAAATTCCATTGTGTGATGACAGTAGCTCCGACTTAACTGGTCCATTCCATTTTTCTATGGACCTACAACCAACGGGGGACCAAAAATGGTATGAGCTGGTCCTGCTTAATGAGTCTATATTATAATGGAAATGCTCAAAGTACCAGTACGGTCCAGACTGCTCAGTGGAAACAAGGCACTTCGAGAGGAATGGTTGAGTAAAACAACCTCATCGTCAACATATAGGAGGACAAAGGAGATGGTTTCCCAAAAACAGACACTACCCTTCCCTCCTCAAGATAAACAGAGCAACTGTAGAAGTGGACACTACTTCCAAAAAGGGACAGGAGTTTGGGGGCTCTGTCTTACTTCACAGATGTCTGGAGGGCAGTGTCCTCCTGTTTCTGCAGAACTTTCAGACTCAGATTCTCATCAGCTGCAATAAAAAAAAACAGACACTCCCCATTGGGTGAAGGCTCCTCTAAAAGGTTGTTGGAAGCAGCCCCCCCACCACGGACATCTAAAACAGAGTATGCAAAAAGAGACCTGCATGATGAAGGACACAGTGCACCCTGCACACACTCTCTGTCCCCTTCCCCCTCAGGGAGAGGGCTGTGGAGCATCCAGAGTGGAACTACCAGACTCAAAAAACAGCTCATTTCCAACAGCAGCAAGACTGATGAACCCCAGCGGTGTTCTATAAGTATATTTTACATATCTATTTGCGTTTATTAATGGATAATTTTCACATACCACTGAGGCTGCTATACAACTAAAGTGAATAAATGCTTATAACAAATTCAGAATTCTATTTTTTTATTTGTGAATGTTCTAAACTTTTTTTTAATGTAAATTTGATTCTTTATGATGGAAGAGACCACAGAAACAAATTTTAGAGCAAAGTCTTTAAATGACTGCTTTTATTCAGTTGGGATGATTTATTTTTATTTATAACAAAGATGTTCTTCAAATGTTGGAGAATTTTGTTTTATCGGGGGACAAATTTACCAATTAAGAATATAAAAAGACACATCGAAGCCAGGCAAGGCATTTATGACATGAAAAAACAAAAATGGAAAAAAAAATCATACATTTTCTTCAGAAAATGGTAATACAGGAATAAATGAATGAAAATTCATAAATGCGTCAGTTTGTAATTTGTGTTTTACTTGTTTTTTTATGAATATGATCTTAGCCCTTTTATACGCTCTCTATTTTTTTTTTTTGTACCTTTTATGAACATTGTTTAATTTTGTTTGTTTTTATGGTCTTGTCATTTGGACTTGGAGTACATAATAAATTATTCATTCATAAAGATTTAAAGTCCCACTCGATCATTTTATGTTCTATATTAAAAGAATTCCAAGCGGTATTTTAATTACTTTATATTATATTTAGCCAAAATAAAAAAAACAAGTAGTGTTTTTTAAGATATAGTTTCTGAGAGCTGCAGTAAATCTGCTGGCGCTCCAGTCATCCATTACATATTCTCCCACTAACTAATAGCCTCTCACATCCTCAACTGACCATTAGTGGTGTAAAAAATGGTAAGGAATATCTGAGTTAAATGAAGAAATACATAGATCTAGTTGTCTACAAGTGGATTGAAGCAGAGAGCTTCTGGCTTGCTGTTGTGACTCCTACATCACACTTACAAGCTTTTTTCAATAGCATTTTTTTTTGTCTGCTCCTGATTCACAATGATTTGAATGAAAAAATACTCAGAAACACAATTTTGAGCCTTAATTTTCTAAGTATTTGTCCTCCATCATAAGAAAATGATAGAAGAACATGTTAAAAACACCCGAAACACAATTTTCATCGACGTGGGTCTTTAAATGCCACCAGTAAACAGTCCTGCTGTTTGTTCCAAAGAATTGGTGGAAATCATAATTTGTTTATTAATTGTATGTGTCGGCTTGTGATAGTTCACCACCTTTTAATAGTGAGGGCTTTTTTTATGTTTGTCTGACACCAAATAGAAAATTTCTGGATTCACTCAAAAGTGATGCTGTAAAGGAGAAAATAATATGGTGACAACAAACAGGTTGTGTGATTTCGTTGCCAGGCAGAGCGTGTTACCACATAGGGACCAGGAAAAGGCAGATTATCACAATTATAAAGCAACCGGGTTTGACATTTATAGAACTGATAAACAGGAAGGAATGACAAATACGGAAATAAGTCTAAACGATCAACAAATACCAGTTACCAGTGAGTCACTCGAGGTTTCAAAACCACTCAAAACCTCGGCTTCATCAGGCTAATGATCCTTTTAGGCTAAAAATACCTGCTGAATGAGGGGGGAAAAAAGAAAGCCACACTGGTGTTGGTCATGGCCGCCCTCAGAAAACCCCAATCCTGGGCAGGATTAAACATTACACACTTCACACGCTCAGACACACTTGTAATGCCCTGAACCAGATCAAAGCCGCCACTGAATTGCCCAAACAGAGCCACTTCAGGCGAGAATGGACAAGCGCTGAAAAGAGAACGCAAACATGTATGCTTGGTGTGTATCATAGCTGTTGTCTGTGTGAGTATGAGGAACAAACACCCAGCAGCTCTAATGACAACCAAACAACTCCCTGTCTCCAAAAAGGTGATGTGTTCTCACAGCAGCATGGTGAAAGGATGCTGCCTGTTGCTAAGATACTAATGTGTCATAACCAAAGTGCTCCTCCCGTTTACTCCAGTCATATCACAGAGGTGGCCACGCAGCAATCATTGTTCATGGACTCATACAATGCAAACATGATCGATGCCAGTCTGCTGTTTGACAGGAATCATCAGATGAAGGAGCCCATCTTTAGCTGACACCTGCTGCTTCTGTCATGCAGTTTGACTGATAAACACCACGAAGAAACAAACATCTAGAGTAAACAACAACAATGGAGTAAAAGGACATTCTCCCCACTGTGGATTAACATGAACATGTGAGGATGCAAAAAGAAAACATAAAAAAAACCCATCATAAAATGTGTGGGAACCATCAGATGACCCAGCTGAAGACATTCACACCTTCACCTCCCAGGTACCACACTGCGGGGGGGCGGGGGCGGATAACTGCATGGATTTCTGCACGTGCTCATTACATCTAATTACACGTACTGGCTGTGGATAAACAGCAATTTTGGGGGGAGATGCACCAACTTTAAGTCAGCTCAAATCTATGCCACTGAGTGACGTTCTCGTGAGCCCTCTGAATGTCAAGTCCTCACCACATCCTTCCGTGACCAAATCCACAGAGGGCGCGAGTCTCTAGTTTCTGTTTGTGCCAATTTTAACAAATAATATTCGAAGTCCCTTTAAAAAGTCCAGACGTGCGTACAAAGGCACAAAGACAACAAACTCACCTCAGCAAATGATGAACTTCTCAAATGCCTTCCCCTTAGTACTTTCTTCAAATACAAGAGCGCGCGGGGAGAAAGACAAACAACCCGGGGGCGCACTTTTTTTTTTCTTTTTATAAAGGAATATACATTAGAGTTAACATAGTTACTCCAAGCAGACGCGCAAAAGAGTGTGACCGTTTATCATCCTCCAAGCTGTCAGCGCAGCGGACCGACCAAGCTCCATCAAGCTAACAGAGTTAGCTTAGCAGTACCGGAAACTAGCATGTCATTTTCAAAATAAAAGTCGCATAAATCCCCAGGACTTCCGTTTGTCTTACAGTACACCAGAGGTGACAAATTCAATCGTACTCTAGGGCCAAAATCCAAAACACACCTTAGGTCGCAGGCCGAACAGGATAAACATTTATTGAGCACAGTAAAACCAAATTTGTAAAACTTTATTTATTTTTTTTACTTTCTAACATCAATATGAATAAAAGCAGGCAGGATAATTATTCCAGAATAAATCAACTTAAACAACTTTCAAGATTTTACTCTACATAAAAAATAGATTTGGCCAAAATTACACAAGTTAGAAATAAACAAAAAATTAAAAGAAAAAATTAAAATGATGTCAAACACTGTGTTCCAAAACGAAACCCATAAGCTCAATATAATTATAATTACCCGGCAGGCTGGATCCAGCCCCTCGGCCTTGACTTTGACCCATGTGCTTTACATTATTCAGTGGCAAATCACACAAGGTATTCATCTGGAAACTATCTGTTATTCCATGATTATGACTAAGATGAGAGCCAGTCAATGCATACTAATAATGTTCATTATTTCTCTTTTAACCCTTTTGCTTGCTTAGGTATGTTGACGTTGAGAGATTTGGACCCCACAAGACAGCAACATTTATTTTCAAGGATTTTTTATCTTTACTGTTCTCCGTGGCAGACATAAAATCCTGTCCACCTTTGTCACAGGAGGGATCACACATCAATATAAGGATGGGGTCATCTGGACCCCATTAGAGAGCACAACGGTTAAGCAACAATGCTTTTCATTTTTATTTTATCATTATTTTGAAAGAAAAAAAGATAAAAGAATCCAGGTGAAAAGGGCTTTGGAATTTTCTTTTACTAATGGATTTTTATAAATATAGTAAAAATTTCTTCACAACTACCCCAAATAATTATGATGTATTATTGAACAAGAGCGGGTTCATACACTGTATTTATTAAATATATACATTTTTTATTTTTTTAAAGAAATTTAAGGACAGCAATAAAAAAGGTCGCCCAGAAAATGTGATTACAGGTTATGTGATTCTGCAGGCAGAATTAGGAATAAAACTCTTGAACAGAAGCAGATTTCCAGCAGAACCAGAACAAAAGAGGATGAGTATAATGAGTCACTTTTATTTATGGGATCATAAAAACATATCTCTCCTTGATGTTGAGTCAAAAGGTATTTTTTAACAAAAAATATTTTTAGAGAAAAACGAAAATGCTTTTTTGCTTAGAGGCGTTTGAAATATGATGTCTTTATACTTTTTTTTTTTAAATAATGTTATTGTCTTATTTTTAGGTAATAATTGCAACTTTATTTCTAAAAAGTAACAAGTATATGGATTAAATAATTTCATATAAAGAGGTTGAGAGCTATGGAATAATGAGGGATATAAACACAAAATACTAGGAATATATGGTATAAAGTAAAATGTTTCTTTACAGACTTTAAGACATTTAATATTTTCTCATATATCTGTTTATTTTCTTAATCCTGAACTTTTTTGCCATATAGAAGCAGTTCGGGTAATTTAGAATATAAATATTTTGAACATGTGCTTGCCCAAAACTATTTAGAAGCACCTGTAGTAGTTTTTTTTTTTTTTTTTTTTTTTTTACAAATAAATGCAACCCTTAATGCTAAAATGCAAAAATGTGTCTTTTAAATGTTGCCTTCACAAGCATATTTTATCTTGTATGAAATTAGTTTTTTATTTATTTAAAATAAAATTCTCAAGTACATGACATTACAGTAAAGCATAATACCACCTATCAACTGAAAAACAAACAGCAAAAGTAAATGAAAAATAATATATTTTGTCCTACAACGGGGGAAAGTTTAATACCACTACTGACCACAGGATGGCGCCATGGGGTTGAAAATGAAGGAATTCAAGGCCGTTGCAGCTGTTGTGTCAGCTGCAAGCTTGTCATTTTAGTCGGAGCTCATAAATAACTTTATGAAAAGCTCACTCATTGTCTCCAGAAAAAAAACACAATAGTCAATAAAGGGTTTACTGCAGAAAACATATGTGAAAAAATATGTTTATTTAAAAATAATGCAACGTTCACATTTCATTGTATTTTATTTTATAGCTTTCAACCACAACAGAAGAAATAAAGGTTTGAAAGTTTTTTTTTTTTTTTTAGGATTGTACCATGTGGATTTATGGGTGAAAAATGCATTAAGTAAGCCTCAGTAGTAAAATTGTTTGTATGGAAGTTTAAATAAGACAAATTACTTTAACTTTTCTTGGTTATAATTCTATAAAATAGTTTACATCAAATCACAACAAACCTTAACAATAAAAACTTACTGTTTTAAAAAAAAAAGAACAAACAAGTACAAAAACTACAAAATAAGGTGCATAAGCTTTAGAACAGAAAGATGAAAAGTAGTCATTGCATTTAATTTCTACAAAAAACAGTGTCACTATCAGAAATTACACATGCTGCACAGAAAATATGCGCCAAACAAAAAAATTATAATTTTTAAAAACTTCAAGACATTCTTTTTCCTATTTCAAACAGCAGAAATAAATACGAAGCATAGGTAGAGAGCACAACCTAAAATGACGGTATGATCAGCTTGAGGTCTGAGTTGCAATTTTCACTTTTGTGTCTCTACATTTGTAAACTCATATCAGTGCAATTACAGTACAGTACAGTGCATGTTTTGGTGTCTTTAGAAACAAAAGCATGTTCCTGTTGTACAGCAGAACCGAACATGTCATGTGGAGGAGAATGTCAGCCTCCTGTCCTTCAACATCCATCTCTGCTGCTCATTCAGTGGGACTTTGTTCTTCCAAAGCCTGAACAAGAAAAAATATGTTTTTTGTTAAAATTATTACACATAGGTATAAGTACACTGATGAAACATTGGGGCAAAAGAGTCTACAAAAGGACACCTGATGACTTGCAGAGAAGGACAGGTCCAGGATGCTTTAACTAAAGCCTCCACTCCAGAAACCCCTATGAGGTTGCACTCCAAACTAGAAAAAAGAAATGAAAACATACAAACTTATATTACAAACCAACAATCACGGATTTATTTGTGATAATAACAAAATTCTGAGTCTAAATTGAAACATAATTCTGGCTTGAATAAGAAGAACAGCTTTTCAAGTACAAACTAATGAAACAAACAGGAGCAGAATAAAGAGAAACTCCTAAATGTTAAAATGTAGTTGAATTTGACTCACTCTATCCGAGCTAACTTGTGACAGAAAGGCAGCAGTCCAGAGAGCTCCAGAGCCACATCGTCTCCACAGCTGTTCCATCCCAGTCTACAAAGGACAAAGAAAACATTCGGAGCTGAATTGACTGACAAAACCAGACTGTTTTTGAACAGACTGCATCATGAGGAGTACTTTAGAAAGCAGACTAATGCCACTTTTATAGAAGTACTTAAAATATTTCATAAAATCTGAAATAAAAAACATAACGTCAGGATTATCACTAATAGTTTTATTTTATTAATTATTAAAGTCCTGGAGATGTTTTCTTGTTGAGTATTACCCCACGTCCTGAATGAGGGGGCAGCCAGCCAGACTGGCAGCAACAAGACTCAGCTCTGAAGTCCCCACTGAAGTTAGACTGAAGACACAAAACATAAAATCGGGACATTAATCCTCAAAACAAAGTGTTTATTCCCATAAACAAACAAGTCTTACTTAATCCTGGTGAGCTTCTTCAAGCTCCGTACTGCTGTAGACAGAGCAGCGGCACCGTCACGCCCAAGATGGTTTTCAGAAATACTGAAAATACAGATGAAGGAAACATTTCTCCTGAAAATGTAAAAATCGTCTTCGTTTTTAACACTTACTCTAACACAGTGAGGTGTGTGAGTGACGGCAGAACCAGGGACATCTTGGCAGCAGTGAGGTCACCGAGGCCGTTACCGGACAAACTGGAGAATAACACAAACAAGATATTTTAACAGCACATAGGAAAAAAATGAACAAAACATCTTTAAT
The DNA here is from genome assembly GCF_002922805.2 of Oryzias melastigma. Classification (NCBI taxonomy): domain Eukaryota; kingdom Metazoa; phylum Chordata; class Actinopteri; order Beloniformes; family Adrianichthyidae; genus Oryzias; species Oryzias melastigma. The sequence continues at coordinate 26,624,791 of NC_050517.1, read as the reverse complement.
TACATTTGGTATTTTATCAAAATACAGAGAAAATATTTAAATAAAGCAGATTTTCACTAATTAAGAATAACAGTTATTAACTATGAATCATAACTAAACCAAAACCAAATGGTTAAAAGGGTTTGTATCATAACCTTAGACATATCGTTCTGCTGCAAATTATAAAAGCGATGCACATTTTTTTGCATCGGTGAGATTATAGTGAGTGTTCAGGAGTGAGTCAGCTGTTAAAATGTTCATACTGGAGTTCCTTCAGGAGGATGCAGCTCCTCAAGGCATCCAGCAGCTTCTCCCCTGACGGGTCACCGATGAGGTTCTTGGAGAGACTGGAGGACGAACACAAAAAAAGATCAAACTTTTAAAAAGGTGTGTTTTAAAAGCTGTATCATCAGGGTTAGGCCTATCTCCCTCCCCAAACCCCAAAGTTCAAAAGATCACAAACAAAGGAATGAACATCTAAAAAGAGCTAAAAAAAAAAAGAGAACATCTTCATTTAGCAGAAATGAACAACTACAAAAAAAATAATCAAAACGTTAAATTAGGGCTTAAATGAAGCCTGGCTGATATTTTGTTGTTTGTTAACTTTCTTTCTTGTTTCTAGAAGAAATAATATTTTACTTAAAACTTTAGATTTGGTTGGAGAAGCTCTGCTGTATTTCTATATCAATTTATCAGGTCAAAAAAACAACATCTCCTATTTGGCAGAACGTCTCCTTTTAAATGTTAGCATGATATTTTTGTAGCTTTTATCAAAAAGTAATAGGACCAACATGCAGTGAAAAACTGATGGACAGTTAATCAAATCTACAAGCACAAAGTCACCGCCTGAGGACATCAAAGCTTTAACAGCTGAGCTCCAGAGTGTGAGACAAATGACTTTCACCTCAGATCCTTATTTAATTTAATCATCTCCTCTGTGGCGGACATGAGCTTTTAGAATGTCATTTTTTAGTCACAAATCTCAATGAGCTTACTGGCGTTTTTACTCAAATTTAATGAGGAGATTTTTTGGAAAATTTAAAGAAGATATATTCCTTTTTTTTCTCTGAAAGGTCAAAAGACGTTAAATTAATTATTCCATTTGGAACAAATTTGTAGAATAATTTACAGAATTCTGTAAGGATAAAATTCAAAGAACAAAGAGGTGCTATTTAGAAAACAAAGTTTGATCAAACAATAAAAAAAGTATTTTTCTGCACATCATTCAAAATCACTAAGAAGCTACAACCACTAATAGCAATGCTAAGCTATATATTTAATTAAAACATATAATTTACACTAACATTAAAAAGTTTTGAGTCAATTTTTGAAAGAAAACGCTATTTTTTTCAACTCTAAAAATATTGAAAAAAAATGCTTTTTTCAAGAATAGGAAAATATCTAAGTGACTCAAAACTTTTATACAACATTTTACCTGATTATTTTGAGCTCTTTCCAGTCAGGAAGGAACTTAGTCAGCTGCTGAATCCCCCCTTCAGACATCCTCCAGGCGTCCAACCTGAGGACAGACCCATCGTCCTCGCTAAGGTCAGCTATAACGGACCGAGGTGAGGTTGATCACATCCTGCTTAAGTGGGGAAACACTAACCCGATCTCCTCTATTTGTGCGTTTCCTTCCATGACAGTCAGGAGATCCAGCATCCTGTCGGCCTCTATTTGTCCACCTGCTTTTACAATCTCATTTAGCCTTAAAAACACAATAACCAAAAAAATCTACATTAAAATTCATTATTATAGTCATAAAACCATTTCCATGCTTAAGTGAAACATTAAAAGGAACAAACATACTTTTGGATGTCCTAATGTGCTACTCTGATAGTTCAGATTTAGAATCAGACTAATTTAATTATATCGATTTCACACACAACTAAACTGTCTAAATAGAGATGGCATTGAAGCACCTGTTCTCTGACCTGTCCTTTAACATTTATAAACATTTTACACCTTCACACCACGACAGAACAGGAAATGAAGAATGATCCTTTCTCCCTATGAGAAAGGAGACGTAATATTGGAATTAGAGCCTACTAAATTATAATGAGATTTATACGGAGGCGACGACACGCTGGTATGATAAACCGCAGATTCAGTGGCTACAAGTCAAGGTTGTGAGCTGCAGCTCTGGCAGCAACAGCGAATTACACCGTAAGTGGTATGAATTATGAGAGTGGTCTGGGATATAAATGAGTGAAGTGTGCTGGTGTGACTGCAGCAGGATTAGTTTGAACGGCTCAGTCCTATTTCCGGCTCTCACATGCCCCCCCTAACACCGCCACTGAAGCACCTTCTAAATACTTTCCTGATCCACTTGTAAAGCACCTTCTTACACTTGTGCTGTATTAGAAACTAACATGCTTTCTAAAAAAAATGACTAATGGTAAATAATTGCAATTTTGCTTCAAAAACCATATTTTTTTTGTATTTTCTCTCATATGATAATCCAACAAATTTCTAAATAAGAAAGGCCACTCATCAGAAAGAAAAACTGTTCTTTAAGCTATTTTTTAACTAAATTTTAGGAATTTTTAGCATTAATTAAAAAAATGTGACAGAACTTTTATCAAGATCAACACAGTTGAATTTTAAAACACAAAATCAAACATTTTTAGGGATTTAAAGCTGCCAAAGTGACTAAATGTTTGACAAAAACAGTATTTGAAGCGAATCGATTTAAAAAAACTGATCAAATAAAGAGTTGTGACCTACTTTTACATTGAAGAAAACATTTTTCACCTTTTTTTTTTATAATTGATGATTATTTATTTTTCTCATTCATGTATAGTAGGTACTGCTGGTAACTAGAGTTTTCTGTAGTGGAATTAATAAAGTTTAACTTTATCTTTAACCTCTTAAGAGACTTAAGTGTACATCACATTTTGGGTTATAGTACCACAGTAGTTAATTCTACCTAAAGTAAGAGTCGATCACAATCCAAACTACTGACATCTATCCTAGAGCTTTAATGGGACAATTTCAAGAAGAGTTCAGGCTTTCTTTTCAAAGTTAAGGTTTAAAATTTGACATCATAAAATGCAGTTTGTCTTTATGAAATCTCAGCAGTCAGTTCTGATCATTTCAGACAAGATCTGTACTAATTTGCATGAGGTCTCCAGAAAACCAGACAGTGGTGAAGGTCCCAGACTGCTCTTCACCTGACTTTATCAACAGGGAACTTGATTCTATGAGCAAAAATATCTATAGTCTGTTTAACTGGAGAAAGTTTCCATTTTTTGTTTTTTAGCTTGTGTGTTTTTTTTCTTTTATGTTTTTAACCTCTTACGTTTTTTGTCTTGTAAATTGTGAAGCAACTTGTGACGTCTGTCTGTGAAAGGTGCTTTATAAATAAAACTTAATTACTTACTTACTAAAATGTATTTCTGCAAACTATGTCGTTTACTTCATATGGGTTCCACTAATTCATTTTAACCACATCATTAATCCCTATTTCCAAACTATTTCTTTATAAATTTGCACTTTCACATTTCCCGCTCAGACGAGCGTGATAGAATTGCTATGTTTAGCATTTAACCACCAGTCAGCTTCCTGCCACCAGTTCACAATCCAATGACACACCGCATCCTGTAACTGTTTTTGTAGAAACAGGAAGTCACATCAGTTGACGAGAACAATTTAAGACTCATTCATCTGAATTTAGGAAAACAAAATGCTTTATAAGGACTTATTTTATTTTATTTCAACTTAGGACTATTAAAGACTTTTTAAGGACCCACAGATACCCTTTAAACCCTTCATTTTGTGAATTTGTTCAGGTCTAGCAGAACTTTCTGTAAACTTAACCATACCAGCTCAAAAGAGAATCTACTTAAAAACTAAGCTATCATATTAAACAATAAAACAGGTTGGACATAGTTTGTGAGCATAAATCAATGAACATTGATAACAGATTTGATTCCAAATGGGTTCTCAAGAGCAGAAGTGAACGTTTCTCACCTGAGGCTCCGTATGGAGCTGCTGTTGTTTAGGACCTGAGCTAAAGCTGTCCAACCCACTTCACTCAACTGCACACAGTCCAGACTTGGAGTTCACATAGTAACAGATAAAAGGAGATGATAAACATGTGTAGTCTTAGAACAGTTTTATCCCTTGTCTGCATATCTTACCAGAGGTTTTCCAAAGGGATGCTCTGCTGCAGGGCTTTGATGACCTGCAGCTCTCCAGCTGGAGACCACACACAGTGGGACAGACTGCAGAGGAACAAGATGCAGCAACAATTCATCTACAAAACCAAACAGTTGAGAACACTGATGGGTAAATTCTTACTTGATTGATCGAAGGCGAGGTAAGAACGCTGTCATGCTGTGGGCGGCTGGGTCATTAATCACATGACCTGACAGACTGACAGAGAAAGACTTACTTCTTCAGAAACAGTCAAGTTCAATCATCAATATGTTATCAAAACTGGGGACATACGTGTAGCGGAACAAAAACAAATGCATGAGGTGTGTTATTGACTCACTTTAAGCTCTGAATGGAAGCAGACTGTGAGATGACCTGTGAGAGCTCCTCAACGATGGACATGGACCCTTCTTTCACTGCAACACTGCAAAAAGAAGGTTTTTCATTCAAGCACTTCGGCAAATGGGTTTGTCAAAGTGACAGTTTTCACCTGAGACAGGTGAGATTTGGCAGCAAAGGCAGGAGGGAAAACAGATACTGATGTTCTTCAACGTCCAGTCTGTCGAGGAAGAAGCTGGAGCAAATGGGAAAATATATATTACATACTAAACAATGAAATTCATTCAAAAATAAACAAAAAATATTAAATGTTTTATGAGAAAATACTAACTCCATCTCAGTCAGTGAGCATTGGGTGGTTCTGTTCATGGATGCATTCTGGTCCACAGTTGGTGTTCTATCAACAAGGAGAGCAGAGAGGAGTCCAACATGAAATCAGTTTATCAACATTTTTCAAAATTTTGCTTGTTTTGTACTGAATGATTTTTCCATAAAATCTGATTCTTACAATCAAAAATCTTTTAAAACTACAATGATACACACAATTTGTTTAAAAATATACCTAAATAATTATAGATGCATTATTTTTCTCTTCTTAAAATGATTTATGGATCAGAAGCAACAAGATTAAGAACAAGCTGTAATTTTTTTTCTTTTCACGCCAAAAAACATAAAAAAAAGACTACTTTACTGCAGCACTTGACATAAAAAACACTCCAATGCTTTGACAGTGAGTGTAAATACAGAAACTTTGATCCCTCTGGTTTCCTTTTGAATTCAAACAGCATTTGTAGCATCTTAAACTTCTTGTAATAATTATTTTAAAGTCAGCTTTTAAATTAATCACCTTGCAGAGGTCGGATCAAAAGTCTCCTTTAAGGTCAGATGAAGAGTTCCATGGTGAATTCTAAAAGGAATAAAGGAGAATTATTGTAAAATTACTCGATTTGAAGCTCTGTTGTGGTTTTTCATGATCTCTTGGTTGTGTATTTCTGATGTCATCTGCATGCATCACCTGATAGCTTGAATGTTGGTCTTGAGCTCCATGCAGCGACGCAGTAAATCAACAGCTTGTTCAGCTTTGATCCAACTTTCTTCAAAACTGTTTGAAAAAACAGCACAAAAAAATCAACAGTTTAATTTAACAGCTCAACAAAGCTTAAAGTGTTGAATTATTAGCTTTTGCTAAGTTTTTCCTTTTAATGCTAAAGAATAAATAAGTGTGCAGTCGTCTCCTACCTGACACTGCATCCTGTTTGACTGGGTTTTAACATGTTAACAAAACCTTCAATCCATTCTGACTGCAGAAGGCTGTTCTTGAAGCTGTGGATCAATGAGACCAACGAATGACTTCAGTGTCTTCTGACAGAAACTTATGTTCACTTCATCACCATAAAAAACTTCATATATTAAGGTTTTCTTTCTTTAAAACTCTTTTTACCTTTATATAACCAAATAAAGAGAGAGCTGTAAGCTATGACATCAACTCCAAACATAACAATTTTGATAAAGTTTACTGTAAACGGTTAATAGGTGGAGAATTTTTAGGTCTGTTTGTAGACTTAGCAAATGAAAAAATAATCATTTTTATTTTAGCAGCTGTTAGAGAGTAAGAAAAACTTTTTAGACTTCATGAACACAAATATTCATGTGTATCATATCTGATCTTTTTCATTGTAATACCACATTAAATCAAGATTTAAAACTGTTTTCAACCAAGACTGGGGTTAAAAAGGAAAAATCATAATCAAGATCAGATACAAATATTTAAGAATTATCAGATTTAACCTAAGAAAATATATTTTCCTCAATTTTTTGCTATGCAGATTATCCACCAGTCAGTCAGCCAGTTATTTTTCATTTTGTTAAACTAATATATTCTCAAGTTCTGACCGATAAATATTGACTTATGGTTAAAATGTAAAAGCATTTATTATAACACCCTAATGAAGGGTTACAGGTAAAATATACTTACTCTATTTTGCTCAAACTTGGACAGTTGGACACAATTTCTGCCAATCTGATAAGATGATCCTGCTGCAGAATGCAGTCTCTGACACTGGAAAAACAAAATTAAATGTATGGTTTGATGTTTACCTTGTACAGGTTTCAGTGACAATGAAAACCTTCAGTTTAAGACCTCATAATAACAATAGTGAAGCATCCAAAGCTGCTTTGACCTGCTGCTGTACAACAAAAGCATGATGAAATGTCACATATTATTGCTGGATTATTAAAAAATAATGTGGATGTACTTAAACTGCCCTAACAAAAACATGTTTTAACTATCAGTTGTTAAAATTTACCTTAAAGATTTTTCATGACCTCCTTCAAACCAAATGAGACACCTCTCGTCTTCGCTCAAACTGTCAAACAATTAACAAAAATGGTAAACAAGGATGTACACTCTGATTTGTGTTTTATAATTTGCCTAATATACCTTTTGTTTTTTGTTAAATCACTAAAGATTGACTGACCTGACTTCCACAGCACAGACATTGGAGGAGCTGTGCAGAGTAGAAACCACATCAAGAACCCCCTGCTGGCTCAGTCTATTGTTGCTGACACTGTGAGAAGACATTTTTTTATGCTTAAAATCAACAATTTCTATTGCAACATAGGCCTAATTCTTTTCATCACTTTCAACTTAAATTTAAGAGGAAAAATGACAAAGTTACTTACTTGACAAAGCAGCTTATTTGAAGGTTTGGTAGAAAATCCACTAAGCATTTCACTCCAGCATCTCCTAACTGGTTACCTGACAAGCTAAATGAAAGAAACACAAGCAGTTCAACAGGTCATCAACACAGAACTGAATGAGTGTCGGTGATACACGTTTGTTTCTTGATGTTCATACTCAAGATAAGACAGCCGCACTTCCTGCTTAAGGATCTGAAGCAGCATCTGAACGTTCTCCTGACTGAAGAAGAAGTGAGTTAACCTGTGTGAGACAGAAAGAGACCAGGACAAAACCATGAACATCTCATGCTGTTGGCTTTATGACACTTTTCTTAGTTAGAATACCATTAGTTACGCAGAAGAAGGAGAACACAGAGAGCACATCATAGATGTAACATAATTCGAGCTAAAACTTTACAAAAACATATATATTTTTTTTCTTTAACTGATCAAATTATTGCCCTTATTTGTGTGTATTAGACTCCACTGTTTCAGTTTTCAAAGATATTGCACAGCAAACACATTCTTAATAAAGCATCTAAAACTTCATTAACAACTAATCACAAACCTGAAGCTGACGTGTTCTGTTTTCATGCAGCCAAACTGGATGAAGGATTCACTCTGTGGACTAAAGGAAAGACCAAAGCATTCAGTTATCAAGACCATATCCATACACATTCATATATAAACAAGATCAACATTTTACCGTAAAATATATCAAGATACTTTAAAAGTTTTAAAGTGATTCTTAATATTCAGATTTTATATTAAATGCAAAATCTTTATGAAAAGCAATTTGTCTTCTAAATCAAGTCTGAAAAAAATAAGGATAATTTGTTGGTTTAACCCTGCAGAATACAAGCAAAAACTTTCTTCTGAGCTTTAAAATTTAATTTGACCATTTGTTTGGTCATTGTAGATAGCACTGTTGGCCCAAAAAATAAAATGATAAATAATAATTAAAAAGAAGGAAAATAAAACCAAAAATAAAAGAAAAGAAAAGAAAACAGGTGTAAAATTTGAACTAATTAGTTCTTCAGAGTTAAAATAACTATTAAACCTTGAAATTAAGATCTAAAAAGATGAAAAGGGATCAAAAAAATGTACCATTAGTTCATAATATTAAGAGATGCATCTCCATCTGCTAAATTATGTTTTTTTTACAAGCCACTTTAACCCTTTCAAGACCGGAGTTCTTGTTTAACATGCCTTTTTTATTTCTCTTTGACAGGGCCCCAGTTGAGCAGAATTAACTACTGTGGTAATAAAACCCAAATATGATGTCAATGCATGTGGATGTCAGGTCTTAGGAGGTTAACTACGTGAGTATGTGTTTATTTTATTCTATTTCTAGCAACAACGTAGGTTGATTGAGAGGAGTTAGTTGAGGTGTCTCGGGCATCTGGTCCGGATGCCTCCTGGACGCCTCCCTGGAGAGGTGTTCCAGGCATGTCCCACTGGGCGGATGCCCCGAGGAAGACCCAGGACACGTTAGAGAGACTGTGTCTCTCGGGTGGTCTGGGAATGCCTCGGGGTCCCCCCAGAGGACCTGGAGAAGTGGCCAGGGAGAGGGAAGTCTGGGCATCTTTGCTTAGACTACTGGCCTCGTAACAAAGTCCCAGATGAGCAGAAGAAGATGGATGGATGGACGTAGGTTGATGAAAAAAAATGTTTTCTTAAATTGAAAATTTTAATTGGATTGGAACTTTTAAAATAATTAAGCAAATTAAAACAAAATACCTGCATAAGTAAAATGAATTGTTCTCTTTCATAATACTTTTTAAAATCTCACAAAACAGAGTATTTGTGCTTTTATTACAAAAATCACAAAAACACACAATGAAATAAAACAAAACAAGGCAGATGGGGGATGAGACAATTGCCCAACATTGAACCTTAAATAAATCTAGCTCGAGTTACCTGAGATCCACTGAAGTAACTCGATTATTGTCTTTCAAACAGCTGGCCAGAATGAGAGCATCGTTTGTAGAAGTGATGCTGCTGTCAACACTGACAAAGAGAGAAGTGATGAGATTTATAAAGAAATGTTAAGGTTAAAAGTGTAATCAACATTTTTAAGTCTGGCTTTTTCTCAAAAATATGCTAAATAACATGTTTCTATGAGGTAAAAATAGTGGCTGATGATTACATCTGTCACAATCACAAACACATTTATGGAAGGGATTAAAAAACACATTTTTTTTTGTGACTTGTTGGTGATTTATTGTGCTGAATATTTTTATTACACAATTTATGTTAAGACAGAAAACATATTTTTGTCATTTTTCACGTAGAGCCATGATGCACATCTTATTTATTTATTTATTTATTTTATTTTACATTTTTAGCAGTTAGGAATAAAGTTCATGGAGTTCTTAAGTGCAGATTGAAAAGATTACTCAAAAACTCCCATCTGATGGCTATACAACCTTCAGTCAATAGTGGGAGTGGCCTTGTGCCTCTTTTGATGCCTGTAGTTATCGGAAATAAAGTCAATAAAAGCTTTAATGTTTAAAAAAATGTGCATTTTTTTCAGCGTCTTCACAACAAAAATAGTTTATCCAAAATATGACCTCATTTTGACAGCAATGATCAACTAAGAGGCATTGCAAGTGGCTGTATTTATTCAGGGTGTGATCTTAAATCAGTTGAATAAAATCAGTTGCAAGTACTTTCTACCAAAAAACATTCTTACATCATAAAATATAAACTGTTTGGTTCAAGGGAACCAACTTGAGGTTCCACAAAAAAAAGAAAAAAGAAGCATAAAGACACTGTAATGTTGAATGAGGAAAAGGACCATTATTGCGCCTAAGAGCCTCCAGACATTTATGAGGAGAAACACTCTGAGGAAAAGTGCATCTTCAGAGAAAGATGCTTTTCAGGGGTGCTAAGGTGTAAAATGGATGAAAGAACTGAACTGAGTCAAATGCATACCCGAGTCTTCGTAGAGACGACATCTTTGGCAACATTCTGACCATATTTTCAAGAGCTTTGTCCTCAAATGAGCAGAAGGAGAACCTAAAATATTACAAGGACATATATATTACTATATAATAGTTCATTTGCATTTTTAAAGGAATGACAGCAGATGTTTGTTTGTCTTACTCTAACTCCAAATGGAAGAGACAGTTGATCAGCATTCTGCAAACTTTAGATATGATTGATGGGGAAATGTTGCTGTTCAATATTCTAGAAAGAAGATCAGAAATGTTGAAGCTTGAGTTAGTTATTGCTTAAAAAAGCCTGGAAATACTGTAGATTAAACATTGTGGTTTTTTCTATGAGATCAATGTACCTGAATATCTTCGTTTGCTGTTTGATTTCACTAAAAAAAATAGAAAAAAACATGAAAAAAAAGATTCTTGGAATATTCAGATAACTAAACATTTTTAGGGAAATGTTTTACCTTTTTTCAGGGTTGAACTGTAAAATCACCTGATCTTTTCCTTCATGACTTTGAAAAGATAAAACAGATGTCAGTTGTACTATCCACACTTTTATTTCTCTTTTTGATTTACAAATAATGTTTATACAAATATTGTTCATTGGTGGGAAAAATGGCAAAAACAACAACAAAAAAATAGATATCAAAAAGTACCTGATCTGAATTTGTGTCAGGTTGTTATGGGAGCACAGAGCTTCAGCCAACATCACTGCTCCTCCTTCCATGCTGAGGTCATTGTTACTGGCACTGATTAAAAAAGAAGCATCAGCCAGGAAAACAGAATGACAACTTAAAAGGGGATCGCTGTAAAAAAAAACAATAAACCAAAACCACACAAACTGCCAGTGTCAGCAAACTTGTTGAGAAAAAAAAAAAATCCCTGCTCAATGTTTTTTTTAGAACAAAATTGAAAGTTAAAGTTCTGGCACACTCAAACTTTCTAAAAAAGTATTTTGTAGAGCCAATAGAAAGTAAAAAGTCTTTGATTATCTTTATAATCTAAAAACTGTGGTAATAATAATAGTTGTGACATGTGGTAGACTTACTTTATTTCTCGTATTTTGTCTAAATGAGGTAGAAAATCCAACAACTTCTTTAGACCTTTGTCGCCCAAACAATTACTCGACAAGCTGGAAAAGAAAAAAAAAATTGAGATTTTTCATCAACTTCAACACATCAAAATGCTGAACTTTCAAACAAAACAAGGCAACAGATGCACAGATGACAAATTCAGACCTCAAAAAAGTTTCATTTTCTCATAAGCCACAAAAAACATGACTTAACAATGATTAACATAAAGTTTACACAACCACTGTCTATACAGTAATATTAAGGAGACCATGTTTAGACAAATCTATAGCAGAAACCATTTTAAAATTACAAACTAAATATTTTCACTCCTTAAACTGAAACAATCATTTAAAATAAATATTTTACTAAGATTTGACTAAATACTCTTAGGCATATGTGTTTTTCTATAGCTATCTGTAACAGTTTTAGCCTTAGAATTGAGAACTGAGGTTTTAAGTTTTGTCCTTTTACAAGAACTTCGATGGTTAATAAGTAGTGGAGTTCATGCCCCTCTTCTGCAGGACTCTATTCTCTTCTACCAGCACCAGCAGAAGTATCTGGCAACAATTTCTGCCCACATTTAAACAACAGTAACTGTCTTGATCAGATACATAGCAGAATAAATATGGTTCTGAGTCAAACCTCAACTTTGAACATCCATGCTGAACCCCCAATCATTCTTTTTTTGACCTTAGCAAATTTTGAGTAACACACTTCAAAAATTTGCCTTATCTTACACCGAAACAGAGCCTATATTGCTCATTAACAACTGTCTAGAGACTTACAACATATAGTTTAAAATGGATTTGGACAGTGAAAAATCATCAGAAAGCTTTATTTAAAATTCAAAATCAGCCCATATATAAGTGCAAGAGCAGAATCTAAGGTAAGAAGGTTTTGGGTTACATTTGCAGAATGATAAATTTACATTTTCTTTTCACTTATTTGGGTTTTGAATGAAACTTACTTGAGGTGAGTGAGACCTGAAGTGGTTCTCAGGCTTTGCCAAACTCTGTCTAGGTGAGCAGGAATCAGTTTGCAGCAGCGAAGGCTATCAAATACAAAAGGTTCACACAATAACCAATGCAATTATGATTAAAAATCGGAAACAATTTTGAAAATCCTTTTTAATCTGTGAGATAATACAAACCATAGTGTTTTAATCATTTCGCTTGAGTAGTTTGCTGTACCAACAGGAAACACCACAGACACCTGGACAGGATTCTGCAATCTTAAGCATAAAGATGCACACAGTTGTTTAAAAAAGAAGCAGCTCCAGTGTTATGGATAGCCATAGTTTTACAAACAAATGCTTAAGGTTTGAAGGCAGACATACAGCTCTGCATCTTTGGATCAGTGTATTTCTGTACCTTATACTCAGCTCCATAACAAGAGGGCAGTCAGACAGCAGAGCAACCAGCATCACCAAAGACTCCACTGATGAGCAGCTATCATTCAAGCTGAGAGAAAATAGAAAAAACAGCAAAATATTGTTTATTATACTGATGATTCCAATATAAAATAAACTGAGGAAAATTCTCTTACACAATCTTGTTAGAGATCTTTATATTTGGAACAAAGTGTGTAAATGTTTTTAGAGTTTCCTCATCCCAGCAGCCTCCAGAAAGACTATAGTGAACACAAACATGGAGCAAATGTCACTCAGCAAGTTTGGATGACATGAAAAACAATAGATTAGGGAAGCTAAAGTGTTTACATTTTCTTCCCTTTTTCATTTCTGCATCACTTTGCAGTGTAAGGTTTTCAGAAAGTATTGTAACACTAGAAGTGCATTTGTTGTTACTTACTCCAGGACAGACAATGCAGGACAGTTAACCAGAGACTTCACCAGGTTTTGCATCCCCAGCTTGTTCCAATTCTGGTTTAACAAGCTAAAGGAAAAAAGATCATACGATTATCAAAGCCTTCATGAGAAAAAGCAACACCTTTGGTTTCCTGGAAGAGGGTGTGTGCCTTCTCAAAACACCCACATATCCAACCCTTCCTGTGCCGAGGGTTTTCTAAATCAAAAATAGGATTTAGCAGTGGTGAACGCTAAATATTTTATTGGCAGTAAAACCAAAAATTTCAAATGGGATTTAGTTAAGTATAGAAAGCTTGTTCTAAATGCCTTTCAAGTTTAACTTATGTGTTTTTTATTTAAAATTTATTTTACCAGGAGAATCAGTTGAAAGATATTAGAAAACAAGCTTGTACTTAAGTTCTTAAAGCTGGAAAGAAAAGGTAATGTTCTTTCAGGAAATTGGCAAAAGAAAAATCTGCAGAGGAGGAAACAACAAGAGAGATCTATTAAGATTTTCTTATTACCTGATGGTTGGCTCAGGCTTTGTTTTGTGACTACAAAAGAGAAAACAATAAAACCTGAAGTTACAATGGACTGTTTATGATTTTATTGGTTTTATCAGTCATAAAACTCACCCATTGCCATCAGATCTTTTTGAAAAAGTAACCGTAACTTCCTTCATACCACTGCAAAAATAAAGACAGAAAAATCAGGAAGAATAGAGATTTGATTTGTATAAGGTGTTTTGAGATTTGGGGAAGATTTATTATTATTGAGGAAGTAGACATTAGTTATAGTTTGCAGAATGAGTGGCTGGTGGTGAGGTGGTGTAGTAGAATGTAATTAGGTCTTACTCTGCATAAACCTGCTGTATGTTCACACAGGAACCCATTTTCTCAACGATAATGTTTAGTGCTTGCAGAGAGGTGTTGTTTCGGCCCAGCCTACAAAGACGCATGTGAGTTATCACAAATGCAATTATTAAGTTCCTGTTCCTTGTTGTCTTTTCAAGGCATTTTCCCATTTAAATTTTGAACTTACAGTACAGATATGAGATTTGGCAGTTTGGTAAAAAGCTCAACCACATGCCCAATTCCATCATCCTGCAGATTGTTGTCACTAAGACTGCGACAAAAAAAAGACAACATTTTGAAATAAACTCAAATACTGCCAAAGTGTTTCCACTTCCAAATGTATTTAAAAGAACACAAGCAAAACATTGTGGATGTCAGAAGGAAGTATACTTTATCTCCGTGATGTTGCAACACTTCTGTAGAGCAGAGGCCAAACTTTTCGCTCCAGCAGCAGTGAGACTGGCACCAGAAAACCTGCAGAGGAAAAAGGTAAATTCAGTTAATCATTGGGCTATTTATCAATGCTACATTTTCAATACAAAATCACCCCAAAAATATGAAAACTCAAAAACGTACTCAAGTTTTTTCAGGTTTGGAAATCCAGGCAAGATACAGGAAAGGTTCTCGGCAAACTGGTCATTGTACTTCCGACTGTGAAAACTGCAAAGTATTCATCAATCGTTCAGTTCAAGGTGTCAATAACAGCTAAAGACAGTTTATAAATCACTTTTAGAATTAAAAGAAAATGTCACAGATGTTTCTTAGCAAAGGGTTGAGACATGTTAGTGAGCAGAACCCCCCACAAAATTCAGGCGGAGATTTTGAAAATTTTATTATAAAGAACCATCTCAATAAAACAAGCAAATCTAAAAGGAATTTGTGACTAAATGTATGGTACAAAATAAATATACATAGGATGGCTATATTTAAGAAAAATAGACAAAAATGAAATAAAATTAGTTGTTTATTTTTGGATGGCACTAAGATTGAAAGAACATATTTTGCTTTATTGGCATTTCAGTTTTAAACTTAATAAAAGTTCCGGCTCATGAGTTCTTTTTCATTCTATATTGCTGTGTCACTATAGGTTACTTATTACGGCATATTAACACTTGTAGTCTGGGGTGTTTTTGAGCATTTATGAGCATTTATTTTATTTTCTACTTTCCAATTTGCTCTATAAATTTACAATTAAAACAATTTTTGTGACAATGCTTGATATCCATCTTTTTAGTACAAATACAGTTTTTTTAAAGGTAAAAAGAGTTGTAAATGTTGTCATTTTTTAATGCAAAATAAATAAATAAAATAAAATAATTGCATCAAACAGTTTTTATATTTTCTAACAGGTAGTAACATGTATACATCAACAAACAAAGAAAATAAAGGCAAAAACAATGTGAAATTTGTCTTCAAAGTTGCAAGGATTTATTCCAAGGGATGTCACACTTACTTATCATAAGTCTTAGTGTTGTTTTAAATAAAATTTCAAAGCTAAAACCTTTTAAAAAAATCTTTTTTAGAATTTTGAGTGAAAACCATACTAAAGAAGGAAAGTTGGTTTAGTTGAAAACATTCAATATGATTAGCAAATTCACTGGTGAGGTCAGAGACCACGAGGGCTAAACTTTAAGATTTAAAACTTCACTTTACTAACTGCAGTTACAATCACAGTAATCTAGTTAACCTGGATCAACTGGATCTAGTCAAGATTGATCACATTTACAGATTAACATGAGTTCTAAATAGCAACATTAACAATTTATACACTCATGGTTAGTTTTTCTAAACCAACACTGGATTCTCTGTAAACTAAAAATATGAATGTCTCTATATCTGTGTATTTAACTGTCTCCAGAAATCTTCTTATTACATTTACTTGGACATTTCTTTTTACCTGCATAACTATTTTACTTCAAACAGTTTCATATAAAAGAGACAAACATGTCTTTTATTAAAATAGTTAGCAGCTTAAATATATATTTTCCTTAGTAAGTATTAGGAACAGTTAAAATCAGCTATACTTCTTTTCTCCCATTTTACTGATTTCTTTTTTCCTTACTTGCTGGCACAGATAGAGGTTTGCTTTCTTTTTTGTAAAATACGGATGCATTTTTTTCATATTGTTTCTAAGGAATTTGTTTTTTTTCCCCCAGTTCATATCTATGATTTACTGCATGCCGAAACATGTTTTCATGGCCCTGAATCAAAAAACAACACTGGTGACTTGAGTGTTGCTCAATGGACCAACTTTATATGTGTAGAGCAAAATTATATAAAGATTTTTTTAAAGATGCATAAAATTTCTGTTTGAAAATTATGCGAGTCTTAAATGTTTTGACTTGATCTTTTTTTATCATAATAAAGTATTTTCTGTCGAGGAGAATTAACACGTCAGTTTCAATAAAATATGTTCAGAAGACAACTAAGAATCCAATCTAATGCTTTTTTATATTATTTGACATTTATAAACAATGTGTTTGTTAACTTATAATGTCTTTCATCAACTTTGTAAGAGGATTTTTGACAAGCCAACTGCTTCAACATTAAGGGTGAACAATAAAGAATATCTTCAAACTGTCCGATATTTATAGGCTGATGTTTCCTATGAGTTTCAAGCACTTTTACTTTCTGAAATCCAAATTGCTTCAAGATAAACGCACATTAACCTCTGCATTTGCAAAAAAAAAGAAAAATTATACAGAGGGTAAACAGCTTTGCCAAAATGTTTTGCATCTATTTATATTAGTTTCTAGTTGGCTCATGTCAAACATATACTGCACTTCTCCTCTTTCTCCTAAACTACTGGTTTAGACTGATTTATGTCTGGTCATCCATGCACATCTCATGCTCTCACCACAACATTGACTAAAGCAGTGTAGAGTTATGTCTGAACCTGGCCTTTGCCCTCTGGCCTTTGCACCGACTCTGTTTTTCACAACATTCGGGGTTTGTCCTGGAAACCCTCAAGTGTGAAGTAGAAAATAACAGATTTTAAAACACGCCTTCCAGGTCAAATGTCCTGACATGCATCTTTACAAAAAGCCAAGAGTTGATATATTGTACTGCTGCCATGCGTAGGCATGCATTTTCTCCTTAATAAGTGTCGACTGAATTGGCAGGAGCTTCAGTTTGTTTTACAGGCTGTTTACTGTCTTGGCACGTCAGTTCATGTCCTGGTCAGTCTTGTAAATGCCCTCAAGTTTAATTACTTTACCGCTATATTTATCCTGCCTGATATGGGTCAAGATAAAATTTAATTTATTCAAAAGAGAAAAGTAAAGTAAGATGTGTGTCTTTTAAGAGACAGAAAAATGATTAATACACATGTCCTCCCAGTTAAAGGGAAGTTGAAATGCGACATGCACATGTATATCCTGTGTGGGGTGCATTCTTCTTGTGCTGACTCCCAGAGTTAGACAGCTGATCAGTCTGGCCAGCTGTCTGAAAAGTCACCCAGTTACTGTCAGTTAATGACAAAGGAAAAATAGGCAACGGTTCCAGACCAGCATTAACCCTTACTCTAGCATTAACTAATTTAAAGGGTTAAAAAAAAACTAAGATTAACACCCTTCACCTGCTAGTGTTAACTGCATAGTGCCATGCTCTGTTCGTTACAAAATAATATAAACTCAGAGGAAAGACATGAGTTTTAAAAGATACATTTAAAATAAAAAAAACTCCTTTAAGCCAGCAAAAAGTAGAGATCTTACATTATTTAAATCTTAGATAAACGTTTTCCATTCATTCATCTTCAGAACCCACTAAATCCCTTATGGGCTCACAGGGCTGCTATAGCTAACCCTGCTACTGTTGGGCGAAGGCGAGGTCCAGCCTGAACAGGTTGCCAGTCCATTGCAGGGCCACACACACATACACACACACACACACACTCTCACATGCACACCTAAGGGTAATTTAGATACCAAATAACCTATGCGACATGATTCTGGACTGTGAGAGGAAGCCAGAAGGTCTGAAGAATACCCACGCATGCATGGGGAGAACATGCAAACACACAGAATGGATTTGAACTAGGGCTGTCTCCCTTTGAGGCAAGAGCACTAATTCTCCCAATTCAATTTACTCTAAATCATAATAAGCAAAATTGTGCTGATTGCATGTTTTCATTTCGATCAGTAAAGGTGCACTGTCCACCCACCTGAGGTAATGAATGCACTGGCACCTTGACAGAGCATCTAAACACTCTGGCTCCATTGAGCATGCTCCAAAATCCAAACCAACAGCATCATCAGCAGCTGAGTTAACTACGAAAGCCAAGGCATCTATATCATTAGGTAACAGCCGGAAATTGCGCAGTTCTAAAGTGGGCCTTGAACTCACAGCCTCCTGAGCCAGTTCGTGGTTCTGGCTCTCCTGGATGCAGCGGCAAAGCTGCAACAACTGCAAAAAAACACAGAATTAAAAAAAAGGACAAGAAAAACTACTAGTTAAAAAATAGGTGTAAGCTTTTTCTATTGTACCTTTGGTCCAGTTAGTGTGTTGCTGTGGCAAAGGGGTTTCAGTAAATTCAGAACAAGGGCTTGTCGTTTCTGGACCCAGCTTTGAACTCCTTTCATTCCTGAAGCTCTGGCTACTCGAACCAGGACTTCAGTGCAGTTTGGGGAAGCAAGACCACATACATACAGGTACAGGGAATCAGTAAATGGTGTCTTCTGGTTAGACTTTGTTGTCCAGCGAGTTTTCAGACTGAATCTGATGGTAGAATGAGGGAGAGCAAAAGTCAAAACTTAAATTCAATTCCTAAAAAATAACAGATATTTTTTTGTTTTCTTTATACCAATGTATCTGACAATTGTTTTTGTTTGCTACTATCATATAAGAATAAAAATTTGTTGTTTGCTATAATTTTTAATCAAATGAGCAAATAAACATAATTTTTTTAGCATAAAATCACTTCAAATTATACGCAAATTTAAAAAAGAATGAAAGGGTGACTTAAGGGCACATTTGTGATGTTTCTGCTGCATATATTGCCCTAATAAAACTTAAAAACAACTCTACTGTTCCTTGAGGTGTATTTAAAACCCTGAAATTGTACCACAAACATGTCGAGTATAGAGTCAAACTTCACACAGACAGGATTCGATAGAGGTCTAAAATAAGATTTGCATGAAGATGAAGGAATCAAAGTCATGATAATGGCTGCTAAAGTATCCTAAAGGTTCCCATAAACTGTGAGCTCAAAGACCTCTATTTAAATTATTTGTTTGCAACACATCCATAATCATAACTGTGCCACAAAGGCATGAAAAAAAGGAATCATAAATGCTTAGAGGTCCAATAATTGCATTTCTCAAATGACAAAAAGTCAAATGATTATTTATAATCTATCCCAAGATGTAACTTAATTTAGAAAAAAATCTGATCAAGCTCCATATGGTAAAAAGAAGGCTAGGTTAGTGTTACATGGAATGTCTTGATGCAAGAATATCTCGGTGAGTTACAGTGGTCACCTTCTGCCACGGTATATCATGTACAGTGACATGTCGCACTTGATGCTCTTATGTAACCAGATGCTCTGCCTTGTGCCTACCTCAGTATCTTTTGAATCTCCTTTTAGGGCTGAGGTCAAAATATTTTTGTGTCAGCTCACACAGCTCATGTTGCTCCCACAGCTTTACTCCGGGAACCGGGCATAACTTTGTATAATTGAATTATTTTGTAATGTTTTGCAAGAACTACTAATGGTGATGACAACTGGAGGGATATTTTATTGAAAACCATTATGAGGATGAATCTAAAACTTAAATGTGGATATTGTGCAGTATCAGCGAGATGTTTTTTCCAGCTGTTAGTGGCACAACTCTATTTTGGTATCTGTTCCCATGCTGTGCCAGCGTGTTATTTGCCTAAAGAGACAGAAGCTATATGTTTGGTATTTTGGGAACCAGGACAGGCTGTACAGTGCAAAAGGGCAGAAGAGGTGTGAACATATCGGGTCTCATTCAGCGAAGGCAGTATTAGGAAAGGCACCGGTATTTATCACTTGTGAAACATTTGCTCCACATACTGTATGGTAAGCATTTATCTGCCTTTAATGAAGAACATAAAACTAATTAACAGAAATGTCAAAATCTTGTGCAGCAATTGCTAATAAAAATAACAAAAGAAAAGGCAATTTTACAAAAACAATAAAGTTGGTATTATTAATTAAGACTAAAGCTTAATAAGTGTGTGGCACTTTCTTTTATTTGCATTTTAGCATTAAGAGTAAAAAATAACTGACTAAAAGATCTAAACAGGTCTGGAAATGTATTTGCACACAAAAGATAATCTAATAATTCTTATCAGAACAAGTATTCCTCACTGAAAGATCTATTTGTCTTTTCTTTCTTACCTCTTTTTCAGCTGTGCATCACTAACTTCATGACTTGTCATGATTCTAAGAGCAGCCAAGAACTCCTGCACAGTCAAATGAATGAAACTGTAAGCGTTAACTAGATCTCCATCGTGACATCTGAGCTCAACCTGACAAGACAAAAAAGGTGCAAAATAATTTTTTAATGATGCGTAATATGAAGCCAAGCCTGTTGATGTCCGGTAAAAAAAAAAAAACAATAAAATTGGGATAAAGTTTACTTTTTAAACATCTATGACAATGGATTTAGACACGTTAAGGTTGAGATGACAGTTAAAAGTAGCAGCAGCTGTCAGTCTTTCATTTGGCAGACTGCTTGTAGAACTGGTGGAATACAAAAATCATATTACATCTCTTCAGCTTAGTTCCATTTTATTTTACATTAATTTATTTTCATTTCTACAAAAAGATCAAATGCCAATATTTTATTACTTTCATTAACAAACAATTATTTGCTGTTGAACACCAAACAAATAATTGATCAACTTTATTAAAAAAAAAGACACAATATGAAATTCCAGTTTCACATATAAAACCCGTTGTCTGACCTGTGAAAAAAGTCTAGTCTTGACTGATAACTTTAAAATATTCTCTGGAACATCTTCTTTCATAAAGAGGATCTTGCTTTCCTCTAAGCCTTTCCAAGCCACTTGACTCAGCTCACAAAGTTCAGATGGATACTGAACAACGGTGGATAGTGTGTTGACAGTATTGCTAGAAAAAAGAAAGAAAAATAAAAGATTTGCATGTAAATATCAACAGGAAAAAATGTTTTCTTGCAGCTTCAGACATAAAGGCAAAGCTTCACAACTGAAGTCAACTTGGTCTTACCTCAAAGAAGACCTAGCAGCCTTTGGCCTGTTATCTCCGCCTCCCTGATCAGGGTGGCGGCTGAGAAAAGCTGCAACAGCAGTAAGGTAGACCTGGGTCAGAGTGTTGGGAACTTGGGCTGAAGTTGCAGAAAAGTTTTCCCTGCCATTTGCAGTCTTCGTCTCCATGTCTTGACTTTCTTCTCTTTCTCCACTGTGTTGTGTGTTTTGAGTTTCATTTTCTCTTCTATCTTTCTCTTTCTCAAAAACCTGCATATCCATCTCTTTTGTTGGAATTGTGTTTTTTGTTGCTTTACTCCTTTGTTCATCTTCTGTTGACCTAGAGTTAGCATCTCTGTCCTTGAGCAGCAAATGCTTAAGACAGATGCAGCAGATGTTACAGAGGGCGGGCACAGATGACATTGCAAGAAGATGTCGATTGGAAAGAAGAAGTTTGGTTGCCTCAACTCCAATGGTTCTGTCTGCCCGATGGAAGCACAAAACAAGACAAAGACAACAGAGAAGTAACATTACAATAGATAAGCAGTAGTGTCCTTACTTTTTACGTGATTTTCAATTTATCTCTTCAATTATGGTTTAAAAAAAAATAAATAAAAAAAGTGAAAGAAAATTTAAAAAAGGACAGTTTTGCAAAAAAAAAAAAAAATCTGTATTTACAGTAACCTGTAGGATTAAATGCATATTAACTGTTGTAAGGAACTGAAAATGAAAAAAAAAAATCCTGAATTAGAAAAAATCCCAAAATCTAAATGAAAAAAATAAACATTGAGGTTTACCTTCAACTCCAAAGAAACGGTGCACATACTCCTTGATCTCATTTTGATCCCACTCAAGCAGCTCCCCAACCTTGTCTGACACGCTGTCAAAATCTACAATGTCCCGTGCACGGCAAGTCACCAGCACCGTGCTTCCTGGAAGAAGCTGCCGATTCAACAACCCTGAGATCAGGTCAGCAACTGGCAGAGGTTCCTCTAAGTTTAACACACCACATGGCATTCTGTGTTTTTTGATTTTCCAATGAAATTCATCGTAGCCATCCAACACCCAACAGCTCTGCTCCGGATTGGAAAGAAGGTAGTCCACAATGGCTTTCTACTCAGAGACAGAGGACATAGGACACAAATTAAAATTGATATAATTAGTGCCTATATGTGCTGATTTTCTGCAACCTGTTGTTTTATTTCCTTGCACATGTTTTACATGAGTATTGCAAACCTCTGCATCGTTGCCACGATTTGAAGGGAGGTAATGTTGAAACAGCAGCTCAGACAGTGACAGGGAGCGGGACAGCTGGTTCAGCTGACGAAATTCCAAAAGAACTAACAAGTAGGATGCTGGGAAAGGACCCTGCATATGAAAGTGAAACAGGACTATTACTTCAAAATCAGTGCATCAACAATTTAAAAACTTCTATATAATTTATTAAGACCCAAAAAAGGTTAATTTTACAGAAAAAATATTTCACAATTGAATAAATATTTGACAGCAATCTGATGCGTGAAAGCTGTTGTTCACCTAAAATTACAATTAAACATGAAAAGTCTAGATGTGATTTACTAAATAAATTGGTGATCATAACACAACTGCTTTCTGTAACTTCTTGTCTTCTGAGAGTAATATGATGCAAAAAGGAATGTCATTTTAAGTTTACATCTGCTGTCAAAAATTCAAAGAATACGCATTTCTATTTAAAGCAAAAACCAAAAAACAGGACTTACCAGACCATTTCCCCACTGTTGTCCTAAACAAGACATTAGAAGAGTTTTTCCTGAGCCAGCCTGGCCAACAAGAAATGTCACTTTTCCTTTACATCCTCGTAAGAAGTTTTCCAAAGTCACCTTGGAATCCGAAAACCCATAATCTCCATCAGGCTCTAATTGGGGGAAAATATTTGTCTGAACTTAAATTACTTGATTTTCAAAGTACTAAAAAATGTCTCAAATGCTGGTTTGTAGAAAAATGTTATGTTCTTCATTTAAATTAAATAACAAAAACTTATTAAAGGTTCCTGTTGTTCTAAAGAAGGAAAAGGAAATGTCCTCTGACCTGCAGTGTTGAACCCTCTGTCTGATGAAGCAGGAGTCTGATCAGGTCGGTCCCTGCCCCTGTTTACATTTCTAAAGTTGACCCACACTTTGTCCAGCTCCACGGCCTTCACCAGGCGATCTGTCAGTCTTCTCCACCGACTTATCAGTAAATTCTTCCCTTCTACAACATACTCCTCCCAGTAATCTGCAGTCAAAAACAGTATTTATAAGATACAGAATCCCAGTTTGACTGAACTGGTATAAAAAAAAAAAAAATTTTAAAGAAATTCGGCAAAATGAAAATCAAAACCTCCTTAAAATATAATTTAAAAAAAACTAAATTAATTTAGTTTACTTATTCCTTTTTTGTTGCAATCCTGAAAAGGCCCATTCTAGTCATCTTTTGAGAAATTGTAAAAGCATTTCCAGGGAAATATTTGTTATGAATATGCTGTTTTTTTGCCAAAATCTGTGACATCTTCTAGGACATAGTTTTTGCAGAGGGGCAGTTGTTCTTTAGAAATTCGCCTCTGAGCTGTGGGCCGTTGGTGTGAAGCAACCCTGCCACTCCTTCCCATCGCCCATAATTGAGAGCTCTCTCTTTACTCTCTCTGTAACTCACAGCCCTAACCTTACCGATGCAAAAAAAATGCAAATTTGAGCTTCATTTTCCTAATAAAGTCCTCCATCATCAGGAAAATAACACAAGTGCATACTAAACACATCAAAAACACAATTTTCATTGGAGTGGGTCATTAATGATACACCTATTTCCCCCTACTGTATATTCTTATTACGAAAGCCAAAGAAATAGGAAGGACATGACTGCAACAAGATGTTATCAACTCTGCCTGAAAGTACCAAGCTGATAACAAAATACTATTAGGATGGACACCTACCTGAAAACCATCTATTTTCAAATCTACAGGCAAAAACATGACTGTGTCATTGGATTACAGGTGTCCTCCATTATGGCCAATTTCAACACACACAACATGTCTGTCTTTACTGTGAAGCCTAAAAATGTGCTGTGTGATATTTGTGAGGCCTAAGGTCAGAAAGCTTGCTCTTAGTCATGAGTCAACACTACAATGACCTAAAACACATCTAGTGAAAGAAATAAACACTCTGGACCAATCATGAAGTGGTCTTTCATCAGCTCTGATCTAAACTGGGACAATCAGAGCTACTCAAGAGGAGGGGGCCGAAGTAACTGCTGACAAATGCAGAGTTCTCCCTCGATAGTTACAGAAACTGTAAGATTGCAAACAATTGTATGACAAAAATATTTTAGATCAATGTATATTATTTTTTTCCACACTAAAATAGTTAGCAATTTTCAATAATTTTTGTCATTTATTGGTTGATTTTGAATTAACATTTCATTTATTATTACTTATGTAATTTCAAGATGCAGATGGAGGTTCTCATTAATTAGAGTGACTTTGTCTTGGAGTTGAAAATAGCATCTGGACTTAGATCTTTCTTTCTTGAAAAACATTATGCTACTGTGGGGTTCTGTCTGATAAAGCCCCTTCAATGACTGGCAAAATGTGCCATTTCAAGAGTTTAAAGTGATCAATGTGTTTTATTTTTTTCATTCACAGAGGAGTAACACCAATTTTTTTGAATTTCTGTAACTGTTTTTTTTTTCTCCAAAAGTAGATATCAGTTAAAATCAGTATTTCTAGTTTAGAAAAGGCAGTAGAATATATTTAACGTCACAGTGATTAAAATATTTCGAGTGTGTTTTACCAATCCGTGGGCGTTTGATGGGCTGGTCCTCTGAAGATTGTGCTCCATCACAACCACCTTCAGTGCAAAGAAACAAATCAGATTTAGCTACACAGCATTTAAACATGGTCAGGATTCAGTTTTATCCAGTGTTTTTGACTACTTGTAACGTATTTCTATAACAGATTTCTGCACATACTGTAATGGCTTAATCAGGAAAAACGTAATTGAAATAGTTTGTGATTTTGAAAAATTGATTTCATAGAAAGCTCCCTGTGCTAAATGAAAAACGAGTACTCACACACAATTCACTACAAGATAAAACCATACAGAGAGGAAACTTGGCTGAACCTGGATGCCAAGACACTTTTTTTCACAATGTCATCCAAAAGAACAACATAAAAAATGAAGTGATTCTAAGTAAAGCGCTGTGAAAAATGTCTCAGCTGCAAAAAATGCCAGACACCCCAAAACAAAAACTTGCTTTTAAAACTTCCATAGTAAAAGTTATCATTAATACCATAATAAGTACTTTAATTAAAGAAAATAAATTCATAGGTACCCTAAATTTAACAGTGGTAATGTAACAAAAAAGGAAGTTACAACATGCAAATCTAGTCGAATACTTCCTGTTGTTGTAACATTTGCTGCAAGTCACCACTGAGAAAGAAACCAACGGTTTAACCAAGATAACTCTCTAATTTTAAGAAATTGGAGTCAGAGAAAATCCCTTTACTGTAAAATTATTTGTTAAATTTTAATTTTTGGTATCAGCATAACTATGAAAAAAAGGCCTGCTTATATATTGTGATAATGGTATTAAGAGATTGATTACAATATAGTCTATTTGAGTGTAAAATGTATTAAAAAAATACAATATTTAGATGGATAATTAAAAAAAAAACACTGAGTCAAGTGTTTTTTTTTTGTTGATTAGAGGTATCCAATCCCCTTTTCCAGAAGTAAGTGTCCTTGATAATTTTCAGATATTTATGCTCCATTCACTGTCGAATCAGGTGTTTTCCACCAATAAGCAGTAGAAAAGTTAAGGTATATATATTTGAGGATTCTATTAATCAGAGCTAAAAAAAAAGTAAACATCATTGATAGAATAAAAAATGGTAAAGGGTGTATATTGATTTACTACCTTCTTAGAAAGCCCAAAGCACTTTACAGTCACAAGGCCATTCACCCAGACGCTTTCACACATTGAAGGTGTCTCTGCTGTCTAACACCAACACCAGAGCACCTATTACACCTATAGCAACCTATAACCACAAGAAGCAATGTGGGGTTCAGTGTGAGGATTCTGTGGTTTAGTTTGTTTATGGTCATGTTCTCAGAGTCCCTCTGTCAGTCACACCTGTTTCGGGTTCATCACGATTCACAGCTGTCTTCATTTTAGTTCATTGCCCTCAGTCTAATTTAGTGTCTGGTTTTCAGTTCATCTGGTTCACTTTGTCACCCACTTTTTTTCTGCTGCTGCCCCCATGATTTTGTCATGTTTCAGTTTTTTATTACAAGTCTGGTCTCCTACATTGTCACCAGTTCCTGACATTCGGTGTCTTGCCCAAGGACACCTGGATACGGTGGGAATCGAATTCTATCTTCTGTTCAGAGGTTGACTGCTCTACTTCTATATATATTTTTTACTTTTATTTAAAAAGGTGAAACCTATCGAGATCAAGATCTCCTTTTCAAGGGTGGCCTGGTCAAGAGATTAGCAGAACATGTCTCATAAAGTTACAATATAAAACACAATTATGACTTTAATATATTTACAATATAAAACTTAAAGCTGAGGAGTAACAAGGGGACAATGATTTTAAAAGGCAAATATATGTAAACGGTCAATTGGAGGGTGTAAAAGTTATGAGCAGCATGACATTAATAATGTGCAGTACATATAAGGTGAATTAGTTATCAGTGTAAGTTAAAAACATGGGCATTGATGTATGGAATATTTTTCTTTGCACAGAAAAGAACATAATAATCTAAATGAAGCAGGTTCAGACCATTTCGGTTGAGTTTGGAGAGGGCTCCTGACAGAGGCAGCAGAAAAACAGAAGGCTTGTTTCCCAAATTCAGTCCAACCACGGGACACATGAGGGTGAAAAACATCGCTAGAGCACAAATCATAGTGACTGGCGGTTCTTTGAAGAAGAGAATTGAGATTTGGGGGGACCAAACAAAGCAGACCAGAGTAATCCTGTGCATGTGCCTTCACATGTTCAGAGAAGGCCACTCTACTCTGGCATACAGTTCACAGTGATGAATATAACCAGAATAACTATAAAAGTATTCAGTGATTGAAAACAGGTGGATAAAACGGAAAGTCTCCATAACCAATCAGAGGCAAAAACGCAGCTGCTACCAGAATTTTTCAGGTTCTGAGAGAGAAACCGGATTTATTTCTAAAAAAAATCCCAAAGCCTCACATTTAGTTTAAAGTAGCAAATAGGCAACATACATTTTTTTTAAAAGGCTAAGTGACAAGCACAAAACCAAAGAAGGAATTTCAGCCACACCTTGATGCTGAACTGTGACTGTGCCTGACATCAAACCAGCAACCTCACATATGCTGTCCCAAGAAATAACGGATTATTTGATTACAGAATTTATTAAATAAAGTCTTTACTAATCATAGTGGTTAATAAAAACTGCTTGGCTATACATCTGAAGCTACTGACACAGAGTGAAAATATTAGAGAAAGATTGTATCCGTTCATACTCACTGCATGCCACTGACATGAGCCTGGCCTCCAGATGCATGGGTATGCCTTCACACAGCATGCAAACACTCTGCAGGAAGATGCGACACTTTGTAGCATTGGCTGACCTGTAGTAATCCAACAACGCTTTAACATGGTCTGCTGAAGTCCATGCACTGGCAGTAGAGGTAGCTTGTTTGTCTCGACATTCATCTTCATCTATCATTCTTTGATAAAGCATCCTTATGACGGATTCTGATTGGTTGCTCAAGATGTGACAAAGTTTTGAAGATTCCTGGGCCAAGACAGAGTTCACATCTTTATCCTCAAGGTGAGAGTCATTATCCATGGTCAGACTCCATCAGCTGAAACACATAAAGCATGGACAAATACTTTAAAGTCCCACTCCAAATACATTTCTATCTATAGTAAATCGTTCCCAGTGTTTTTTTTTTTGTTTTTTTTTTTACTTATGCAGTTATAGCCAAAATCAAAAAGCCTGTTTCATTTTTAAGGGAACTATACCATGCTATTCTGAGCCTTTCATAATATACTATATCCACATACTGTATATATTATTTACATTTGGCACACTAAATACTGCATTTTTTATTAAATATGAGTTTTTTCACGAGTAAGATCTCTGAGGCACTGCCTTTCACTTCTTGTGGGTGCCATTTCATGACATCAACTTGGAGCTGGCCTCGGCAGCGTCTGTGTTTCGCCCACGAAAAAATGAAAAGGAAACTAAAATGCAAGCGTTTTGGAGGTCATTGCTAGCTTCGCAGAGAAACCTGGGTAGTGGGGGAAGGCTCTTCCTGAAAGTGGGTGTTCATCAACATTTATACCTAAGAATGTAAGAATGTGAGGACCCACTCATTTTATGGAATTGGAGGGGCTGGTGCAGAGAGAGTCGGGGTGGAGAGGAATGCTCAGAGATCCATGAATGGAGCAAATACCACATTGGAGGTGTTTTTCATGATGAATTAACATAACAATACACTTAAAATCGCCAAAAAAGTTGGATTTAATAAGCCAAGGGTCACCAACATGGTGCCCACGGGCACCAAGTTGACCCCAAGGACCACACAAGCTGCCTGCAGGTCTCTTCTAAAAAAAAAAAAAAAAAAAAAAGCACAACTCACTTGTGAGCTGTGTCTAAAATTACATTTTATTCTGTTGCAATTTTTCTTTTAAATTACACTTGCATTTATATAGATTTAAAAACTAAAATGTATTAAAAATATTCATGATACATGAACTTCAGATAAGTTTTGGTGACGTTGGAGCTACTCCAGTTCAAAGATCATGAATTTTGTCAAAAATGCTACACAGGTTCGGTCATTAGATCAAAATGTAACAAGATTTGTTCAAAAATGTGCAAGCGATTCTTCTTTAACATTACATAATTGATAAACATGGTACAACGTAGAGAAAATTGGACATTCATTCATTCATTCATTCATTTTCCTGACCGCTTCTTCCCTTTCGGGGTCGCGGGGTGCCGGAGCCTATCCCGGCTACTGATGGGCGAAGGCAGGGTACACCCTGGACAGGTCGCCAGTCTGTCTCAGGGCCTCAATCCCACACCCATTCACTCTCACATTCACACCTAGGGGCAATTTTAGAGTCACCAATGAACCTATGAAGCATGTTTTTGGACGGTGGGAGGAAGCCGGAGTCCCCGGTGAAAACCCACGCATGCACGGGGAGAACATGCAAACTCCACACAGAAAGGTCCCAGCCGGGAGTCAAACCAGGGCCTTCTCGCTGTGAGGCAAGAGCACTAACCACTGCGCCACCGTGCAGCCCGAAAATTGGACATTTTCCCTTAAAATGTAGTGATGTAAGTGATCATCTGAAAATGTCATAATTACTGAGATTATTAAAGTGATGAATATTGATATATGTTTCCTAGCTTGTTGTCATTGTTTATAATTATAGTGAGAAAACAGTCTCTTCAGATAGAGGAGTTTCATTATTCATTATTAATAATGCATAACTAAAGGTAAACTAAACAAATTTGTTATTTAGCCCTTCGTATGACTCAGTACACATGAAGTTGCTCTCAGTTTCAAAAAGGTTGGTGGTCTCTGATAGTCCCTACAAGACATATTTTAGCATGGAAATTAGCCTTTGCTAATATGCCACCAATCTTTGGTTATACTCTCTCCCGCTGACTTACAGCTCC
>NC_050517.1:26502800-26595050 GCF_002922805.2 Oryzias melastigma | reverse complement strand
CACACAATATCAGAGCTATCCAGCTGTACAGTTTAGCACCACATGGCAGTTCAGAAAAAGAAAGTCAGGATCTGGATCTCTTTGGCTGCAAGTGGATGGATCAGAAATTGAGTGGAGTAGGGAGACTTTAGCCCACCCATGGCAGCTGATGGTTCACAAACCTGGGATTTTTCAAACTTGTAACTTATCCATCAAGATTTAAAGAAATAAATACTCAGAAATGCAGTTTTAACCTGTTTTTTTTTTAATATGTGTCCTCCATCATGAGGAAAATGCCGCAAGAACATGTTTAAAACACCATCATTTTCACTGGAGTGGGTCTTTAACTCTGGTACAGTTTTCTCAGTGAGGGATGATATGAACTGGAAACTTTTACTTTCAGGTGCAGTAGAATGAAGTGCTGTGGAAAGATGGGTGAGGCTGAGCAGGATCTTACCACCATGTTTAATCTCTACAAGTGAAATTGAAATGGTGTATAATCCAAAACTAATAAGAACTATGTAGATCACAATCATACAAAGTAGTAAGAAAGAATTTTGTGTTTAATATACTAAACTCTCGGTCTAATAAATACAAAGGACTTAGTGAGTAAAGATCAAGTTAACCTATTTTTATATTGCCTTTATACAAACTCGCGACCAACTTTCATTTTAGTTGAACAAAGCGTCTGTCCGGATGATAACGCTGTTCTAACCGCGCTCTTTGTCTGTCGCTCTCACATACTCTGTCCTGGTTTAACTTTTGGCAGAGGTCGTTTAAGGTAACAAGTCCTCGGAGTCATTCACGCGCCTCTAATACACGCGCTAAAGCAGCGCATGGACGCAGATTATTAAACCCTCAAGGAACTTTGAGCGCTATTTGTCCACCTTAAAAAAGATTAACAGAAAATATCAATAAAGAAAATAAAATTACCGTCAGTGTTCATCGCGGACTGCAATGCACTGCAGCCGGAGTCTGTATTTTTTCTTTCTTTTTAAAACGAAACTTAACTCTCGGTGTTCATAGTTTTGGTTTCGCTTCTGGTAGCACAAAAACCTCTGACCAGTCAGGAGACAGAATGTAACTGCTTCAGGTCGTTTTCATTACCTGCGTTTTTAATAAAATTTTTAAGTAAAGCATAAAATACAGGAAGGGATGCTGTGATCCGACCTCACAGAGAGCTGAGTAAAATATCCATAATGTCGTGAGGCTCATACAAAAAACAGAACAAACAAACAAACAAAAAAACATAAACCACGTTTCTTTAATGATTTTGCAACCAAATTGATGTTCATTCTATCTTATGATTAAAGCAACCTTCAAGTTTACCTAAATAAATATGATCATTTGGAATGGTACATCAAACACTTTTAGCCCAAACCACTTTACAGTCACACGTTTCATTCATCCACATCCACAAACTGATGGTGTGTGAGCTGCCATGCAAGGCGCTAGTCATACCACCAGCAGCATTGGGGGATTCAGTGTCTTCCCCAAGGACACTTGGACACATGGGCAGGCAAAGTGGGAACCGAATCTGTGACCTTCTGATCAAAGGGAGACCACTCCACGTCTACGCCTCTGCAGAACATTTGCTTGCCAATAAATGGTTTCTTTAAATACATACAAACATCTAGCCAAAACAAAAAATCTCAACAGGTTTACAAATGTGTTTTTGGTCTGTTCTTTTGAGAGCTATACATGTAGCTTTTCCAAAATAAGATTAAGTAGAATAAAAGACATGTGGTGTTCAATTGTTAGAAAATCTCCCCTGAAGCCATGCTTCAAAACCAATTTATAAAAAAGAAAATAAAGTAAACCTAATTTTATATGTTCAGCCTATTTGCTTGCATATACACTAACATGTACATATACCTCCAAATGTACAGATTACATGCGTGGGCATGTAGAATGAAGAAGGTAAAACTGTGATGTTATATTAAAAGTTTTGATTTTTAAACAAAGTAAAAAACTAAATAACAAACACAATAATGGCAGAAGCTGAGCTTTGATGAGAAGATGTTGACACTGAAGGAAATACCAGTATAGTTGCAAATGGCAGAGCTTAAAATTTTCTATGACAAACACAGACAGAAATAGAAACAGACCTACAGCCCAAATTGAGACGCTTCAAACACATTTAAAGGAGGGATAGTAGATACATTAGTAGAAGGATGCCAAACATGGGCTTGTCTGGCAGGGGGTGGGGAGATTTATGGATGTGATAAAAGAAAACATGCAGTTGGTATATTAAGAAAAAAGGCAGACGACAGGGTAAAATGGGAACACCTAGTTCATAGTGCTGAGCTCTGAAAAAAACCTGTTCAAGTAGCACACAAGAAGGAGGTCAAAAAGCATTTATATTATGATTAAGGGCTGCTCCATCCACCATATGTGATCAGATTAGTGGCCTTACGCTCTTCAGTGACATGTTAACTTGTTCCAATGGAACATAGCAGTCTGGAAATCTCCTTCAATTACATGAATAAGTATGGTAGCTCCCACCTTCTGCCACACAGAAGGTCAAATAGGTTTTGTTGAATTACTTCCCTTTCATAAAGGTTAAAGTGCATATTCTGATATTAAAATTCATTTCATCCTTCCAAAATTATGAAAATGCCAAGGATTATAAATGACAAGTATTTAATTTAAGTCATTACTACTATCATGTTGTATAAATGTGAAGCCTCTCTTCACCATGGATTATTTCTGGACTGTATTTAAGATCCACAAGTCTATCATGCTTGAGAGTCCTTTCTGCATAACTTTGATTTAATTATGAGCTATAAACAGGTTCAAGTTAAGGAGTCAAGAGCAAGTAACATTTAGAATCTTAAAAAAGAAAAAAATTTTGCAACATAACATCTCTAACCTCTGTGACTTTAATTTACCAAGAAACTGATCCATATGGTCTGTTTCTTTTCCTTAAACAGATAAAAATGATTTACTGGGTTGGAACAGATGGAGGGTATTACATCAAGTGCTAAGGGAAATAGTTAGTAACTTTCCTTTTTCAAGAGTTAAAAATACTTTAGTGTTCCACAAAAAAAATACTTTAAATCTCACAGAAATAAACCCTGGAAGTGCAGAACATAAAACACAAAAAAGGGCTGAACCGGGAGCAAAAAATCTTCCAAATATTTAAGAAAAACAAACAAACAAACAGTAAAAAACACTCAAAAATAAATAACATTTTCTTTTTGCTGTTTCAGGACTTTTTTTTAAATGAATGACAATAAATGAAAAGCTGTTATATTAGACAGGGATTTTCCTAAATTTAGTGCCATAAATCAGCTGTCCCTATTACCTTACTTGGCTTGATAGCCTGCCTAAATCTTTGCCTTGTAAGCAAGGCAGGTTGTATATAAGAAGGCTCAGAGAAGCTTCAGAGTGTGGTTGAGAGGGAAGGAAGTTTCTGCTGCTGGTAAGCCAGATAATATGTTCATCCCATCTTCTGAATTAACTCAAAATAAAATTAGATTTAGAAAACCAAAAATGTAATAGTGCTAGAATTAATAAATTTTAAGTGTAAATTGGAAATAATGCATTTATTTTATTTAAAAAAATAGCCTGTCTTTGTAAACATTTCTGTTCATGTTTAGTTTATCCTTGATTTTAAAAACTTACTTTTTTCCAGGTTTGTTGAGCATCAATTTCTTTTTACTTAAGGAAGAACACATGTGAGTAGAAACTTATTTTTTCCTATCAAATCATTTTTTTTTTCAAAAATATGTTTTTTTTAATCAAGCATAGTAAAAAACAAAAACACAATATGCCCTAATCAAGAAAAAGTTTCAAACATGATATTGACAAACCATAGATTTTCATACACAAACACGTTTAAGTTGTTGAAATACTAAAATTGATCTAGAATTGTGGAATAAATAAATCATATTAATTCACTGAGAAATGTATGTCTGCAATAGCTTAAAAGGACTTAGTCTTTGTGAGCATAAACTCAAGCTGATGTATTATTTTAGGTCAAACATGGAACAAACAATTCTTTTAGTGAAATATAGATTATGTTTACTTGAGGATTACAATCCTTAATTGGAATTTACACTGCTAGACTATGTTTTGCGTTGTTTTTTTTCATCTTTTATTGGCAATTCTTGAGGGCTTGGGCCAGTATTTCACTGTTTTTGACCATGAAACTTTTGAACTTTTGCTAAGAAAACAACATAGGAACTAGTAAACATATTTAATGACAAATATGCAAAGCAAACACTCAGGTGCAGGAAGTTTAATTAGCAAAACTTAAATGCACTAAATATATGAATCATGTAAAATATATATATAAAATTAAGTAAGATTTAATTTTTTTGCTGTCTCTCAGACAACATCTGCCACCATGAGTACAGACGCGGAGATGGCCGTTTACGGCAAAGCTGCCATTTACCTCCGTAAGCCTGAGAAAGAAAGAATTGAGGCTCAAAACAAACCGTTTGATGCCAAGAGTGCCTGCTATGTGCCTGATGCCAAGGAGCTGTACTTGAAGGCAACCGTCATCAAAAGAGACGGTGGCAAAGTTACAGTCAAACTCTTGGAAAATGATGAGGCAAGTACAGTAAAGTCACATTTAGCACTAAGTTAAGAGGGCTATATTGTAACAAAGATGTTTTCCTGTTTCAGGAGAGAACAGTAAAGGAAGATGAGGTCTCTCCAATGAATCCTCCAAAGTTCGACAAAATTGAGGACATGGCCATGATGACCCATCTCAATGAAGCCTCTGTGTTGTATAACCTCAAAGAGCGTTATGCAGCCTGGATGATCTACGTAAGACATTTTCATTTGAAACGATCATAGTAACACTGAGACTTCAAGCACTTGCAGAAATATAGTAATCTAAGGTTTTCTTAAATCGTTTATCCCTTTCAGACCTATTCTGGGTTGTTCTGTGCCACCGTGAACCCATACAAGTGGCTCCCAGTGTACGACTCTGAAGTTGTATCTGCCTACAGAGGCAAGAAGCGTATGGAGGCTCCTCCCCACATCTTCTCCGTCTCTGACAACGCCTTTCAGTTCATGCTTACTGGTATGTTACCCACAAAGTCTTTGCTTATGGATATATCTGTTTTGACTTACATGGACATTCATTGTTTTTCATTTTACTTAAACAGATAGGGAGAACCAGTCTGTCTTGATCACGTAAGTATTAAACTCACTGATTTCCTTTATCTGCAATGTTATTATGTTCACATACTCACCAATCTCTGTCCGTACCCAGTGGAGAATCTGGTGCTGGAAAGACTGTCAACACCAAGCGTGTCATCCAGTACTTTGCAACTATCTCCACTGGAGGAGAAAAGAAGCAGCAGCCTGGCAAAATGCAGGTAAAATATAGAAACACAACATAGAAACACAAATAAAGATTCAAAAGTTCTTCTTCTGACACAATGCTAAAAAACTGTATTACAGGGCTCTCTGGAGGATCAGATCATTGCAGCCAATCCTTTGCTGGAGGCTTATGGTAATGCCAAAACCGTGAGAAATGACAACTCCTCTCGTTTTGTAAGTATGGAACCATGTCTGAGTCATAATGAAACTCATAAACCATCACCCATGTGAATGTAGCATGAATGTTCCTCCTCTCCACACAGGGTAAATTCATCAGAATTCACTTTGGCACAACTGGCAAGCTGTCTAGTGCTGACATTGAGACATGTAAGTAAACCACTGAATCCCTTCCTGTTGTTTCTGACAGCAAACATATTTCAGACTAACAACAAATATTTACAGATCTGCTGGAGAAGTCAAGAGTGACATTCCAGCTTCCTGATGAGAGAGGCTACCACATCTTCTACCAGATGATGACAAACCACAAGCCTGAGCTGATTGGTAAAGAGAAGCTTATCCTATGTGTTTAGAAAACACAAGTGTTTTCAGTCTGAACATTGTATCTAACATGTACTTTGATTTTCAGAAATGTCCCTTCTCACAACCAACCCCTACGACTTCCCCATGTGCAGCATGGGTCAGATCACTGTGAAGAGCATTGATGACAAAGTCGAGCTGGAAGCCACTGATGTGGGTGTACTTTTTAAACGAAAAGAGATTAATAATGTGTCCTCTAAAAAGTATAACTTTTAAAATGGACTCCATGATTTTATCATAGAACGCCATTGACATCCTGGGCTTCACTAATGAGGAGAAGATGAGCATCTACAAAATGACAGGTGCTGTACTTCACCACGGTAACATGAAGTTCAAGCAGAAGCAACGTGAGGAGCAGGCTGAACCTGATGGCACAGAGGGTGAGAATCCCTTTACACTAAAAATCCTATAAAGTTATTATGCAATTGCTGTTATAAATAGCATATTTGCAATATTATTAACTTCTTTTTCTGTTTACAGATGCTGACAAGGTTGCCTACCTGTTGGGCCTGAACTCTGCTGACATGCTTAAGGCTCTGTGCTATCCCAGAGTCAAGGTCGGAAATGAGTATGTCACCAAGGGACAGACAGTGCCTCAGGTAAAACCCTGATAAAGATAGCACCTATACAGAAAAAAAGGTGACATAGGGAGAAAAAAACCTCAGATTTCAATATATTGTAACCGTTTAAGGTCTCAACCAATGGATCTCTGTGACTAACCGAGATATGCTATTGTTATTCTTTAGGTGCTGAACTCTGTCACTGCCCTGGCCAAGTCCATCTATGAAAGGATGTTCTTGTGGATGGTCATCCGTATCAACCAGATGTTGGACACCAAGCAGCAAAGGAACTTCTTCATTGGTGTCTTGGACATTGCTGGATTTGAAATCTTTGACGTAGGCCTCCGTCCATATCATCATCATCCCACTTCTTCGGCTTGACTTTCATTTGGCATAAATCTTACTGGGTTGATGACTTGTGTGTTTGCAGTTCAACACACTGGAGCAGCTGTGTATCAACTTCACCAATGAGAAACTGCAACAGTTTTTCAACCACCACATGTTCGTCCTGGAGCAAGAGGAGTACAAGAAGGAGGGTATTGTCTGGGAGTTCATTGACTTCGGTATGGACTTGGCTGCCTGTATTGAGCTGATTGAGAAGGTAAGAATTGGCCTAGGCATCTTGTTTTCAAATTGTTGCTTCAAAGTGTTACTTTTATCTTGTACTTATACCTTCTCCATCTTCAACATAGCCCATGGGTAT
Source organism: Oryzias melastigma (assembly GCF_002922805.2). Classification (NCBI taxonomy): domain Eukaryota; kingdom Metazoa; phylum Chordata; class Actinopteri; order Beloniformes; family Adrianichthyidae; genus Oryzias; species Oryzias melastigma. Next base: position 26,587,934 of record NC_050517.1, on the reverse strand, counting down.
CTTCTCCATCCTTGAAGAGGAGTGCATGTTCCCCAAGGCAACAGACACATCCTTCAAGAACAAGCTGTATGACCAGCATCTTGGCAAAACCAAAGCTTTTGAGAAGCCAAAGCCTGCCAAGGGCAAGGCCGAGGCCCACTTCTCCCTGGTGCACTATGCTGGCACTGTGGACTACAACATCGCTGGCTGGCTGGACAAGAACAAGGACCCACTGAACGAGTCTGTTATTCAGCTGTACCAGAAGTCCTCATGCAAATTGCTGGCTGTCATCTATCCACCTGCTCCACCTGAGGGTAAATTTTTTAGACACATCCACTATATATGGAAATGTTGTTTTTTTTACATATAACATTTAAATCCAGATTAGTTTGTAAGGATTGAAGGAATATTTTCAAAATTTCCTTTGAAATGTAGAGGCTGGCAAGAAGGGAGGCAAGAAGAAGGGTGGTTCCATGCAGACTGTGTCCTCCCAGTTCAGGGTAAGCATTGAGTTAACCATGAAATGTCTGCTGATGGCTATCATAAGACTTTATTTTTCATTAAGAAACATTTAATACTTCACACCTACAGGAGAACTTGGGCAAGCTGATGACTAACTTGAGGAGCACCCATCCTCACTTTGTGCGTTGCCTGATTCCCAATGAGTCAAAGACTCCAGGTACATATTTATTTATTTATTTTTTTCCCCTCGCAATGTGTATGATTTATTGCACAGGGTAGATTACAGTCAAAACTCTATTTCACAGGTTTGATGGAGAACTTCCTGGTCATCCACCAGCTCAGGTGTAACGGTGTGCTGGAGGGTATCAGAATCTGCAGGAAAGGCTTCCCCAGCAGAATCCTCTACGGTGACTTCAAACAAAGGTACTATTTTTGTCTCAATAGAGATGCTTATATTAAAGAGAAAATATGACTAAAATTATTGTTCAAACCCTTGTGTTTTTTTTTTCTAAAGATACAAGGTGCTGAATGCCAGTGTCATCCCTGAGGGACAGTTCATTGACAACAAGAAGGCCTCAGAGAAGCTGCTTGGATCAATTGATGTCAACCATGATGAGTACAGATTTGGACACACCAAGGTTAGTGTTGTTACGTTTTGTTTGTTTTTTTTACTAATGTTACTGTTACTTTTGCTATTATTTGACATACAGATGTAATTAGGGTTTTGGTTGTACTAATTACTTATTGTCAATGAGGTTTACATCAATAACATAATTTTAATGCTCTATACAGGTGTTCTTCAAGGCTGGTCTGCTGGGTACTCTTGAGGAGATGAGAGATGAGAAATTGGCAAGCCTGGTAACAATGACTCAGGCTGCTTGCCGTGGCTTCCTCATGAGAAGGGAGTTTGTTAAGATGATGGAAAGGAGGTATGTCAAAATCAACTCATTTTAAAATAGCCCATGCACCTTAAGTTTAAGTGACAGAAAGAAGGCATGTCAATCTCATATCATTTTAAAATAGGGAGTGGACTTTATTGTTTTAACAGAAACCTCTTGCCCACAGGGAAGCTATCTACACCATCCAGTACAATGTCCGCTCATTCATGAATGTCAAACACTGGCCATGGATGAAGGTGTACTACAAGATCAAGCCTCTCCTCAAGAGCGCTGAGACTGAGAAGGAGCTGGCCCAGATGAAGGAGAACTATGAAAAGATGACATCAGACTTAGCTACTGCCTTGGCCAAGAAGAAGGAACTGGAGGAGAAGATGGTTTCTCTTCTGCAGGAAAAGAACGATCTGCAGCTGCAAGTGGCATCAGTAAGCAGCGATAAGTTCAAGACTTTTGCAACTCACTTGTGTTTCTAACTTTAACATTTACATGGTTCTTTAAACAATAAAATAGGAATCAGAGAATCTGTCAGATGCTGAAGAGAGATGTGAGGGACTGATCAAGAGCAAGATTCAGCTGGAAGCCAAGCTCAAAGAGATAACTGAGAGGCTGGAAGATGAAGAGGAGATCAATGCTGAGCTCACTGCCAAGAAAAGGAAGCTGGAGGATGAATGCTCAGAGCTCAAAAAGGACATTGATGACTTGGAGCTTACCTTGGCCAAAGTGGAAAAGGAGAAGCATGCCACCGAGAACAAGGTTTGTCAGTCTTAAGTGTTACACCAAAAACACATACATGGGAAATGGTTGAGTCATGTCATACAAACATCTGTCCTGCAAATGTAGGTGAAGAACCTGACTGAGGAGATGGCCTCTCAAGACGAGAGCATTGCCAAACTCACAAAGGAGAAGAAGGCACTCCAAGAGGCTCATCAGCAGACCCTTGATGACCTGCAGGCAGAGGAAGACAAAGTCAACACTCTGACCAAGTCCAAGACTAAGCTGGAGCAGCAAGTGGATGATGTAAGCTGCAAATGTAACAAGAACTTTAAGAGCAAGATTCTTTTAGGAAAATAAACTAACTGACCCTTTTCATTTTCAGCTTGAGGGCTCACTGGAACAAGAGAAGAAGCTTCGCATGGACCTTGAGAGAGCCAAGAGAAAGCTGGAGGGAGATCTGAAATTGGCCCAGGAATCCATCATGGATCTGGAGAATGACAAGCAGCAGTCTGAGGAGAAACTGAAGAAGTAAATACACAGCTCTGTTGTTTGTTTTTCCGTTTTTAAATGTAAATTTCAGTATGTTGGTCAAGACACAGAAAGTCTTAATATCAATGTCTCTTTTTACACAGGAAAGACTTTGAAATCAGCCAGCTCCTCAGCAAGATTGAGGATGAGCAGTCTTTGGGCGCTCAGCTTCAGAAGAAGATCAAGGAGCTCCAGGTGATTCACTCATTTGATTTCATCAAAACGTGCCCTATATTTTTTTCTTTCAATTTACTGGAATATATCATTTGCACATTCAACAGGCCCGTATTGAGGAGCTTGAGGAAGAGATTGAGGCTGAGCGTGCTGCTCGGGCCAAGGTTGAGAAACAGAGGGCTGACCTCTCCAGGGAACTTGAGGAGATCAGTGAGAGGCTGGAGGAAGCTGGAGGTGCCACTGCTGCTCAAATTGAGATGAACAAGAAGCGCGAGGCTGAGTTCCAGAAGCTCCGTCGTGATCTTGAAGAGTCCACTCTGCAGCATGAAGCCACCGCTGCAGCTCTGCGCAAGAAGCAGGCTGACAGTGTTGCTGAGCTGGGTGAGCAGATCGACAACCTCCAGCGCGTCAAGCAGAAGCTTGAGAAGGAAAAGAGCGAATACAAGATGGAGATCGATGACCTCAGCAGCAACATGGAGGCTGTTGCTAAAGCCAAGGTACATGGGGACTTCAACTGAGCCTTAGAGTTGAAAACAAGTCTTTAGTTGGTTTAGAGACAGTTGAAACAATTCTGTTTTCTTCTTTATTAGGGCAATCTTGAAAAGATGTGCCGTACTCTTGAGGACCAACTCAGTGAACTGAAGACCAAGAATGATGAGAACAATCGTCAGATCAATGACTTGAGTGCACAGAAGGCACGCCTGCTCACTGAGAATGGTAAGTACATGCAGCGATTTAACCTGATACTCTTATTGCTGGGAGATGAAATTAACACACACGAATCTACAATGTTTATTTTCACTAAAGGTGAGTTTGGCCGTCAACTTGAGGAGAAGGAAGCTCTTGTTTCTCAGCTGACCAGAGGTAAACAGGCTTTCACCCAGCAGATTGATGAGCTGAAGAGACAGATTGAAGAGGAGGTCAAGGTAAGAAACATCACACTTTTAGAGACCATCCTTACCATTCATCTTTGACTTCATCATTTTAATTGTCAAACCTTTTGTTGAAACCAGGCCAAGAATGCCCTTGCACATGCAGTGCAATCTGCCCGCCATGACTGTGATCTGCTCAGGGAGCAGTTTGAGGAGGAGCAGGAGGCAAAGGCTGAGTTGCAGAGAGGAATGTCCAAGGCTAACAGTGAGGTGGCTCAATGGAGAACCAAATATGAAACTGATGCCATCCAGCGCACAGAGGAGCTTGAAGAAGCCAAGTGAGTAACAGTCAGACAAGTGGCAGAGCTTTTGAAACAATTCTCCTTAATTAACAAAACAATCTTCTTAACTGTAGAAATACATGTTTAAATATGGGCTAAGACATTATAATTCACAAAATCCCTCTCTTGACTTTTCTTAAAGGAAAAAGTTGGCTCAACGTCTCCAGGAGGCTGAGGAACAGATTGAGGCAGTGAACTCTAAGTGTGCATCCTTGGAGAAGACCAAACAGAGGCTCCACAGTGAAGTAGAGGACCTTATGATTGATGTGGAGAGAGCCAATGCTCTTGCTGCTAACCTTGACAAGAAGCAGAGGAACTTCGACAAGGTCATTCTTTCACATTGAACACAATCAAATCCCAAAAAATATCCTCACAGTGTGGATGCATAACCCTGTTAAATTTAATATGTGTGACTTTAGGTGTTGGCTGAGTGGAAACAGAAGTATGAGGAGTCTCAGGCCGAGCTTGAGGGTGCTCAGAAAGAGGCTCGTTCTCTCAGCACTGAACTTTTCAAGATGAAGAACTCTTATGAGGAGGCTCTGGATCAGCTGGAGACCATGAAGCGTGAAAACAAGAACCTTCAGCGTAAGTTCCAACAACACAGATAAAACATGTTCTTTTAATCATTGTTTCACATCCTAAAATGATTTTTCTACTCTTGTCTGCAGAGGAGATCTCAGATCTGACTGAACAGATTGGTGAAACTGGCAAGAGCATCCACGAGCTGGAAAAGGCCAAGAAGCAAGTGGAGACTGAGAAGTCTGAGATCCAGACTGCTCTTGAGGAAGCTGAGGTTCATTCAGAAGAATCTTTGAAAAGAAAATTCCTGCCAAAAACAACAAATATAGATATAAGGTACCAATCTATTTGTTTTTAACATTGTTAGGGAACTCTGGAGCATGAGGAGTCCAAGATCCTGCGTGTGCAGCTGGAGCTGAACCAGATCAAGGGTGAAGTGGACAGGAAGATTGCAGAGAAAGATGAAGAGATTGAGCAGATTAAGAGGAACAGCCAGAGGGTGATTGAATCCATGCAGGGCACTCTTGATGCTGAGGTCAGGAGCAGGAACGATGCCCTGAGAGTCAAGAAGAAGATGGAGGGAGACCTGAATGAGATGGAGATTCAGCTGAGCCATGCCAATCGCCAGGCTGCTGAGGCACAGAAGCAGCTCAGAAATGTTCAGGCTCAACTGAAGGTACAGAAAGATAAAACTCTCACATCAAGCATGGATATACTTGACGACTGTATTATGTTTTAAAGTTGTAAATGGTTTCTTTCTATTCTTCCTCCAGGATGCTCAACTGCACCTTGATGATGCTGTGAGAGCCCAGGACGACCTGAAGGAGCAAGCTGCTATGGTGGAACGCAGAAACGGTCTCATGGTGGCTGAAATTGAGGAGCTGAGAGCTGCTCTGGAACAGACAGAGAGAAGCCGCAAGATCGCTGAGCAGGAATTGGTGGACGCCAGTGAGCGTGTTGCACTTCTGCACTCCCAGGTGAAATTATTGATATTCTACCTTTTCAAATGAATGACAAACAATCTGGTAATTTGGGAAAAACTTAAGTTTTCAACATGCCATTCTTTCAGAACACAAGCCTTCTGAACACCAAGAAGAAGCTTGAATCTGACCTGGTTCAGGTCCAAGGAGAAGTGGATGACGCTGTCCAGGAAGCAAGAAATGCTGAGGACAAGGCCAAGAAGGCCATCACTGATGTGGGTGTATACTTCCTCTGTTTGCATTACACTTCAACATGGTAGGTAATAATTCTAAAATGGATTTTAAATGTTCTAGGCTGCCATGATGGCTGAGGAGCTCAAAAAGGAGCAGGACACCAGTTCTCACCTGGAGAGAATGAAGAAGAACCTTGAGGTTGCTGTGAAAGATCTGCAGCATCGTCTGGATGAAGCTGAGAACCTGGCCATGAAGGGTGGCAAGAAGCAGCTCCAGAAACTTGAGTCTAGGGTAAAAATCAAAAGCAACATTTTTATGTACAAAACTCCACAAATGCATACAAAAAGCCACAAGTCTAATATCTGTTTCTAGGTGCGTGAGCTGGAGTCGGAGGTTGAGAATGAGCAGAGACGTGGTGCAGATGCTGTTAAGGGTGTCCGCAAATATGAGAGGAGAGTGAAGGAGCTCACCTATCAGGTACAGTAACATGAACAATTATTTTGCAAGTTTTTAATATTATTGTCAAGAAATTACAAGTAAAAATACATTTTATCCTAAACTACACCTAACAGACTGAAGAGGACAAGAAAAACATCAACAGGCTGCAGGATCTGGTTGACAAGTTGCAGCTTAAGGTGAAGGCCTACAAGAGGCAGTCTGAGGAAGCGGTAAGTGGAAAAATCACAACTCATTTTATGAGTCCACTTTGTCTGTCTTAATTCAGTTGTTATGTCAATTAAAAAAAAAATCTTTTATCTTTTTCAAATGCAGGAGGAGCAGGCCAATGTTCATCTGTCCAAGTGCAGAAAACTCCAGCATGAGCTTGAGGAGTGTGAGGAGCGTGCTGACATTGCTGAGTCTCAGGTCAACAAGCTGAGGGCAAAGAGCCGTGACTCTGGCAAGGTAAATATTGTGTTCTGTATTTGAAAAAGTGTGTTCGATTTTTGTTTATAACTGACTAATTTGAGTGTTTTCCATGTTTTTACATTATATACAAATAGTTAAAAGTTGAACAATGAAAATAACCTGACATACAACTTTGTTTGTGCTGTTTTTACAGGGAAAAGATGCTGCTGAATAAGGCACATTGTCTTCTACAATGTTGAATCATAAAATATGGTTTGACTTGTGTTAAAACAATAAAAAATGTTCTTGCTTTTAAATGTTTCTATGTAATTTCTTTACTACTCATAATCTAAATGCAGATAACTCCTGAGAATTAAAAAAAACATTTTAGTAAGGAACCTTTATTTTAACAAAACCCATAGTTAAACTATATTACTGAAACTCACATTATAATGTTATTTGAAACTAACACAAGTCTTCTTGATGAACAAGAAACTTGGTCAAATTGTGAAAACCAATTGTAAATAAAGAAGATAACCTATTTTCACAAAAAAGTCAAACTAAAAATTATGTGAAACTTCGCCCTGAAAACAAGGCAAAACATGCAAAGTAACTGAGCATGCTCAGTAACAAGTAATTATTTAAGGAGGTATCAGGAGGAGGAGGGGCTGTGTTTGTCATGTGCGCCTGACAACTTCATGGGCCAGCCAATGAAAGGCAAGACCTTGGTCTGATTTGATTTGTTCAAATCCACCGTCGCAAAAGCAAGTTTGGGTCATCTTACTTTAAAAAAGTAACCAGTCATAGTTACTAGTTGCATTGTTAAAAACATAATTGAGTTACTTTTTGGACAACTTCTTGGAGACTACATCTTAAAAGCAATTAGTTACCCAGCAAAGTAACTTCTGTTTTAATTATGTGTTAATACATGGAAATACATTTTGAAATTTTCCCCAGCTTCCTGCAAACATAAGAAATAATTTAAACGCAATCTATTAATAAATGTAACATTTCACTTACTGAGAGTAACCCCCCCTAACAAATTCAGGCTCCTATAGAGCCTTCATTACCCTGTGGTAATTGTAAAGAAAGTTGGGGACTTCTTGTAGACAGCCACATTGTAGCTGACTTGAATAGGTGGTCATACAGCCAAAGCACATTGTTCTTGGCAATAGAGGGATCCCAGAAGAACCCTGGATGAGAAGGAGTCTCAATCCATCCTCCTGGAGAGGCAGGCTGAGTTGGAGGGGCTGGTGACACACACAGGGAGTCACAAATGCAGTCTGGAAATACAAAAAGAATCAACATGTTGTCCCAACAAATAGAAGTGCAGCACATATGAGTATAGTTCACTATCTGACTTCTTCAGAGTTTACTAGGTTTTGCATAGCAGCTAATTTTAGAAGCAGTGCGAATGATGACTATAAAAAGATTGGAGAGTGCTCTTAAAAGTACCTCTGAGCAGTTTTCCGTAAGGTGGTCCCAGAATACCGCTAAATAACTTTAAAGGTTACTTTTTAAAAAAACAATTTCCTGTAAATTCATAAAATAAAATCAAACATTCATACATATCCCTGTGTTCCAGCATAACCAAAAACACATTTTTGATGTGCCAGTCACTGCCAGTTTTGCCATGGACTGGGTGGCGAGCCCTACCTTTGATGTCCGGGCCGGTAGACGTTGGAAGTTTGTCAGGGACAGAACATGCATTGGAGCAGTGGTAAAAAGCCCCAATGTCAGTTGAGTCAGAAGAGAAAAAAGTAGAGTTAAGAAGCAGCACTGCATTTATCACGTAAAACATGCCCGCTGGTTGATACGCAACTTCTCGTGACAAAGGTAGGGGGGTTTCTGTGGGTCAGCATGAATAGCATTCATCATACAGCAGAAGTATGTTTGAGCGTTTCATGATAGACATGAGCACATTTGTTTATTGATCCCCTCAAGTCATGATCATTCATAATTAACCCTTTGATGACCAGAGATCAAACAGCAGGATATTTCATCAAGATATTTGTGAGATTTACATTTTATTCATCTAAGGGCGTCGAACATCACATGCTAGGCACATGGCAGCTGACTGTGGGACTCCCCCCACATACAGGTGACAGGCTAGGGGAGAAGACAAACAACTGCCACTTTATTTTGTAAATTTGGTCACTGGACCGCCCCAATGTCTCTTGAATCATGTGGTATAAGTTCCACCTACTTTCTGACACATTTGCGGTGACACTGAAAGATACGCCCATTCCCCACCCCTTATATGACGTATTTCCAGTCACATGGTACACATGTATGTCATAGGCACTCGTAAAGGTGTGCTTCCCATATATGGGACACCTTTATGTTACATGCATAGCTAAAGGTGTGCCATATTTAATACTTGTATAAGTTACAGTAGTACATAGGGCAGGGGTCTGCAACCTTTTTTGCTAAAAGAGCCATTTGGGCCAGTTTCTTCCAGACCAAAACCCAGCAAGAGCTGCAAAGTCCCCTTTTACCATTTACAAAATACGCTTTATTCATGTTTTTATGACCATTAAAATATTCATTTATAATTATAAATAAAATATAATTATATTCATTTATAAATATTTACAAAACGGTGATATTTTTCTATTTGTTGAACATTTAACATATTTTAATTTGACAGCAGCATTTGCAAGTTCCTTTCAAAATAAAATACACTGTGTCAAATATGATCCTCCTAATGCAGCAGATTTATTTTAAATAAAAATGCAAGAAAGTCAAAGATAGATTTTTTAATTATTATGACTTTGGTGTGACATCATTCTTTTTCTATTTTTACGATCAAATACAAATATGACGTAAGAACCCAATTTTTAAAAAACGTATCTTTACATGTAAATGATTTGAGACTAAAGTTTTCTAAAAATAAACCATTCTGACAGTATATTGACATAAAACCATAATTTTACTCAGTTTTTGGATATGTTAAAATATTAACCAAAACTACAAACCCAATTTGTTTATATTAATCTTCAAATCCAAAGTGCCACAATGAAAGAAAGACAGAGCCACATGTGGCTCCGGAGCCTCAGATTGCAGGCCCCTGATATAGGGCCACATCCATAGGTAAAGGTGTCCCATAAATACCCCTTAAATCAGCTACAATGTTCTGAAGAGACTGTTTTAAAATGCTGAACACTGAGCAAAACATTGACTACAGGGACAAGCTCTTTAATCGCATGATTACTACCTGAACCAGCATAAATGTCAAATCATGCCCATAACTTTGCCCGGTGATCAAGCTATCCTGTCTTTATTGGGTGTTAGAACCCTCTTACTCCCTATGGCGTTTTAAAAGCAGTTCTGCTTAACAAGCAGGATGACTTAAATTTCAAACTGCAGCAATGGGAATGGGCCAAAAAATACCTTGCAGCTATGTCTGGAGAGTCACTGAACATGTTAATAGCTTGATATACTGTATAAGAGTAAATGCCAGTGGCAGATCACTTACAGATGATGGGCAGCCTTTTTTTCATCATAAATTGCAAGAGGAAATGTTTTTTTAACTGTCGTAAAACTAATATTCACTTTATTGCTCAACAGAAGCAAGAACAGTATCTATTTTATGTTTCATTAAAGAAATTCTACAATTTGTTAAAACAATTGTGAAATTCAAATACTTTTTCTAATTTTGATGCATCAGTAAATCACCCAAATAAATGTACAGAAAACCCTTAAACGAACTAGATTAAAAATGTGCCATTTTAAGTTTGACTTATGATCAATTTATGACCTGTATTTGAAGATGGAAAGATGAAACATGAAGCACATGTTTGACTGATCCTTGCCGTATTTGGCACAGACTAGATTTAACTTTTGCATTGCAAGCATGCATGTATAATGTAACCACTTAATACAGGTTTGGGAAATCTGATAAAAATTTAATCACATTTGTCTATACGTTTAAAAATATATATTAATGATGGCTTTTATTTTTTTCTGCAAAAGTACAAAAACTTGAAAACATTGTAAATGAAACTGACTAATTTCCTATAATTAAAAGTTCACTTTTAAACTGATATAAAACAGTAAATGTAAAAATGATTTTAAATACATGACAATGAAAATTAGATTTTTTTCATTATAAACTTGAAAATGACATTTTCCCCATTTTGTACAAAAATGCAGCTTTGAAAAATTAAGACTACATACTTTTCTTTTTTTAGTAAACATTATGAGTCACCCAGTGCATATTGTCAATTTAGTTTATGTGCTAAAGACCATGAATTAGGCATAAATAAAACATTGGCATATTACAATTGCTACTAGAAAGGTATTTTTTCACAAAAAAGAAAAAAAAAGAGCATACATTTTACTTTTAAAAATATCCATTACATTTGAAGATCTAATATACTTGCCTAAAACATTTTTGTGGATGCCTGCCCTGACTGTAATCCACACCACGTTTGGCGTGAGTCCCAAACACTATAAATCTGCTGATGAGTAAGCATCCTGGATTCAATATAAGGGGAGGAAAGCAAGACAGGAGTGTGTGGCAAAGAACCCCAGAGGACTCCAGCGTACGGTAAGTTATTAGCTATCTGATGTGGAAACATTCAATATTGTTACAACTTGAAATATAGATACATTTATGTCTCAGTTTATGTTTGAAAATATTTAAACATTTTGTGATTTTTCACTTGCAAAATTCTGATCTTTAACAGGACTTGGGATCATAGCAGACTTCTAACACAGGCAGGGAAAGGTATGGCAAACTATTAAATTAAACAAGGTTTTGTAATTGTTGATTGCTAAAAACATAACTGAAAATACAGGCTAATGTTTTATTGTAGATAAAAAAAAAAATTGACAAGCTACAAAGGTACACACACAACACACAAGCTTTATAAGACACATTTTAGATTTTAACCCATAAAGCCCCTGTGTGAATTAATGGGGACAAATAACTTAAGAAAATTAAATAAATAAATAAATAAATAAAAGTCTCAAGGAGATGACTTTTATTCATGCAAAGAACATTCTGTTGATTTTTTTTACACTAACTATTAATCCTATTGTATAAGCATATTCTTACAGTTTAAAAAGGACAACAATCTTTGTATTTTTATACTAGTAATACAGCTTTAACATTGTGTAAAAAAAAAGCTCAGGTCACAGGAAGTTCAAAAACTAGACGCAATTGGTTTCTAAACCATCACTGAAGTCAAATAAAATCCTCAAGTAAGATGTTCCTTTTTTCTACTCTCGCAGACAACATCTGCCACCATGAGTACAGACGCGGAGATGGCCGTTTACGGCAAAGCTGCCATCTACCTCCGTAAGCCTGAGAAGGAAAGAATTGAGGCTCAAAACAAACCGTTTGATGCCAAGAGTGCCTGCTATGTGCCTGATGCCAAGGAGCTGTACTTGAAGGCAACCGTCATCAAAAGAGACGGTGGCAAAGTTACCGTCAAACTCTTGGAAAGCCAGGAGGTTAGTACAGCTAAGTCACATTTTGAGGGTGGTGAGGAAGGCTGAGTTGTAACAAAGATGTTTTCCTGTTTCAGGAGAGAACAGTAAAGGAAGATGAGGTCTCTCCAATGAATCCTCCAAAGTTCGACAAAATTGAGGACATGGCCATGATGACCCATCTCAATGAAGCCTCTGTGTTGTATAACCTCAAAGAGCGTTATGCAGCCTGGATGATCTACGTAAGACATTTTCATTTGAAACGATCATAGTAACACAAGACTTCAAGCACTTGCAGAAATATAGTAATCTAAGGTTTTCTTAAATCGTTTATCCCTTTCAGACCTATTCTGGGTTGTTCTGTGCCACCGTGAACCCATACAAGTGGCTCCCAGTGTACGACTCTGAAGTTGTATCTGCCTACAGAGGCAAGAAGCGTATGGAGGCTCCTCCCCACATCTTCTCCGTCTCTGACAACGCCTTTCAGTTCATGCTTACTGGTATGTTACCCACAAAGTCTTTGCTTATGGATATATCTGTTTTGACTTACATGGACATTCATTGTTTTTCATTTTACTTAAACAGATAGGGAGAACCAGTCTGTCTTGATCACGTAAGTATTTCACTGATTTCCTTTATCTGAAATGCTATTGTGTTCACATACTCACCAATCTCTGTCCGTACATAGTGGAGAATCTGGTGCTGGAAAGACTGTCAACACCAAGCGTGTCATCCAGTACTTTGCAACTATCTCCACTGGAACAGAAAAGAAGCAGCAGCCTGGCAAAATGCAGGTAAAATATAGAAACACAACATAGAAACACAAATAAAGATTCAAAAGTTCTTCTTCTGACACAATGCTAAAAAACTGTATTACAGGGCTCTCTGGAGGATCAGATCATTGCAGCCAATCCTTTGCTGGAGGCTTATGGTAATGCCAAAACCGTGAGAAATGACAACTCCTCTCGTTTTGTAAGTATGGAACCATGTCTGAGTCATAATGAAACTCATAAACCATCACCCATGTGAATGTAGCATGGATGTTCCTCCTCTCCACACAGGGTAAATTCATCAGAATTCACTTTGGCACAACTGGCAAGCTGTCTAGTGCTGACATTGAGACATGTAAGTAAACCACTGAATCCCTTCCTCTTGTTTCTGACAGCAAACATATTTCAGACTAACAACAAATATTTACAGATCTGCTGGAGAAGTCAAGAGTGACATTCCAGCTTCCTGATGAGAGAGGCTACCACATCTTCTACCAGATGATGACAAACCACAAGCCTGAGCTGATTGGTAAAGAGAAGCTTATCCTATGTGTTTAGAAAACCCAAGTGTTTTCAGTCTGAACATTGTATCTAACATGTACTTTGATTTTCAGAAATGTCCCTTCTCACAACCAACCCCTACGACTTCCCCATGTGCAGCATGGGTCAGATCACTGTGAAGAGCATTGATGACAAAGTCGAGCTGGAAGCCACTGATGTGGGTGTACTTTTTAAACTTTCACATCATGCTTAAAAGAGATTAATAATGTGTCCTCTAAAAAGTACAACTTTTAAAATGGACTCCATGATTTTATCATAGAACGCCATTGACATCCTGGGCTTCACTAATGAGGAGAAGATGAGCATCTACAAAATGACAGGTGCTGTACTTCACCACGGTAACATGAAGTTCAAGCAGAAGCAACGTGAGGAGCAGGCTGAACCTGATGGCACAGAGGGTGAGAATCCCTTTACACTAAAAATCCTATAAAGTTATTATGCAATTGCTGTTATAAATAGCATATTTGCAATATTATTAACTTCTTTTTCTGTTAACAGATGCTGACAAGGTTGCCTACCTGTTGGGCCTGAACTCTGCTGACATGCTTAAGGCTCTGTGCTATCCCAGAGTCAAGGTCGGAAATGAGTATGTCACCAAGGGACAGACAGTGCCTCAGGTAAAACCCTGATAAAGATAGCACCTATACAGAAAAAAAGGTGACATAGGGACAAAAAAACCTCAGATTTCAATATATTGTAACCCTTTAAGGTCTCAACCAATGGATCTCTGTGACTAACCGAGATATGCTATTGTTATTCTTTAGGTGCTGAACTCTGTCACTGCCCTGGCCAAGTCCATCTATGAAAGGATGTTCTTGTGGATGGTCGTCCGTATCAACCAGATGTTGGACACCAAGCAGCAAAGGAACTTCTTCATTGGTGTCTTGGACATTGCTGGATTTGAAATCTTTGACGTAGGCCTCCGTCCATATCATCATCTCACTTCTTCGGCTTGACTTTCATTTGGCATAAATCTTACTGGGTTGATGACTTGTGTGTTTGCAGTTCAACACACTGGAGCAGCTGTGTATCAACTTCACCAATGAGAAACTGCAACAGTTTTTCAACCACCACATGTTCGTCCTGGAGCAAGAGGAGTACAAGAAGGAGGGTATTGTCTGGGAGTTCATTGACTTCGGTATGGACTTGGCTGCCTGTATTGAGCTGATTGAGAAGGTAAGAATTGGCCTAAGCATCTTGTTTTCCAACTGTTGCTTCAAAGTGTTACTCATATCTTGTACTTATACCTTCTCCATCTTCAACATAGCCCATGGGTATCTTCTCCATCCTTGAAGAGGAGTGCATGTTCCCCAAGGCAACAGACACATCCTTCAAGAACAAGCTGTATGACCAGCATCTTGGCAAAACCAAAGCTTTTGAGAAGCCAAAGCCTGCCAAGGGCAAGGCCGAGGCCCACTTCTCCCTGGTGCACTATGCTGGCACTGTGGACTACAACATCGCTGGGTGGCTGGACAAGAACAAGGACCCACTGAACGAGTCTGTTATTCAGCTGTACCAGAAGTCCTCATGCAAATTACTGGCTGTCCTCTATCCCCCTGCTCCAGCTGAGGGTAGGCTTTTTTATACATACAGTATATACTTTACCTGAAATCTCTCCTTTTTATTTTCTTTAACAAATAAAAATAAATAAAAGGTAACATTTAAAAAATATAGACATCATTTGAAATTGTCTTCAAAAATACAGACACTAGCAAGAAGGGAGGCAAGAAGAAGGGTGGTTCCATGCAGACTGTGTCCTCCCAGTTCAGGGTAAGCATTAAGTTAACCATGAAATGTCTGCTGATAGCTATCATAAGACATTATTTTTCGTTGAGAAACATTTAATACTTTACACCTACAGGAGAACTTGGGTAAGTTGATGACCAACTTGAGGAGCACCCATCCTCACTTTGTGCGTTGCCTGATTCCCAATGAGTCAAAGACTCCAGGTACACATTTGTGTTTTTTTTTTCCCCTCGCAATGCCAAGGATTGTATTTATTGCACTGGGTAGATTACAGTCAAAACTCTATTTCACAGGTTTAATGGAGAACTTCCTGGTCATCCACCAGCTCAGGTGTAACGGTGTGCTGGAGGGTATCAGAATCTGCAGGAAAGGTTTCCCCAGCAGAATCCTCTATGGTGACTTCAAACAGAGGTACTATTTTTATGTCAATAGAAATGCTTATATTAAAGAAAAAATATGGCAAAAATTATTGTTCAAACCCTTGTGGTTTTTTTTTTCTAAAGATACAAGGTGCTGAATGCCAGTGTCATCCCTGAGGGACAGTTCATTGACAACAAGAAGGCCTCAGAGAAGCTGCTTGGATCAATTGATGTCAACCATGATGAGTACAGATTTGGACACACCAAGGTTAGTGTTGATACTTTTTGTTTGTTTGTTTTTACTAATGTTACTGTTCATTCATTTTCCTGACCGCTTCGTCCATTTCGGGGTCGCCTATCCCGGCTACTGATGGGCGAAGGCGGGATACACCCTGGACAGGTCGCCAGTCTGTCGCAGGGCAACAATCACACACCCATTCACTCTCACATCCACACCTAGGGACAATTTAGAGTCACCAGTTAACCTACGAAGCATGTTTTTGGACAGTGGGAGGAAGCCGGAGTCCCCGGTGAAAACCCACACATGCACAGGGAGAACATGCAAACTCCACACAGAAAGGTCCCGGCTGGGATTCGAACTGGGGCCTTCTTGTTGTGAGGCAAGAGCACTAACCACTGCGCCACTGTGCAGCCCCCTAATGTTACTGTTACTTCTGCTATTATTTTGACATACAGATGTAATTAGGGTTTTGGTTATACTAGTTACTTATTGTCAATGAGGTTTACATCAATAACATAATTTTAATGCTCTATACAGGTGTTCTTCAAGGCTGGTCTGCTGGGTGTTCTTGAGGAGATGAGAGATGAGAAATTGGCAAGCCTGGTAACAATGACTCAGGCTGCTTGCCGTGGCTTCCTCATGAGAAGGGAGTTTGTTAAGATGACAGAAAGAAGGCATGTCAATCTCATATCATTTTAAAATAGGGAGTGGACTTTATTGTTTTAACAGAAACCTCTTGCCCACAGGGAAGCTATCTACACCATCCAGTACAATGTCCGCTCATTCATGAATGTCAAACACTGGCCATGGATGAAGGTGTACTACAAGATCAAGCCTCTCCTCAAGAGCGCTGAGACTGAGAAGGAGCTGTCCCAGATGAAGGAGAACTATGAAAAGATGACATCAGACTTAGCTACTGCCTTGGCCAAGAAGAAGGAACTGGAGGAGAAGATGGTTTCTCTTCTGCAGGAAAAGAACGATCTGCAGCTGCAAGTGGCATCAGTAAGCAGCGATAAGTTCAAGACTTTTGCAACTCACTTGTGTTTCTAACTTTAACATTTACATGGTTCTTTAAACAATAAAATAGGAATCAGAGAATCTGTCAGATGCTGAAGAGAGATGTGAGGGACTGATCAAGAGCAAGATTCAGCTGGAAGCCAAGCTCAAAGAGATAACTGAGAGGCTGGAAGATGAAGAGGAGATCAATGCTGAGCTCACTGCCAAGAAAAGGAAGCTGGAGGATGAATGCTCAGAGCTCAAAAAGGACATTGATGACTTGGAGCTTACCTTGGCCAAAGTGGAAAAGGAGAAGCATGCCACCGAGAACAAGGTTTGTCAGTCTTAAGTGTTACACCAAAAACACATACATGGGAAATGGTTGAGTCATGTCATACAAACATCTGTCCTGCAAATGTAGGTGAAGAACCTGACTGAGGAGATGGCCTCTCAAGACGAGAGCATTGCCAAACTCACAAAGGAGAAGAAGGCACTCCAAGAGGCTCATCAGCAGACCCTTGATGACCTGCAGGCAGAGGAAGACAAAGTCAACACTCTGACCAAGTCCAAGACTAAGCTGGAGCAGCAAGTGGATGATGTAAGCTGCAAATGTAACAAGAACTTTAAGAGCAAGATTCTTTTAGGAAAATAAACTAACTGACCCTTTTCATTTTCAGCTTGAGGGCTCACTGGAACAAGAGAAGAAGCTTCGCATGGACCTTGAGAGAGCCAAGAGAAAGCTGGAGGGAGATCTGAAATTGGCCCAGGAATCCATCATGGATCTGGAGAATGACAAGCAGCAGTCTGAGGAGAAACTGAAGAAGTAAATACACAGCTCTGTTGTTTGTTTTTCCGTTTTTAAATGTAAATTTCAGTATGTTGGTCAAGACACAGAAAGTCTTAATATCAATGTCTCTTTTTACACAGGAAAGACTTTGAAATCAGCCAGCTCCTCAGCAAGATTGAGGATGAGCAGTCTTTGGGCGCTCAGCTTCAGAAGAAGATCAAGGAGCTCCAGGTGATTCACTCATTTGATTTCATCAAAACGTGCCCTATATTTTTTTCTTTCAATTTACTGGAATATATCATTTGCACATTCAACAGGCCCGTATTGAGGAGCTTGAGGAAGAGATTGAGGCTGAGCGTGCTGCTCGGGCCAAGGTTGAGAAACAGAGGGCTGACCTCTCCAGGGAACTTGAGGAGATCAGTGAGAGGCTGGAGGAAGCTGGAGGTGCCACTGCTGCTCAAATTGAGATGAACAAGAAGCGCGAGGCTGAGTTCCAGAAGCTCCGTCGTGATCTTGAGGAGTCCACTCTGCAGCATGAAGCCACCGCTGCAGCTCTGCGCAAGAAGCAGGCTGACAGTGTTGCTGAGCTGGGTGAGCAGATCGACAACCTCCAGCGCGTCAAGCAGAAGCTTGAGAAGGAAAAGAGTGAATACAAGATGGAGATCGATGACCTCAGCAGCAACATGGAGGCTGTTGCTAAAGCCAAGGTACATGGGGACTTCAACTGAGCCTTAGAGTTGAAAACAAGTCTTTAGTTGGTTTAGAGACAGTTGAAACAATTCTGTTTTCTTCTTTATTAGGGCAATCTTGAAAAGATGTGCCGTACTCTTGAGGACCAACTCAGTGAACTGAAGACCAAGAATGATGAGAACAATCGTCAGATCAATGACTTGAGTGCACAGAAGGCACGCCTGCTCACTGAGAATGGTAAGTACATGCAGCGATTTAACCTGATACTCTTATTGCTGGGAGATGAAATTAACACACACGAATCTACAATGTTTATTTTCACTAAAGGTGAGTTTGGCCGTCAACTTGAGGAGAAGGAAGCTCTTGTTTCTCAGCTGACCAGAGGTAAACAGGCTTTCACCCAGCAGATTGATGAGCTGAAGAGACAGATTGAAGAGGAGGTCAAGGTAAGAAACATCACACTTTTAGAGACCATCCTTACCATTCATCTTTGACTTCATCATTTTAATTGTCAAACCTTTTGTTGAAACCAGGCCAAGAATGCCCTTGCACATGCAGTGCAATCTGCCCGCCATGACTGTGATCTGCTCAGGGAGCAGTTTGAGGAGGAGCAGGAGGCAAAGGCTGAGTTGCAGAGAGGAATGTCCAAGGCTAACAGTGAGGTGGCTCAATGGAGAACCAAATATGAAACTGATGCCATCCAGCGCACAGAGGAGCTTGAAGAAGCCAAGTGAGTAACAGTCAGACAAGTGGCAGAGCTTTTAAAACAATTCTCCTTAATTAACAAAACAATCTTCTTAACTGTAGAAATACATGTTTAAATATGGGCTAAGACATTATAATTCACAAAATCCCTCTCTTGACTTTTCTTAAAGGAAAAAGTTGGCTCAACGTCTCCAGGAGGCTGAGGAACAGATTGAGGCAGTGAACTCTAAGTGTGCATCCTTGGAGAAGACCAAACAGAGGCTCCACAGTGAAGTAGAGGACCTTATGATTGATGTGGAGAGAGCCAATGCTCTTGCTGCTAACCTTGACAAGAAGCAGAGGAACTTCGACAAGGTCATTCTTTCACATTGAACACAATCAAATCCCAAAAAATATCCTCACAGTGTGGATGCATAACCCTGTTAAATTTAATATGTGTGACTTTAGGTGTTGGCTGAGTGGAAACAGAAGTATGAGGAGTCTCAGGCCGAGCTTGAGGGTGCTCAGAAAGAGGCTCGTTCTCTCAGCACTGAACTTTTCAAGATGAAGAACTCTTATGAGGAGGCTCTGGATCAGCTGGAGACCATGAAGCGTGAAAACAAGAACCTTCAGCGTAAGTTCCAACAACACAGATAAAACATGTTCTTTTAATCATTGTTTCACATCCTAAAATGATTTTTCTACTCTTGTCTGCAGAGGAGATCTCAGATCTGACTGAACAGATTGGTGAAACTGGCAAGAGCATCCACGAGCTGGAAAAGGCCAAGAAGCAAGTGGAGACTGAGAAGTCTGAGATCCAGACTGCTCTTGAGGAAGCTGAGGTTCATTCAGAAGAATCTTTGAAAAGAAAATTCCTGCCAAAAACAACAAATATAGATATAAGGTACCAATCTATTTGTTTTTAACATTGTTAGGGAACTCTGGAGCATGAGGAGTCCAAGATCCTGCGTGTGCAGCTGGAGCTGAACCAGATCAAGGGTGAAGTGGACAGGAAGATTGCAGAGAAAGATGAAGAGATTGAGCAGATTAAGAGGAACAGCCAGAGGGTGATTGAATCCATGCAGGGCACTCTTGATGCTGAGGTCAGGAGCAGGAACGATGCCCTGAGAGTCAAGAAGAAGATGGAGGGAGACCTGAATGAGATGGAGATTCAGCTGAGCCATGCCAATCGCCAGGCTGCTGAGGCACAGAAGCAGCTCAGAAATGTTCAGGCTCAACTGAAGGTACAGAAAGATAAAACTCTCACATCAAGCATGGATATACTTGACGACTGTATTATGTTTTAAAGTTGTAAATTGTTTCCTTCTATTCTTCCTCCAGGATGCTCAACTGCACCTTGATGATGCTGTGAGAGCCCAGGATGACCTGAAGGAGCAAGCTGCTATGGTGGAACGCAGAAACGGTCTCATGGTGGCTGAAATTGAGGAGCTGAGAGCTGCTCTGGAACAGACAGAGAGAAGCCGCAAGATTGCTGAGCAGGAATTGGTGGATGCCAGTGAGCGTGTTGCACTTCTGCACTCCCAGGTAAAATTATTGATATTCTACCTTTTCAAATGAATGACAAACAATCTGGTAATTTGGGAAAAAAACTTAAGTTTTCAACATGCCATTCTTTCAGAACACAAGCCTTCTGAACACCAAGAAGAAGCTTGAATCTGACCTGGTTCAGGTCCAAGGAGAAGTGGATGATGCTGTCCAGGAAGCAAGAAATGCTGAGGACAAGGCCAAGAAGGCCATCACTGATGTGGGTGTATACTTCCTCTGTTTGCATTACACTTCAACATGGTAGGTAATAATTCTAAAATGGATTTTAAATGTTCTAGGCTGCCATGATGGCTGAGGAGCTCAAAAAGGAGCAGGACACCAGTTCTCACCTGGAGAGAATGAAGAAGAACCTTGAGGTTGCTGTGAAAGATCTGCAGCATCGTCTGGATGAAGCTGAGAACCTGGCCATGAAGGGTGGCAAGAAGCAGCTCCAGAAACTTGAGTCTAGGGTAAAAATCAAAAGCAACATTTTTATGTACAAAACTCCACAAATGCATTCAAATAGCCACAAGTCTAATATCTGTTTCTAGGTGCGTGAGCTGGAGTCAGAGGTTGAGAATGAGCAGAGACGTGGTGCAGATGCTGTTAAGGGTGTCCGCAAATATGAGAGGAGAGTGAAGGAGCTCACCTATCAGGTACAGTAACATGAACAATTACTTTGCTTTTTTTAATTGTTATGAAGTTACAAACACTAATACATTTTATCCTAAACTACATCTAACAGACTGAAGAGGACAAGAAAAACATCAACAGGCTGCAGGATCTGGTTGACAAGTTGCAGCTTAAGGTGAAGGCCTACAAGAGGCAGTCTGAGGAAGCGGTAAGTGGAAAAATCACAACTCATTTTATGAGTCCACTTTGTCTTTTACTTCAGCTGTTATGTCAACGATAAAATACCTTTTTCTTTTTCAAATGCAGGAGGAGCAGGCCAATGTTCATCTGTCCAAGTGCAGAAAACTCCAGCATGAGCTTGAGGAGTCTGAGGAGCGTGCTGACATTGCTGAGTCTCAGGTCAACAAGCTGAGGGCAAAGAGCCGTGACTCTGGCAAGGTAAATATTGTGTTCTGTATTTGAAAAATTGTGTTTGATTTTTGTTTATAGCGGATTAATTTGAGCGTTTTTCCATGTTTTTATATTATATAGGAAAAAGTTAAAAGTTAAATTATGAAAACAACCTGACATACAATTTTTGTTTGTGCTTTTTGTTTTACAGGGAAAAGATGCTGCTGAATAAGGCATATTGTCTCCTACTATGTTGAATCATAAAATATGGTTTGACTTTTGGTAAAAACAATAAAAATGGTTCTTGCTTTTAAATGTGTCTCTGTATTGTCTTTACTACTCAGAATCTTAATCCAAGAAACTCAGGAGAAAAATAATAAAAACAGACATGTGAGTAAGGTAACTATTTGAACAAAGACCACAATAAAACTATGAATTACAACCTTTTATTGAAACTCACATTATAATGTCATTTCAAACTAATGCAAGCCTTTTGATGAAGTAGAAACTTGGTTAAATTGTGAAAACCAATTGAAAATAAAGAAGACAAATTATTTCAGAAAAATTCAAACTATACATTAAATAAAACAGATTTAAATCTGTAGAATGTACCCTCAAAACATGACCTACATGTGCAAAATCAAATGTGCATGCTTCGTAACAAGAGACTGTCTTAAGAAGGGTTCAGGAAGGAGGGGGCGGAGTCATAGGTAACCTAACAACTTCATTGGTCACCCAAGGAAAAGACAAGATCTTGTGCTGATGTGATTTTTTTCCATATCTATCCATGTCTCAACCCATACCCTCATATGGGAGTCAAAAGCAGAGTCATGATGTTAGTCAGCTACAACCAAATTTGTTCAGCAGTCATGCTAAACTATATCCCAGAAATCGTATGCGTAGTCAGAACAATTTTGAGCTGTTAGAAAAGTGTTTTTAAAAATGTGGACAACACATAACAATAATTATAAAATATGCATAGTTGACTTTAGTATTAAACCTTTACTTCACATGCAACAGAAGCTTTAACATTATATACATAGGGTAAATATCAACTCTAGATAAATATTTTGTGGATGGAAATTTGGTATTTTTTTAAACAAATATTCTCATGTTTGCAGAGTTGAAACTGTTTGCATTTTTAGGGGCATAATATTTTGACTAGCAGAACTCTTAATGAACCTCACTTTAGTCTGTTCAACCTAAATGCTTATTTATGAAAAATTGCAGAGGTTTTTTGTATAAGCTTTATTTAATATGGCCATCCAACTACAGGCTTTTTAAAAGCTGTTTTAAAGCTTACAGATATCAGACTTTAAATTCTTAAATTCCCAGGATGTCCCACTTTTAAGTAATAACTTAAAAATTAGCTAGCTATTAAGATCACTAAAATGAGCTGCTACATACTGTAGTTGTGAAAAAAAGACATTAAAAATGAGCAAATCTTTTGTCTGCATTTTAAGTCGCAATCCAGCTATATTTTTTCTATTGTAATATCAGTCCTGGCCAGTATCAAAAAGTCTGTGTTGTTTTTGAAGATTTTTTTTCTACAGAGCGGGAAGAGCTCATTAGAAATTCAGCCTTAGGTTGTGGGAGGGACTGTTAGCACAGAAGTTAGCCTGAGCTAATTTTCCATTAGTCGTTTGTTTACACTCTCTCCCACTAGCTTATAGCCTCTCACAAGTTCAAGTTAATATAGACATAGCAAAATGTTAACTTCGATATTAACTAAATTTGTACTTTCTGAATGAAGTAAACTAAAAAATACACACTGAACTTAAAGTAGTGCACAAGTATATTGATCCAAATACTGGCATTGACTATTTACACATTTCTGTATTAAAGTATTGCTTAATGGAGACTGATAAACACAGAGACAAAAACCCCTGAAAACTAGTTATAGGCTAAAAGAGATGGTTTAATAAATGGCAGAACAGAAGTGGGACTAGACAAGCAATATTACACTAAAACATCAATTTGAAGACAAAACAGGTTTAAGTTAGTAACTGTAAAAATGACATTTATGGATTGTATACAGAAAAAAAGAGAGTGGGAAAATGTACAGCAAGAAAGGTAAAGACAAATCTCAGTGCATCCTCAAAATGAAATCCATCAGTCAAAAGCAGCATAACTAAAACATGCCTTAAAGTACCACAGTCCAACCAAAAAAGTATGCTTTTTTTAAATGGAAAGATTATCGTCTAGCTTTGAAGTCATCTGCTTCTTGAACTGAAACAGGAGTTGGTTTCACTGAAGAGGAAGGCTCTGCCTCCCATTCCAGTTTTAGACATTCTAGGAACAACCAGAAGCTTGCTGACTCTGAAAACTAAGTATTCAATTAGGAAAATATGGAAGTTTAAGGTCTTTAAGATTATTTTGAACTTGTCAATTAATTAGCTTGGTATTGCATTATTTCTGAAATCTGTTCTAATTGTAATGGGTAGCCAATAAAAACTAATAATATTATATCATATTCTCATTTTTGTCAAAACTCTGGATGCAACATTTTGGATCATAGGCTTCTGTAAAAGTGACCAGATTTAACTGACACTTGGTGTCCATGTTCATTGAAATAATGTTGATGTGTTGTGATAAGTATCAGTTACAGTGGCATATGAGTGGATTTTACATATGCTGAACACTAAGTTAAACATTGACTACATGCAGGGACAAACACTTTAATCGCACAATTGAATAAGTATAGACCACCTAGACCTACAGAAATGAAAAATCATCAACAAATGTCTGTAATTTTGTTCAGATTAAACCATTTTGTCTTTATTGGGTGCCAGTAACCCTTTACTCTCAGTGACATTTTAAAAACAGCACTGCTTAACAAGCAGAGTGACTTAAATTTCAAACAGCAGCAATGTGAATCGGCCAAAAATGACCTTGCAGCTACGTCTGGAGAGTCAGTGAACATGTTAATAGCTTGACATATAGGTGTGAATGCCAATGGCAGATCACTTACAGATAATGAAGAGCCTTTTTTTTCACCATAAATTAGAAGGAGGAATGTTTTTTTAACTGTTGTAAAACCCAAATTTTGATTTATTGCTCAACAGAAGCAAGAACTGTCTTACATTATGTTCCACGCAAAAAACTAAACAATCAGCCAGAATAATTGTGGAATTCACATAGTATTGGTAACTTTTATGCTTCAATAAATCACTCAAACAAACCGAAAGAAAATCTTTAAAAGAACTAGGCTCAAAATGTACTATTTTAACTGTAGATTATCACCAATTTAAGAACTGCATTTGCACATGGAAAGATGAAATATGAAGCAGATGTACTACTGACAAATGCTTATCTCACATACCCAAGCTGTCATCCTAGCTGTATTTGGCACATGTACTAGATTTAACTTCTGCATTGTAAGCATGCATGTATAATGTAAAGACTTAATACATGTTACTGAGTTCTGATAAAAATGTAATCAATTTTAAATATTTATCGTCAAATAAATAATTACTTAAAATTGCTTTAAAATTTGCTTTCTGCAATTGTACATACATTTGAAAAAATCGTGAAATAAAAACTGACTCAGTTACTAGTTTTTATTTGAGAGTTGATCTAAAACCTAATTAAAATAAATAATCTTGAACTATTACAAGACAATGAATCAATTGATTTTTTTTGTTACAGATGGGTATCATCACATTTTTTTCCCAACCAGTCAAAACAATCCCAAAAATTGCAGTTTTAGAAAATAAAAAAAGGGATTTCTGCTATTTTTTTTTTTTTTTTTGGTAAACCATATGAGTTACCTAATAAATAATGTTGAAAAGCACTAAGCACAATTAATAAAATGTTGACATTTTATAACTACAAGAAATCAATTTTAAAAAAGTAATCATTATGGTCAAAATCCTTGTCAAAATTACTTTTTTTAAAAAGTTCAACTGCAACTGATATTAGTATGCTAAAATAAAAGTGTTGCTGAAAAAAAATATAATAAATTTTGCTTTAACATTTAAAGTGGGAAATTATCCTCTAATTTAGGGGGAGAAAAATGTTGAAATTATTAGTGTAGTGCTCACATTAAACTTGGAATAGTCCGAATAAAATCGTACAAATGAAAACTGAAGTCACACAAAGTATATAAAAAAATTTCACAAGCCTGTTTAATCATAACCCAGAAAAAAAGCAATTTTGTTGTAACAGGAAAAATTGCAACAACCATTTTGAATACTTTGATAACTTGTAAATGTTGTTGGTAAAAACTACTACTGCATTTTGCTTTTTTTTAAACCTGATGTGCAGTTTCATTCCTCTGAAAGGATTAAAGGTATTTTTAAAAACTTATTATACTTTTAAAAAGATGATCAATTTGAAGAACTACCATACTTGTTCAAAATGTTTCAGTGATTGGCTTCTCTAAACGTAATCCACACCACGTTTGGCTTGAGTCCCAAATATATCTGCTGATGAGCAAGCATCCTGGATTCAATATAAGGGGTTCAAGACAACACAGGAGTGTGTGGCAAAGGACCCCTGAAGACTCCAGCGTACGGTAAGTTATTTGGCTATCTGATGTGAAAACATCTAATATTGTTACAACTTGAAATAGCAATGCTTATATTTACCAGTTTGTATGTTCTGAAAATATTTGAACATTTAGTGATTTCTTACAGGATTGGGATCATAGCAGACTTCTAACACAGGCAGGGTCAGGTATGGCAAACTATTACATTTAAATTGTTTTTTACAATCAATGATCTGTTGATTGCAAAAATCTTAAATGACCAGCCTAAAAATGTATTACTGCAGATATGATTTTTTAACAATCAAGTTACATTTGCATTAAGTACCCTGACTTAACGAGACAATTGATTAACCATTTACATTTTACCCAACAGAGACACTGTGAGAATATATGGGGGATAGATAGCAAAAAAGATAGAGTATAAAGAGATAAAAAACTAATAAATGCACTCAAAACAAAAAGTTAGGACACAAAAGATAACTTTTAGTCGTATAAACATTACTTTACTGTATTTGTGGATAATTTTTTGGAACTGTTGTGAAACCAAACCATTACTCCAATGGAAAAAGAAAAATTTATTTACAGCATCAAAAGCAGATAATTGTTGGTGTTATTTTTTTTTTAATAATTATTAGTAAGGCCCTAAAGAGTGTGTAAAATCTAGAGGCCAGGTCATCTCAGATTTAAAGCAAGATTTATTTGCAGAAGGTTTTGAAATCATGCAATGAAATCAAATAAAAACCTCAAGCAAAGTTTTCCTTTTTTCTACACTTGCAGACAACATCTGCCACCATGAGTACAGACGCGGAGATGGCCGTTTACGGCAAAGCTGCCATTTACCTCCGTAAGCCTGAGAAGGAAAGAATTGAGGCTCAAAACAAACCGTTTGATGCCAAGAGTGCCTGCTATGTGCCTGATGCCAAGGAGCTGTACTTGAAGGCAACCGTCATCAAAAGAGACGGTGGCAAAGTTACTGTCAAACTCTTGGAAAGTAATGAGGCAAGTACAGTAAAGTCACATTTTGAGGGTGGTAAGGAAGGCTGAGTTGTAACAAAGATGTTTTTCTGTTGCAGGAGAGAACAGTAAAGGAAGATGAGGTCTCTCCAATGAATCCTCCAAAGTTCGACAAAATTGAGGACATGGCCATGATGACCCATCTCAATGAAGCCTCTGTGTTGTATAACCTCAAAGAGCGTTATGCAGCCTGGATGATCTACGTAAGACATTTTCATTTGAAACGATCATAGTAACACGAGACTTCAAGCACTTGCAGAAATATAGTAATCTAAGGTTTTCTTAAATCGTTTATCCCTTTCAGACCTATTCTGGGTTGTTCTGTGCCACCGTGAACCCATACAAGTGGCTCCCAGTGTACGACTCTGAAGTTGTATCTGCCTACAGAGGCAAGAAGCGTATGGAGGCTCCTCCCCACATCTTCTCCGTCTCTGACAACGCCTTTCAGTTCATGCTTACTGGTATGTTACCCACAAAGTCTTTGCTTATGGATATATCTGTTTTGACTTACATGGACATTCATTGTTTTTCATTTTACTTAAACAGATAGGGAGAACCAGTCTGTCTTGATCACGTAAGTATTTCACTGATTTCCTTTATCTGAAATGCTATTGTGTTCACATACTCACCAATCTCTGTCCGTACATAGTGGAGAATCTGGTGCTGGAAAGACTGTCAACACCAAGCGTGTCATCCAGTACTTTGCAACTATCTCCACTGGAACAGAAAAGAAGCAGCAGCCTGGCAAAATGCAGGTAAAATATAGAAACACAACATAGAAACACAAATAAAGATTCAAAAGTTCTTCTTCTGACACAATGCTAAAAAACTGTATTACAGGGCTCTCTGGAGGATCAGATCATTGCAGCCAATCCTTTGCTGGAGGCTTATGGTAATGCCAAAACCGTGAGAAATGACAACTCCTCTCGTTTTGTAAGTATGGAACCATGTCTGAGTCATAATGAAACTCATAAACCATCACCCATGTGAATGTAGCATGGATGTTCCTCCTCTCCACACAGGGTAAATTCATCAGAATTCACTTTGGCACAACTGGCAAGCTGTCTAGTGCTGACATTGAGACATGTAAGTAAACCACTGAATCCCTTCCTCTTGTTTCTGACAGCAAACATATTTCAGACTAACAACAAATATTTACAGATCTGCTGGAGAAGTCAAGAGTGACATTCCAGCTTCCTGATGAGAGAGGCTACCACATCTTCTACCAGATGATGACAAACCACAAGCCTGAGCTGATTGGTAAAGAGAAGCTTATCCTATGTGTTTAGAAAACCCAAGTGTTTTCAGTCTGAACATTGTATCTAACATGTACTTTGATTTTCAGAAATGTCCCTTCTCACAACCAACCCCTACGACTTCCCCATGTGCAGCATGGGTCAGATCACTGTGAAGAGCATTGATGACAAAGTCGAGCTGGAAGCCACTGATGTGGGTGTACTTTTTAAACTTTCACATCATGCTTAAAAGAGATTAATAATGTGTCCTCTAAAAAGTACAACTTTTAAAATGGACTCCATGATTTTATCATAGAACGCCATTGACATCCTGGGCTTCACTAATGAGGAGAAGATGAGCATCTACAAAATGACAGGTGCTGTACTTCACCACGGTAACATGAAGTTCAAGCAGAAGCAACGTGAGGAGCAGGCTGAACCTGATGGCACAGAGGGTGAGAATCCCTTTACACTAAAAATCCTATAAAGTTATTATGCAATTGCTGTTATAAATAGCATATTTGCAATATTATTAACTTCTTTTTCTGTTAACAGATGCTGACAAGGTTGCCTACCTGTTGGGCCTGAACTCTGCTGACATGCTTAAGGCTCTGTGCTATCCCAGAGTCAAGGTCGGAAATGAGTATGTCACCAAGGGACAGACAGTGCCTCAGGTAAAACCCTGATAAAGATAGCACCTATACAGAAAAAAAGGTGACATAGGGACAAAAAAACCTCAGATTTCAATATATTGTAACCCTTTAAGGTCTCAACCAATGGATCTCTGTGACTAACCGAGATATGCTATTGTTATTCTTTAGGTGCTGAACTCTGTCACTGCCCTGGCCAAGTCCATCTATGAAAGGATGTTCTTGTGGATGGTCGTCCGTATCAACCAGATGTTGGACACCAAGCAGCAAAGGAACTTCTTCATTGGTGTCTTGGACATTGCTGGATTTGAAATCTTTGACGTAGGCCTCCGTCCATATCATCATCTCACTTCTTCGGCTTGACTTTCATTTGGCATAAATCTTACTGGGTTGATGACTTGTGTGTTTGCAGTTCAACACACTGGAGCAGCTGTGTATCAACTTCACCAATGAGAAACTGCAACAGTTTTTCAACCACCACATGTTCGTCCTGGAGCAAGAGGAGTACAAGAAGGAGGGTATTGTCTGGGAGTTCATTGACTTCGGTATGGACTTGGCTGCCTGTATTGAGCTGATTGAGAAGGTAAGAATTGGCCTAAGCATCTTGTTTTCCAACTGTTGCTTCAAAGTGTTACTCATATCTTGTACTTATACCTTCTCCATCTTCAACATAGCCCATGGGTATCTTCTCCATCCTTGAAGAGGAGTGCATGTTCCCCAAGGCAACAGACACATCCTTCAAGAACAAGCTGTATGACCAGCATCTTGGCAAAACCAAAGCTTTTGAGAAGCCAAAGCCTGCCAAGGGCAAGGCCGAGGCCCACTTCTCCCTGGTGCACTATGCTGGCACTGTGGACTACAACATCGCTGGGTGGCTGGACAAGAACAAGGACCCACTGAACGAGTCTGTTATTCAGCTGTACCAGAAGTCCTCATGCAAATTACTGGCTGTCCTCTATCCCCCTGCTCCAGCTGAGGGTAGGCTTTTTTATACATACAGTATATACTTTACCTGAAATCTCTCCTTTTTATTTTCTTTAACAAATAAAAATAAATAAAAGGTAACATTTAAAAAATATAGACATCATTTGAAATTGTCTTCAAAAATACAGACACTAGCAAGAAGGGAGGCAAGAAGAAGGGTGGTTCCATGCAGACTGTGTCCTCCCAGTTCAGGGTAAGCATTAAGTTAACCATGAAATGTCTGCTGATGGCTATCAAAAGATATGTATTTTTCGTCAAGAAACATTTAATACTTCACACCTACAGGAGAACTTGGGTAAGCTGATGACCAACTTGAGGAGCACCCATCCTCACTTTGTGCGTTGCCTGATTCCCAATGAGTCAAAGACTCCAGGTACACATTTGTGTTTTTTTTTTCCCCTCGCAATGCCAAGGATTGTATTTATTGCACTGGGTAGATTACAGTCAAAACTCTATTTCACAGGTTTAATGGAGAACTTCCTGGTCATCCACCAGCTCAGGTGTAACGGTGTGCTGGAGGGTATCAGAATCTGCAGGAAAGGTTTCCCCAGCAGAATCCTCTACGGTGACTTCAAACAGAGGTACTATTTTTGTGTCAATAGAGATGCTTATATAAAAAAAAAAATATGACTAAAATTATTGTTCAAACCCTTGTGTTTTTTTTTTCTAAAGATACAAGGTGCTGAATGCCAGTGTCATCCCTGAGGGACAGTTCATTGACAACAAGAAGGCCTCAGAGAAGCTGCTTGGATCAATTGATGTCAACCATGATGAGTACAGATTTGGACACACCAAGGTTAGTGTTGATACTTTTTGTTTGTTTGTTTGTTTTTTACTAAAGTTACTGTTACTTTTGCTATTATTTTGACATACAGATGTAATTAGGGTTTTGGTTATACTAATTACTTATTGTCAATGAGGTTTACATCAATAACATAATTTTAATGCTCTATACAGGTGTTCTTCAAGGCTGGTCTGCTGGGTGTTCTTGAGGAGATGAGAGATGAGAAATTGGCAAGCCTGGTAACAATGACTCAGGCTGCTTGCCGTGGCTTCCTCATGAGAAGGGAGTTTGTTAAGATGATGGAAAGGAGGTATGTCAAAATCAACTCATTTTAAAATAGCCCATGCACCTTAAGTTTAAATGACAGAAAGAAGGCATGTCAATCTCATATCATTTTAAAATAGGGAGTGGACTTTATTGTTTTAACAGAAACCTCTTGCCCACAGGGAAGCTATCTACACCATCCAGTACAATGTCCGCTCATTCATGAATGTCAAACACTGGCCATGGATGAAGGTGTACTACAAGATCAAGCCTCTCCTCAAGAGCGCTGAGACTGAGAAGGAGCTGGCCCAGATGAAGGAGAACTATGAAAAGATGACATCAGACTTAGCTACTGCCTTGGCCAAGAAGAAGGAACTGGAGGAGAAGATGGTTTCTCTTCTGCAGGAAAAGAACGATCTGCAGCTGCAAGTGGCATCAGTAAGCAGCGATAAGTTCAAGACTTTTGCAACTCACTTGTGTTTCTAACTTTAACATTTACATGGTTCTTTAAACAATAAAATAGGAATCAGAGAATCTGTCAGATGCTGAAGAGAGATGTGAGGGACTGATCAAGAGCAAGATTCAGCTGGAAGCCAAGCTCAAAGAGATAACTGAGAGGCTGGAAGATGAAGAGGAGATCAATGCTGAGCTCACTGCCAAGAAAAGGAAGCTGGAGGATGAATGCTCAGAGCTCAAAAAGGACATTGATGACTTGGAGCTTACCTTGGCCAAAGTGGAAAAGGAGAAGCATGCCACCGAGAACAAGGTTTGTCAGTCTTAAGTGTTACACCAAAAACACATACATGGGAAATGGTTGAGTCATGTCATACAAACATCTGTCCTGCAAATGTAGGTGAAGAACCTGACTGAGGAGATGGCCTCTCAAGACGAGAGCATTGCCAAACTCACAAAGGAGAAGAAGGCACTCCAAGAGGCTCATCAGCAGACCCTTGATGACCTGCAGGCAGAGGAAGACAAAGTCAACACTCTGACCAAGTCCAAGACTAAGCTGGAGCAGCAAGTGGATGATGTAAGCTGCAAATGTAACAAGAACTTTAAGAGCAAGATTCTTTTAGGAAAATGAACTAACTGACCCTTTTCATTTTCAGCTCGAGGGCTCACTGGAACAAGAGAAGAAGCTTCGCATGGACCTTGAGAGAGCCAAGAGAAAGCTGGAGGGAGATCTGAAATTGGCCCAGGAATCCATCATGGATCTGGAGAATGACAAGCAGCAGTCTGAGGAGAAACTGAAGAAGTAAATACACAGCTCTGTTGTTTGTTTTTCCGTTTTTAAATTTAAATTTCAGTATGTTGGTCAAGACACAGAAAGTCTTAATATCAATGTCTCTTTTTACACAGGAAAGACTTTGAAATCAGCCAGCTCCTCAGCAAGATTGAGGATGAGCAGTCTTTGGGCGCTCAGCTTCAGAAAAAGATCAAGGAGCTCCAGGTGATTCACTCATTTGATTTCATCAAAACGTGCCCTATATTTTTTCTTTCAATTTACTGGAATCTATCATTTGCACATTCAACAGGCCCGTATTGAGGAGCTTGAGGAAGAGATTGAGGCTGAGCGTGCTGCTCGGGCCAAGGTTGAGAAACAGAGGGCTGACCTCTCCAGGGAACTTGAGGAGATCAGTGAGAGGCTGGAGGAAGCTGGAGGTGCCACTGCTGCTCAAATTGAGATGAACAAGAAGCGCGAGGCTGAGTTCCAGAAGCTCCGTCGTGATCTTGAAGAGTCCACTCTGCAGCATGAAGCCACCGCTGCAGCTCTGCGCAAGAAGCAGGCTGACAGTGTTGCTGAGCTGGGTGAGCAGATCGACAACCTCCAGCGCGTCAAGCAGAAGCTTGAGAAGGAAAAGAGCGAATACAAGATGGAGATCGATGACCTCAGCAGCAACATGGAGGCTGTTGCTAAAGCCAAGGTACATGCTGACTTCAACTGAGCCTTAGAGTTGAAAACAAGTCTTTAGTTGAAACAGTTGAAACAATTCTGTTTTCTTCTTTATTAGGGCAATCTTGAAAAGATGTGCCGTACTCTTGAGGACCAACTCAGTGAACTGAAGACCAAGAATGATGAGAACAGTCGTCAGATCAATGACTTGAGTGCACAGAAGGCACGCCTGCTCACTGAGAATGGTAAGTACATGCAGCGATTTAACCTGATACTCTTATTGCTGGGAGATGAAATTAACACACACTAATCTACAATGTTTATTTTCACTAAAGGTGAGTTTGGCCGTCAACTTGAGGAGAAGGAAGCTCTTGTTTCTCAGCTGACCAGAGGTAAACAGGCTTTCACCCAGCAGATTGATGAGCTGAAGAGACAGATTGAAGAGGAGGTCAAGGTAAGAAACATCACACTTTTAGAGACCATCCTTACCATTCATCTTTGACTTCATCATTTTAATTGTCAAACCTTTTGTTGAAACCAGGCCAAGAATGCCCTTGCACATGCAGTGCAATCTGCCCGCCATGACTGTGATCTGCTCAGGGAGCAGTTTGAGGAGGAGCAGGAGGCAAAGGCTGAGTTGCAGAGAGGAATGTCCAAGGCTAACAGTGAGGTGGCTCAATGGAGAACCAAATATGAAACTGATGCCATCCAGCGCACAGAGGAGCTTGAAGAAGCCAAGTGAGTAACAGTCAGACAAGTGGCAGAGCTTTTGAAACAATTCTCCTTAATTAACAAAACAATCTTTTTAACTGTAGAAATACATGTTTAAATATGGGCTAAGACATTATAATTCACAAAATCCCTCTCTTGACTTTTCTTAAAGGAAAAAGTTGGCTCAACGTCTCCAGGAGGCTGAGGAACAGATTGAGGCAGTGAACTCTAAGTGTGCATCCTTGGAGAAGACCAAACAGAGGCTCCACAGTGAAGTAGAGGACCTTATGATTGATGTGGAGAGAGCCAATGCTCTTGCTGCTAACCTTGACAAGAAGCAGAGGAACTTCGACAAGGTCATTCTTTCACATTGAACACAATCAAATCCCAAAAAATATCCTCACAGTGTGGATGCATAACCCTGTTAAATTTAATATGTGTGACTTTAGGTGTTGGCTGAGTGGAAACAGAAGTATGAGGAGTCTCAGGCCGAGCTTGAGGGTGCTCAGAAAGAGGCTCGTTCTCTCAGCACTGAACTTTTCAAGATGAAGAACTCTTATGAGGAGGCTCTGGATCAGCTGGAGACCATGAAGCGTGAAAACAAGAACCTTCAGCGTAAGTTCCAACAACACAGATAAAACATGTTCTTTTAATCATTGTTTCACATCCTAAAATGATTTTTCTACTCTTGTCTGCAGAGGAGATCTCAGATCTGACTGAACAGATTGGTGAAACTGGCAAGAGCATCCACGAGCTGGAAAAGGCCAAGAAGCAAGTGGAGACTGAGAAGTCTGAGATCCAGACTGCTCTTGAGGAAGCTGAGGTTCATTCAGAAGAATCTTTGAAAAGAAAATTCCTGCCAAAAACAACAAATATAGATATAAGGTACCAATCTATTTGTTTTTAACATTGTTAGGGAACTCTGGAGCATGAGGAGTCCAAGATCCTGCGTGTGCAGCTGGAGCTGAACCAGATCAAGGGTGAAGTGGACAGGAAGATTGCAGAGAAAGATGAAGAGATTGAGCAGATTAAGAGGAACAGCCAGAGGGTGATTGAATCCATGCAGGGCACTCTTGATGCTGAGGTCAGGAGCAGGAACGATGCCCTGAGAGTCAAGAAGAAGATGGAGGGAGACCTGAATGAGATGGAGATTCAGCTGAGCCATGCCAATCGCCAGGCTGCTGAGGCACAGAAGCAGCTCAGAAATGTTCAGGCTCAACTGAAGGTACAGAAAGATAAAACTCTCACATCAAGCATGGATATATTTGACGACTGTATTATGTTTTAAAGTTGTAAATGGTTTCTTTCTATTCTTCTTCCAGGATGCTCAACTGCACCTTGATGATGCTGTGAGAGCCCAGGACGACCTGAAGGAGCAAGCTGCTATGGTGGAACGCAGAAACGGTCTCATGGTGGCTGAAATTGAGGAGCTGAGAGCTGCTCTGGAACAGACAGAGAGAAGCCGCAAGATCGCTGAGCAGGAATTGGTGGACGCCAGTGAGCGTGTTGCACTTCTGCACTCCCAGGTAAAATTATTGATATTCTACATTTTCAAATGAATGACAAACAATCTGGTAATTTGGGAAAAACTCAAGTTTTCAACATGTCATTCTTTCAGAACACAAGCCTTCTGAACACCAAGAAGAAGCTTGAATCCGACCTGGTTCAGGTCCAAGGAGAAGTGGATGACGCTGTCCAGGAAGCAAGAAATGCTGAGGACAAGGCCAAGAAGGCCATCACTGATGTGGGTGTATACTTCCTCTGTTTGCATTACACTTCAACATGGTAGGTAATAATTCTAAAATGGATTTTAAATGTTCTAGGCCGCCATGATGGCTGAGGAGCTCAAAAAGGAGCAGGACACCAGTGCTCACCTGGAGAGGATGAAGAAGAACCTTGAGGTTGCTGTGAAAGATCTGCAGCATCGTCTGGATGAAGCTGAGAACCTGGCCATGAAGGGTGGCAAGAAGCAGCTCCAGAAACTTGAGTCTAGGGTAAAAATATAACAGAAATGTCTGCTCCTGGAATAGGAATATTTAAAAGTTGAAATCCATAAACCCTTGTTTTTTTAAGGTGCGTGAGCTGGAGTCAGAGGTTGAGAATGAGCAGAGACATGGCGCAGATGCCGTTAAGGGTGTCCGCAAATATGAGAGGAGAGTGAAGGAGCTCACCTACCAGGTATGATCAAATCAATACTTATACATTACAAATAAATCACCACATTGATGATTACATTGATTAAACCTGCAACTGTATTCTTTATCTCATAGACCGAGGAGGATAAGAAAAACATCAACAGGCTCCAGGATCTGGTTGACAAGTTGCAGCTTAAGGTGAAGGCCTACAAGAGGCAGTCTGAGGAAGCGGTAAGTGGAAAGATCACAACTCATTTTATAAAGCCACATTATCCCGTCTCATGTTTGACTCATCTGCAGTTGTGACAATGATTAAACACCTTTTTATTTTCAAATTCAGGAGGAGCAGGCCAATGTTCATCTGTCCAAGTGCAGAAAACTCCAGCATGAGCTGGAGGAGGCTGAGGAGCGTGCTGACATTGCTGAGTCTCAGGTCAACAAGCTGAGAGCAAAGAGCCGTGACTCTGGCAAGGTAAATTATGACAAACTTACATTTCAGACTCTTACTAAAAATGCCAATAAGCAGTATTAGTAGTGCTTATTTTCCTCAAAATCAAGTATCTGACCTCATGACTACAAATGAACTCATTTGAACATGTAAAATAATGATTTCTTTTACCTGTGCTTTTTACAGGGAAAAGATGCAGCTGAGTAAAACTCATACATCAATGGCTTATTTCATGTCATATAATATGATTTGAAGTACACCTAAATAAAATATATTTTTCTGATCTTGACTTTTTTGTGATTTCTGTTTTTGCTAATGACTTTCTACAAAAAGTGTACATATCAAAGATAGTTTTGTAAAATATGAAAAATACACTCAAAAAATACTTGCCACACAACTTGGATGAGTCATTGCTAAGTGAATACCTGAGAGAGAGAGAAGTGCAGGAGCTTTCATGGAAGAACAAAACTACACCAGTACCCAAGGAAAATAGTGACTGCTGGTATTGGTAAAATCCTACAAGTGAATAGACTAAAGGTCAGCACAATGAAAGTTATCAGGGCAGCACGGGAGGCCCTGATCTACCACACACTGCTGTGCAGACAGTCCATAGATGTCTCTGAGACAATCCAGTACATGTAAGTGGGGTGAAATATGATTTCAGGCTTGACATACATAAAATGCCATTACAAATTGCCTGGCATAGCTTAAAAAAACGCATGTGCCAAGTTTGGGCTGGAAGTCCCATGGTCAAGATAGAAAACTCCTCAATGGATTGTTGTAAAGGATCAACATGTCCTGTGGCTGACAGACTGGATTTAGTAGTGCTGGACAAAAAGAAGGCCTCGGTAATAGATGAAGCAATCTCAAGTAATAGCAACATTAGAGAGGTGAAATACTAGAAGTTGGAGAAATACCAAGGACTGAAAGAAGAGCTGGAAAAATGTGGAAGGCGACAGCAGCAGCAGTCCCAGAGGTAATAAAAACTCACGGGGCTGTGAACCCCAAACTGGGGGTGTAATCTATCAGATTCAGGAAGGAAATGAATCTTCATAAATCTTTTTTTTTTTTTTTACATTAACAATAAGATTAACAATAAGAACACATTTATTCAAATTAAAAAAAATGTTGGTATTTCCTTAACAAAAGATCACTAAAAATGCATTTCTATATATCTGAAAACTTCCTTTTCTTATCTTACTATTATCTAATGAAACTGGTCCCTTTCATGTACAGTTAATGGTCTCCATACTGCGTCATTCTTGTCGCTGGTACTCAAAGACTTTTCCATGGCATATTTTATTATGTTGTTGTACGGCCATTGCTGTTTGATTTTAATTTTCTTACAGCGCATGCGCATAGTGTTTCCCTCTTTGACAGTGCACTGCCTCGTGACCTAAAGCTACCATCTTGCTAACTTATCTTTGATGCAAAAAAAACGATTACAAAAACGTTTGTAATTCATTGCTATTCTATAAATAAATGTTGATGTTTTTTTTTCTTTAACTTTTATTTAATTAAATCAGCAAAAGACTATTGCAGTCTTGAAGCAAATAATTGCAATAAGAACTGTAAGGTTCTGATAAAATGATTATTTATTCTTTTAAATGAAATTCAAATTTTGACCTAAAATTGAATTGAGTTTGGTTGTCTTGTTTTTCCTCTTATTTTTTTTTTTGTGTGCGCGTGTGTGTGCATGATTACATAAGTAATATGTAAGCATTTTATGGCATTGGCCAAATTGAAAGCAGTTTCAGAAAATAACAATAGTAATCCTATCTGCCTGT
Source organism: Oryzias melastigma (assembly GCF_002922805.2). Lineage (NCBI taxonomy): Eukaryota > Metazoa > Chordata > Actinopteri > Beloniformes > Adrianichthyidae > Oryzias > Oryzias melastigma. Next base: position 26,550,216 of record NC_050517.1, on the reverse strand, counting down.
GCAGAATGGAGACTTCTGTGACAATTTTTGATAACAAATCAATGTTTCTGTGTGCACATTATGTTGAGAGTGGACATCAGGCTAGTTTCATATGAGTCTAGAAAGAGACATGGGTTTAAAATTTTTGCAAATACATATAAAGAACATCATAAATACAACATAAAAACAAGTTTTTTTTTTACTTTCTATTCAACTAAACACAAGATTTTTTTAACAGAGCGAAAACATTTTGTACACTTTCTTCATGTTTTGCTGTTCAACGGATTAAAATGAAAGCTGTAATAAAAAAAGGGTTTATGGCGCATTGCTTAAATTAAGAGGGCATGCCACTTTGCAACAGGCTGGCGCATTGAGCGCACCATCAATGTCCAGTGCTCGTCTTCCAGGCTCCTGTCCTTCCCCACGCATAAATGTCCAATCAAAGATCTGCTGGATTTTGCATCTGTGCAGGTCTCGTAAACAGAGACCAAAATTTTGCACTGATCCACAGCAAAGTCAGGCAGCAAAAAGATGAGGACTTCATTGAAGACAGTCACTGCACTTCGGGCCACTGCTGAGGTTTTCTGGGGCTTCAGTCTACTCTGATTGCACTGAACGCTGATCCTGGCATATAAAGCTGTAAAACAGACACATGCATTTGGTGAGTTTGTGGGTCTATCCTGAATTGAGCATTTCATACATATCTATTAATTTGTACCTGCATCTGAGCTGATGTTTATGAAGGCTGTCTTGATTTTCAGCAGACCAACCTCAAGCCTCTGAGAGGTGGGAAGAAACTTCAGAGATAGTAGAACCTCTCCAACAAGATCCTGAGTGAAAAGAGAACAGAATGATCTAAAAACAGGCTGCCTTTAACACAAAAGAAAGGTGAAAAGTTACTAAAACTGTTAAAAAATATAACAGTCTTAGCATCAACCATAATGTTTCTTTTGATTAAATCAATTTTTACACTTTCAAAATGTCAGAAAATGAATGAATTTTAAAAATCTTTGGATGTAGTTGTACCTTCTGGGGTATCTGCAGATCTTCTTGGAGCACCAGGGGAAATGAGATATCAAGGTGCTTCAAAGGAAGACTCACCTCCCCTAACACTGTTTGTCTGGAGAAATGATCAAAGTCTCTCACCTGTAATGTTGCAGAGCCAAAACACATTAGTGAAACTCATATCAAAAGTGCTGTTCTGAGTGTATTACTTTAAGAAGAGCATTTACCTCCATCTTGAGCTTTAGGTTATGAAGCATGTTTTTGGTTTCTTGAAGAATAAAGCTGAACTCATCTCTAAATAAAGGCTTATCGCTTCCTTTTACTATCTGAGTGTCCCATTCCTGCAGGACTGCCCACAAAGCACCCTAGAGAGATCATAAACTGAATCACTCGTGGGCATGTTACGAAAAACTGAGAAATTTTAATTCAAAAGATTTGATGAAAAGGAATTTTTGATCTAAATCAAAACTGATTTTAAATGCATACCTGCTCTTTCTTTGAGCTCCTCTTTCCTGCTCCTTCTAATTCGGCCTTCATCAGTCGTACTTTTACAAAGGGCTGGAGGGTAGTGGACGGCCTGCAGTCTGAAAGCCCCTCTGCCTGCAGCACACAGATGACCAGACGGGACTCCAGCTGGTCAAAGAAGACGGAGAAACGCAGCGAGCCCGCAACCTGTAGCACAAGGACACGACATGAACTTAAAACGCAATCATCTATCTCATTTTTTTTTTTTTTAAATCTCACTAGGATCTTTGACCAGAAACTTAACTAACTAACCTGTCAACATTCCTATCATAATTGACAAGCTTTGCATTAATAGGGTCAACGTTTTTCATATTTACGCTAAACTTGTTATGCTTAATTGTAATCAAACTAATTCAATTATCTGACTAAAGCATTGATTAATACATTTTAACACTTATTAGTATGAATAAAAATACTTGTTTGGGGTTTTGTTGGTATTATAGATACATTTTAAGAATAATTAAAGTTTTACAACAATTCTCAGCTGGGCCATTTCAGCTAGTATGATAAATGATACATTATAGAGCCTGTTTCTTTTTCCATTACATGCACAATTAAATGCAAAACAACTTCAGATATTTTTGCTTTTTTTGAGGAAGTATGGTTATATAAGGTCTAGTGGCGGAAATGAAGCTAATCTGGTTAGGCAGCTGTCAAAAACACCTGTGATTTTACCTCTGTTGCCTTAATAATTTTCTGCTCCTCGAAGTTTCCGTCTGAGATACTGGTGTCTGATGAGGGAAACCAAGTCTGAGACAGAAAACGACTCAGTCTGTGAGACTCCATGTTCTGATTCTCCACCTGTAAAGAGAACAGACATTTTCTCTGTTAATAACAACGGTGCCTCCAGTATCTTTTTTAACAACAAATGCAGCCAGTGGAACTGGTTTTGTTGGTTTGTACGCTGGCAGTATGTCAAATATGCTTAAACTCATCAGGAACTCGGAAAGCTAAAACCGGTCCATCTAAATATGCTTGATCAGCTGACTGGTTGGTGTGACATCAACACCATCACCACACCCATCATGTGGTTCAGTCATCTCCAACTGCACCAAAAACTGTGAGTTGGGATGGAAAGTTTTTCCAAAAGACAAAAAGCACACCAGACAAATTTTAAGTAGATGGGGCTGACCTAGTTATTCAAAGCCAACACATACTTGTCTACTTTATTGGTTAAAAAAATATGATTTTAGCTGTAACTTTATTTTTTTTTAACTTTTAGTATTTATTTTAGAAAATTCTGCTTTTTTTAGCCACATTATACATTAATTTATTAACCCAAACTGTCCTGCAATGTTTAAGCTTATAGCACTAAATTTGAGTATTTTTGTTGTTGTCATAATGTTATTATTTTTTATAGCTTTATCCTTTTTCAGAAAATTTTATAAATATATTTAACCTATTTTCCAGTCATTAACATTAGTCTCTTCAAGCTAAACTTTCTTCAGCTGGTTTATTGCACAGGATATCTGCTCCTTTTTATTTCATGACATTTGTTTAATCATATGTAGTTTTTCTGTTATAATATACTTTTATGGCTTTTACAGAACTTAGTTGAGCATTTTTAGCATTACTATTTCACTTAACTTGCAGAATATTTTTAAGTATTTTAAATTTTGCTTATATTTATTCAGGTTCTTTCCAACAAATTATTTTACAAGTAAAGCATTGATTCAAACAAATTTATTAGAGCTGCAACATTTTATTTTGCAAATTTAACATGGATAATTTAATTTAATCTTAAATAGTCTTTTTTGTTTTGTTTTTAGAACCCTTTATAGTATTTAGAACCAGCCTGGGATAAGATGATTGCATTTTCAGTCAGAAGCCTTCAAAATAAAAGTTCTTTGTGGTTACATTAACATTGAGAAAGAACAATGCAGAATAAAGACAAAGGGTGTGCTCAGCAATCTACAATAAATACTTGAAAAGGTGAATTTGTATGAAAGCTACTTTACAGTATTTGTGAGAAAAAGTAAAAGGCAAAACCTTTTAAATGGGGGCGCCCCTACATTTCCATATAGGTGATATTTATTTATTTTTATTCAACCTTTACGTACACAGGTAGGACAGATTAAGAACATTCTTATTTTCAACTGTGGCCTGGCAAAAGGCAAGACCTTTTTCTATTTGTGATCAGTGTTTCAAGAAGGTTCCTCTTACCTTCATACCCGGAGGTGCTGAGTAGTTTTCTGCTTCTGCTGGCTTTTCCTCTGAGTACAACAGATCACTATTCACTAGAAAAGGAGAAAACAAATTAAGTCAACCAATTCCAATCAAATCTTCTTTATTGTATAGGACTCTTTTCTTACTTGTTTCTTGAGTGTATGTAGAATGTGAGTTTGAGAAGCATCTGATGATCTGCCAGGCCAAGATACATAGCGCCACCAGGAGGAGAATAACAGAAATAGCGAGGATGCAGTACTTGACTGTATCTGAAAATGGGATCTTCAGCTCAGAAGCATTTAAAGAACTTCCCACATGGTCAAGATCCTCTATAACGGCCATCATGCCTCTAATTGATCTGTAATTCAAGAACAATAGATGTGAATTTCATGATGGATTCTTCTGATGCATGTTAATATAATAAACACATCACATTTATTTATCTGGAGTTCACCTAAAGTAAGTTTTTCTTTTCAGTTTGGTGTGTAAAGCACCATAAGTAGTATTATTTGACATTTTAGAGTCAACTTAATCGGTTTCCATATTTATATAGGTTTAACAAAAGGGTAGTCATAGGTTATTGTAAACAGGAAGAGATTACAATTTTACAGTAAAATTTGTATAACTATTGATAGTTCAATTTTAAAATAATATTTTTAGAAGACAAATACATACAACAAACTTTGTCAGTGTGAGAAACTCTTCACAACAAGATGGAATGTGACACTCAGTCAGGAGAAATTAAGTAGTCCAGTACTCATCACATATGCACAACAACTAAAAAATGAAAATAAAATAAAGATTTCTAATTCTTCCTAAAAGATAATATAAAAACTCAAATCCATTATAAAATCTATTTACTTATTAATGATATGACTGAGAAAAGTCAGTCTTTTTACTATAACTTGTGCTAAAAAGAACGCACAATTTTTTCTTGAGGTTCAGTACGTGTTGCTTAAGTGCCAAAATATGTTTCTGTCACTAAAATTAAACACAGCTGTCAGGCAGGATTAACTATTTCCAGTCAGACGAGCCTTAAACATTCAATGTAAACTTAATGACAGTTAAAAAGGAAATAAAGAAGTAGAATATGTTAAAGTTAGAAAACAAAGATGGTTATTTCACAATTAAAAAGTTATCAAAACATAACTATTATGAAACTATTTTCTTGGAATCACAAACCATTTAAATATTTACTTTCATGAAGTGGTATAAGCTCAGCTCTTCTTCTTTTTCCTTTAAGAATGCTGACATCTTCCTCTTTAACGTTATGAACTGTAAATCCACTCTGCCATCTCTTCAGCTGCTGCAGAAACAAATGAACTTGTCTGAAAAAAAAATTCAAACTAGAATCTTATCACTCAACTGTTCTTGCTGCTTTGCAAACTGGAGTCACCCTTCCTCGTTCTGCTCTCTCCTTCCACACAGTCTCCATGCTTGAACTACAGATTCAGGGCAAACTGGTTCGATTGCATCCGACGTGTCAGGAAGCTCACCTGCACGTGATACACTGCTGTTTTCAACTGGTGCAATCCTCCAGCAGTTTGTTCAAAATAATAATTTTTAAAAAAAGGGCTAACAAGACTTTTAGCTCTAACAAAAACTTGTTTTAAAGTTTTACATTTTCTCTCTAAATAATCCTGTGTAATTGATCAAAGGAAATTTAAGCTAAAAGCTATAATAAACATTCAAAATTAATTGTATTAATCGAGCAGGAAAAATTAGAATAGTTAAAAATAAACTTAGAAATGACAAACAAATGTTAAAATGATGAATTGTTAAAAGTAAAGGATTAAATTAACACCAAAAATAATAAAACATTTACAGTGAAACACTGCTGAACTGAACGGAAAATTAATCAGAGCTTATGGTGTTAAACAGATAAAACACTGGAAAAAAACTGGAGAAAAAGAACATCACTTACCAAATCGTGTTGCTAAAATGGTCCATCAGGAACAGAAGTGAACATTTGATGGCGCAGAGTGCTAACTGATAACTTAAAGACGCAATTTCAAGAATGAGGAAATTTTTTATTTTCATGCATTTCCTTGTAAAATTGTACAACAAAGTTCACCTTAGCTCTACTCAGTAACAATTTATAAGCATTTAGATATATTTTATAATTTCTAAAGCGCTTTTAATGCCATAAAATGAAAATTTGACATTGGTGAAAAATTCTAAATATCAAACCGGTCCTGTAGAGGGCAGCAGAAGGCAGGGTTTATAAAATACTCCATCCTTTATGGTTAATAAACTAAAGACCTAAATAATGAAAACAAAACTTTATGCAAACTTAAAGCAAAACACATTTTCATTGGTATTCAAACTTTTATTGATGCTTTAATAATAATATGTTAAAAATGTTAACACCAACAGCAGCAGCAAGTGCTAAAGATTTATATACAATCTTTCATGTTAGCCTCTTGAAACATAGTAAAGCATATTTTTGTCCCCTTTATACATTGCATATGTTTTAAGGTTTTGCAACAAAACAAAAATAAATAGATTAACATATTTTAGTGTGAAAAATTATTTGCCTTTTTCTTTTTGCATAAGAAATTATACGATCAAGAATTCAGAAACGGCTGTTGTGTGTGCAAACAATTAAACAGCCTTTTGACAGTAACAGTTATTAATTTAATGATCGATCCTTCATCTGTTCAACAAAGAAGATCAATTAGAAGAGAACTTGAAGTTTCTTTAAACTGGGGGTGCTTTAAAGTGCAGATTAAAATAAACACGTCCACTAACCAAGCTTTTTAACCCCCTAGATTGCTAAATAATAAAACTTTTTAAAAGTGCTTTTTACCGGTAAGAACTCTGTATTAAAATGTATTTAATGACAGTTCAAATGTGTTTTTTTGTTGACTTTTAACACTCTTAAAGTAACTTCCTGGTGGTAAAATAATACCACTGTAAACAAACTGAACTGTCATAAAGCTGGATTTACTGGAGAGTGGGTCACCATGGCAGCTGATCCCCCGTGAAGTTCAGAAAGGACCCATGATCCTTTTCGGTCAGCCCACCAATCACAGACAGGACAGAGGAGATGCTCTCCTCAGGACTCAATGGAGCCTTGGAGGAAACAAAAACAGGGCAGGTAAAAACACAGAGAAAGAAAAAAAAAACAGTTCTGAGTAGAGGTGAAATAATTCATGTCATAATTTGTGGTTGACGATCTGATTTTTAGTTGATATTAGTTCATTTTGAACAAATCGATTCAATTCACTGACCTAGAATGGATACAGGACATCTTTAACCAACAATTCTTAAAATCTCAGACAGCTGGTTTGGTAAACAGCTGAACTTCTGACTAAAATCTTTGCACCTGGACACGAGTTAAATGAACTCGTTCTTATGTCTTCACTCATAAAACACACATTTTTCTGCTTCAGATTCTCCGTTTCTGTCGCGTCTCAATCTGTTTGATGTTTGTGCAGGACATACTTGTGAGTAAAACAAAGTTGGCTCTGATTGGCTCCAGTGAAACATCACTTTGACTTTAGCCAATCAGAATTGCCCTATCCTGTTGTTAACCCGCCCACCTTCAACTTCTGACAAAGCGTGTAATACATGGTACTTTTGGTTAGAACAGTTTATTAATTATTTTTAAAGTAATGCACCACTTTTCACATTCAGTAACCGTGTAATTAAAACAAAAACAGTAACTAATTTAATTACTTAACACTTAATTATTTAACACTATAAATGCACACTACATGTAACACAGTCTTGTACAGTTGACATAAAAATAGTGTTTTCATCCAAAAAAATAATAATTTTATCAGAAGTTCATGGTCTGGTTTTGCTTTCATTTAAACTCAGCTTTTGAAACATTTCATTGAGAGTCCTTACCATCATCCCACCCATGTCAGTGCGGACCCAGCCGGGATGGATCGCCGTGCAGAGGATCCCGTCTGGCTCCAAATCTACAGCCATGCTGCGGCTGACCATGTTCAGGGCACTCTGAAAGAACGGCATTTTTAAAACGGAATAAAAATAATGGTTTGTAGCAAATTTTAAAAATATTTTTTTAAATCTTTTTTAATAGTTTTTGACTTCTCATTTCTTTTTATGCAAATAAAACCTGAAAAATTCTTCCTGATTTTGTTAGTAAAATTTAACTCCAACTTTCACTCTTGATCGCTTACTTAATAACAGCTAAACAATATTTTTTTTTATCAATTATTCAGGATTTTACTGTTTATTCTGTCAGTTTTGTTTATGGATTATTCTGGCCCAGTCACGAAGAGGAAAAAATATAATGATGTTAAAAAAAGCAATTTTCTAGCCCCTTCCTGTGGTGAGATATGGTTCAGTCTCCCTCTGATGAAAATCATGTTTTTTTGAGTTTTTAAGTATGTGTGGAATTTTCTTATGAAAGAGAACAAAGGTAGAAAGAGAATTTTTTTTCTAACTGAGAGAAAAATAAAAAGCAACAGGTAACAAGTTGACCATCGACTATTATGTCAATGGTCCGACCTACTTTAGATCAGACAGCTTGAGTATGGCCCCTGAACCAAAATGAGCTTGACACCCCTGGTCTAACGCTTTTTGTCTAAAACTAAGTAAAGATATGTTTGGCATGTAGTTCTATATCTTTATAAAGGAAGTCAGTTATTCATTTCTTTTGTGATGTTATGGATTTTGTCGTCGGTTTTGTTGTCATGTTTCAGCCTTTGTCGTTATGCTTCCACTTTTGTCGTTGTGTCTTTTTCCTTTATGTGAGCCTTGTCAGCCACTGTAAAAGCTCAACTGAAGATTATTGGTGTAAAAGTTTAAAACATGTTGGTTAGAAGTGGTAAATAAACTTGTTTCCTTTTAATTAAGTTGTATTTCTCAGTGAACTAAAGCTATGAAAGGTTCAAATAAATGTCTATGGTGTATGGAGTGTTGTTGGCAAAATTACAGTTTCCTTCTGCGCTGACATTTAAACACCTTCAAAAGTTCAAAAGAGATTCATTCAAAAAAGTTGCAGGAAGTTTGCTCTGGTTAAATCCTGTTTCTTCAGCCTTAACAAACCCACCTTGACCTACAGAGACACAGCCCCCTCATTACATGCCTGAGTGTATTCCTCCACTCGACATTTTCCTTCTCTCGGTAATGAGTACCTTGGAGGTCCTGTAGGGGTACCATTTGAAGTTGTTGGCCCCCTCGCCCCAGTTGAGCTGCACGGAGCCCAGCAGGGAGGTGATGTTGATAACTGCCGCTCTCTGGATCCCCATCACGCCGTCCGCCGCTTCTCTGGCCGCAGCTCGTTTCAGGAGAGGCAGGAAGGCCTGTTGGGGTCGGGAAAACAGAGGAACAAATACCCTCAACAAACTAATAAGATTAAGGAAAACAGGATGATTTATGGCTTCATTTTAAATTCATGAGTCTGTGGGGAATCAGTCATGCTGCCCTCTAGTGCCCCCTACAGATAAAAGGCCTCAGTTACATCTGAATAATACATCCTACAGCGTTTCCTTCACCCTATTGGCAGAAAGTTTTAGAAAAGATGAACACATACAACTCCAAGGACAATGGGAGGACGAGGTGAGACTCTGACCAGGCGCAATTACCAGAACGGAAACCTCAAAAATGCAAAAAGAAACACTATAACAAGTGAAAAATTATATTACAGGCTGTACTAACTCACACCAAATGACTAAATTATTATGAATAATTGATCCTATTCTAAAGCAATAATAAAAAAAATGGTTTTTCTGCATTCTTGCCTTATTCTGGTTAGATTTACAGGGAAGTAGGAGGTAGCTACACCTGTTTCAGGTAAGAGATGGATGTGTTCTCAACGGTCTATAACATGCTTAGTTTATAAGAATCTTTATATTTTTGCTTTTACCTCTTAAGACCTGGCGTCCACATGCGTGGACACCAGGTCTTAAGAGGTAAAAGCAAAAATATAATTAAGATTATATGACATAAATAGTTAATTCTGCTTCAGATGGTTAGCTCATATATTAGCTAAGAGGTTAAATTACAAAAGAATTGAAGTAAAGTTTTTTTTTTTTTTTATTCCAAAAACTTGTTTTTGGAAATGTTTGGTTGGGGTTCGAACTAAAAAAGTGCCAAAAAATAAATTAGTTTTCTAACAATCCCAATTGCATAACCGTTCAGCGTTCATTCCTTCTAACTCTCTGAAGCTTAGATGAACAACTTCAACTGCCAGAAGCAGGTTTCTCCCCTGCTTGACTCCCAGTCAGTACTAAAGAATCTCTGGCACACTTTATAGGGGGTGTCCTTGAAACTTTGAATCAGCAAGAATCCGTCCCGTCGAAGGGTTTTTGATGAGTGCTGGTAGTTTTAACAGCACAGACTGCGGCTCTGGGGTCTGATTAATATTTATGACACAGGGACGTCCCAAGGCTCTGGGATTTTGTCACGTCTGTCTGTCAAGGTCATCATTTTGAGTTTCTCACAGTTGGAAAGACGGAAACTATTTATGTTTGTGTGTCCAGATAGCAGTTTTATTTCCCACCACGGATTACCTTGGTGATCATTAGAGGAGCCACGGCATTGGTGTGGAAGTTTTCTATCATCTTCTCTGCAGTGACGGAGTGAAAGTCAGCCAGCACATTGATTCCTGCGTTGTTGATCAAGCAGTTCAGGCCATCTTCTTGTAGCAGCAGGTCCACCTCCTCTGCACACTTTTCAATGCTTTCCTGACTCACTACATCTGTGTATGAACACAAGAAAACGTCACCTGGACAGCAAAATTTGCGAATCTGCTTTTACAATAAGTCTATTTGAATAAAGCTGAGGAAGGGGCCTCATGGAAGGTTATAGAATTGGTCCCAAAATAAATGAATGTATTTTTGTTTCAAACCCCATTTGGCATTTTACTTTGTCTGCAAGTGGATTCACATGAAAGAGCAAGGAGCATTTCAGTTGCTGCTACAAAAATGAAAGCTTTTTCAAACTTCAGTTTTTCGTCTGCTCCTGATTAATCCCAATTTGAATAAAGAAATACTCAGAAATGCAGTTTAAATCTTAAATTATTTTATATATATGCTCCATCATCAGAAACATTGTACAAGAATGTGTTAAAAACACCAAAAACATGATTTCCACTAGAGTGGGTCTTTTATTTCCACTTATTTTTTTTTATTTAATTTTTGCGGAGATTCACAACTGTAGTTGCCCATCCATGAATGTTGATTATTACTCTCTCTTTTTGCTTATTTTCTCCTTTCTTTTAGTCTGAAAAGTAAAAAAAAAGTTTTGCAGACTAGCTTAATACTATATACCATGTGTGTTGAAAGTTTAATTATCCTCTATGAACAACATCATAGTCCCTGATTAAATAAAGATATAGTTAAGTAATTTGTTGTACATTCATGGCATTAATCTAAACTACACTGCATCTCTTGGACTTACCTAAAGTTAGCACGTGTATGTGTGGATACTTCCCTGCCAGTTCCTGAAGCTTCTGTGGTTCAGAAAGTAAATAGTTCAAGTATTATTGTTCAGTTGAATGGCATAAATGGAACAATGGCGACCTCTAGTGGCCGATATTAATACACCTTATGCTATGACCTAAACGGCAGATTTTAGAAGGATTTTAGAAACACGTAACATTTCAACGTAGCGTGTTTATGTATCCTAGCTAAGGACGCTTTAGATATATTTGGGATTACCTCCGCACCAGCGACATTTCTGGCCGCGGCAATAATCTTGCGTGGAGAGAACTCTCCACTAGCTAGGTTCTCGACAATCTGCAGGCCGAGTCCCCGACTGGCTCCCGTTACCAACACTGAGCCGCAGTTTTTAAAGTTCCTGACTCCACTCATCCCGTCGGTATATTTTCGAAGTCAAGCCCTTCAGAATATAATGGCAATTCTCGATCCAAATCCGCTCGCGGGATAAGCTTTCTATTTTTGCGGCAGTCACGCCTGCTTTCCGGCAGAGGGAAGGCTCGCACTACAGATTACTAACCGGACCGGAGGCGGCCCACGACAGAGACTGGTCAACTGACAACTACCTCGACAACTTGAAACTAAACTAAAGTGTTTCACTAGTGCTCATAGTATACAAATTATTACAATAAATAAATAAATATTAGTGTAAATCTTTCCACGCGACGCAGAGAAATGACCGGAAGGTAACATAGGTGTGAAACGGATTAAGGTTTATCCTGTATTTTAAACTCATATCCCATGATTCCCTGTGGAGGGAGGGAGGGAGGGAGGGAGATAGATAGATAGATAGATAGATAGATAGATAGATAGATAGATAGATAGATAGATAGATAGATAGATAGATAGATAGATAGATACATATGTAAAATCAACATTTAAATAAATTGCTTTTTAATAGGCTTAATATTCATTTGAGACAGGGTAAATTTTAATATTTGAATGTACAATGTCACACAATTTTGAAGACAGTTTAACTTAATTGAATAAAGTTTAATTTACAAACCAGTACCTTAATGACTAGCAAACCGAATCAAATGATAAATGTGTATATTTTCAAGGGGCGTAATGATTCATTAATCATGATTTGATTCAAATTGATATTTGTGGTTGCTGATTTGAGTTACTTTCAATTTTTGTTGACGAATGATTCGATTTGATCCGATTCAATGACCTAAAATCGATCCAGGACATCTTTAGCCAAAAATGTAACCGGTGTGACTCGGAGATACATACCTGGTACTAAACACTGCAGGTGAAGCCAGATTCCTTGTATTTCTTGCAAGATAATCAAGTGTAAATTAAATATGTGTACACACCTAATATTTGAATAGCGCTTTACTACCCTCTTAGAAGGCTCAAAGCACTTTACAGTCACAGTTCTATTTATCCATTTACACGCTGATGGTGGCTCTGCTTCCAAACACTGGTGCCAACCTATTACCACCAGGAGCAATGTGGGGTTTAGTGTCTAATCAAGGACACCTCGTCTCATGGGCGCACATAGCGGGTACCAAACCTAAAGACCCACAATCTGCTCGTTGAATGGTAAGCTGTTTGCAGGTTGAGATGTACCATTCAGTTAAAACAAAAATATCAAAAATAATTACATAAAAAATATAAATGAAGACAACTGTCGTGATAGTCTTATAATTATAACTGTTTTATTTAAATGTAATTGCAATTGTTCAAAAGAAAAGAGAACGTTATAGTGCAGTGAAAGTGAAGAAATTCTTCATTGACTGAAAACCTGTCAGTGTCAGCGACAATTTACAATATATGAATTAGCCTGTATCCCTGTCTAATAAAAAAGTGAGTTGTAAAATGTGATTTAGAGCTTCCATCCATCCATCCATCCATTTTCTTGACCGCTGTGTCCCTTTCGGGGTCGCGGGGGTGCCGGAGCCTATCCCGGCTACTGAAGGGCGAAGGCGGGGTACACCCTGGACGGTCGCCAGTCTGTCGCAGGGCCTCAATCACACACACATTCACTCTCACATTCACACCTAGGGGCAATTTAGAGTCACCAATCAACCTATGAAGCATGTTTTTGGACGGTGGGAGGAAGCCGGAGTCCCCGGTGAAAACCCACGCATGCACGGGGAGAACATGCAAACTCCACACAGAAAGGTCCCAGCCGGGAGTCGAACCGGGGCCTTCTCGCTGTGAGGCAAGAGCGCTAACCACTGCGCCACCGTGCAGCCCGATTTAGAGCTTCCTTAGCTCTGAAAACAATATATTTTTTCAATAAACATAGAAGCAACATAATAATGGAGTTTTGTTTGCTCAAAAATGTGTTTCGAAAATATGAAAATGAATTCATAGAAATAAGTTATCCATCTATATATTACTGTTTTGAGTGTTTCATACATTGAAAGATACTGTATTTCTTATTATATTCCAACATAAATTATTTTATATCCCAAAAATACGTTGGGGTAGTTGGTGCCTATTTAGTTGCATTCTGGTTTTTCTGTTAAGGTCAGTCACATCAAAGGAGATTCCTCATGTTGGATTTTCATGATCAAATATTACTTCCTTGAATACTAAGCAGAGTAGAGAGCCACTGTTTACATTCAGTCAGTTTGCAAATATTGAAGTAAAGATGGAGGTGCAGAAATAAGGGTGACAGCGCAGCTGACAGAGCTTATGCAGTTACAGCACGCAGATGGTTTTCCTGGCAGCACCCTAAATCCAGATTTTCTTCAAGCGCTCGGTGCCTGGAGCCGCACACATCCCAGGTCTGCTCCAGGTCACTTCATTTGGAATTTGGCTGCCGTGCCTCCATTTACAGACACATTAGTTTTGGCAGGGGGTGCACAGTGCAGATGATGAGCTGGCACAATATGTGGCACAGAGAACTACTTGTACAGCCGGAGAGTCTTAACTGTCTTGACTAAGCAGGCAAAGCAGCATGGAATTATCCAAGCAGAAAGCTCTGGAGTCACATGTTGAATGATACAGCACTGGGGTTTTAGAGTTTGATGGAAAGCAAGATGCTGGAAGTACAGTTTTTACCAAACTGGCTTACGAAAAACTCCAGTACTTTTCTTTGTCAGGGTAGTGATTTTCTTTAAACATGTCCTCTAAGGTTTTCACAGTCACATTTGATAAAAGCATACATAAAAGTACTTTTTACATATACAAATAGTTAGTTTCCAAACCTTATTCAGTAACATTTTTGAGCAATTAAAAACAATGTTTAGGACCTTAATATGCTTCTGGAAAAAGAAAAGTGTGAAAACTTCATTACTATGACATATTGTTGTATAAAATAAGAAGCAGGAGTAGTTTTTTATTATTTATATTTACTAAATTAATTAGTCTAATATGTGTATTGCTTTAGTGCTGAATATACATATAGATGTATATTCAACCCTTAAATCTTAATTTGTATTACTGTAATAAAAATCCCTCTTGCTTCTATTTTGTTATAAGTAGTATAGTCACACCATATCATGCAGTCCAACACTTTTACATTTAAAACTGAAAAAATGAGATTTCTTTACAACAGAAAAAATAAATATTGATTGTTTGATTCCCTTATTTTTTCCTGTACATCCTGCAGGATATGTGCCTGAATGATTTCATATTGACATACATCTAGAATTTAACAGGAGCCATAAAAAGCCTGACAGTAATGGTCAATAAATGAAACTTGATACAAATATTAAAAATAGAAACAAGTTAAACATGAAATGCTTTTACTGATATGACAAATTCTCAAAATACTCACGTCTCTTAAGCTGTCAGCTACAGATGACCTCTTTGTTAATTCACACAGTATTACAACAATTAAACATACTTAAATTAACTTTTAAAGCCATAAAAGAAGATATGACATCAAATTGCCTTCAGGAACTGAACTCAAAACTGCAGGAACTCTGGCTTATGGAGGCAACCTAAACTCCATTAAACAAACTGAGGAGGAACAAAACAAATATCAAAATTATATATATACTAAAGTTGTGGAGAATCAACAGATGAAACCAGGTGAAATTGTAACTGAACGTTTGTAAGAAGTTTTCTTTTTTTGTTTTGTAAAAAAATGATTTGTGAAATGAGCTGCATTATATTGAGGCTTGTTCCTTTGAATTGCTCAGAAAATGCATCTGTCATTCACAATAAAGTATAATAGTTACACTAAGTATCAGCATTTTTAAAATGTTTCTTTGTAAACTTTGCCCTCAACTCTCAGCTCTTAGTTCAGTGTTTGCTGTAACTTCACTCTGTGCTCCATAGGGTCATTTTCCATTACTGCAGACAGTGAAAGAACTCAGAAAACTACTATACTGTACGTGAAACTGCCTAAGGAGCAGACAAACACAATTAGCTGAGGAGTCAGATATTTCCCCCAGGGTTGGGTAAACACAGAATTACACACATATTGGAAATTTGCTGGATGGACAGAAAGCCTTCACTGACATCTTCCTCTGTTTCAGTTTATCCATTAAAAAGGTGATGATGCCTCTGCAAAATTCACCTACTGTCTCATGTAGATCCACCTAAATGTCAAGACAAAAATATCTGACCGAGCACCTCAGCATAAACAAAAAAGTCTTTGCCACGCAGTGATTTTACAGCTGGGTTACTGTTAGGACCTGATGGGATTGAATGACCTGCATGACCTGCAATTTTCAGAAGCTATTGTTTTTCAACCACGTTGTCTACTCAATATTTTGAAGGGCCTCACCTTGAAGCCCAACTTGAGTATGAAAAGTCTTTTACTCCAAACAAGAACTATAAAGAGACGAGAAGAGAAGCATCAGTAGCTTTTCACAGATGACCTCAGAAAGTTATTTCTTAAGCCTTGAACGTTTTAGAGAGCCAGTGGGTTTTGTTGGTTTGCTTTTTCTCGTCTTGGTCAGTGCTTGTTTCCGACAATGTAGCATCAGATCTAGCAGTTTAACTTTTTTGGTTGATACAGGCCTCTAGATTAAAAGCATCCTAAAAGCACATAACAATGTGAAAATCATGTTTAATGTATACTGTCATTTAAAACATTTTGGACCTTTTTTTTGGTTCAGTCTATGATTGTACTCAGGTAGTAATTTAGTTCTTCAGTTAGGATTCTTAACTTCAACTCTTTAAAGACATACTCCACTAAAAAAAGGTGTCTTTGGTGCTTTAAACATCCTCTTTTTCTGATGACGGAGGACATATATTAGGAAAATTAAGCTCAAAACTGCATTTTTGAGTATTTTTTTATTTCAATTGTTGTGAATCAGGACAAAATGCCATTAGAATAAGATTGTATTTGGTTTATAGAAAATACTCTGGAATTGAACAGCAAATAGGCAACATATAGCAATTGTAAAGATTGTTCAAATGATTGGAATCAAACATAAATTACATTTATGGAACATATTAATGGACTTACATTTATTTTTTTATTAGTAGACTATGCATCTCATGACAGCAGTGCAGGAAGATGACAGGTGAGGCACTGCTTCACCTGCCTCCCCCGACCGCACGTCTCTGGTTGAAGAGTATTTCAATTAGGAACAAAAAGCTGCTGAACTGAACAGTACCCAAATCCCCCAAAACTATGTCCACCTGCACAAAGCAATTTTCACCCTCAAAGTCAGAATAAATCTGCAGGAAACAGCTCAATCTGGTAACACTGCAAGCTAACTTGCTGTTGACTGGGAGATTCCACTGCTGCAGATGAGGAGGACAAAACACTTTCACACGATCAGTCTTATGCCATTGCAGTGATTTTTTATCACACTTTTAAATAACAATAGGTGTAAATTTTAATTTAGACACTTTTATTAAGTCTTTATCTTAGGGGCCCCAGGGAATTGCCTACTTTTGCCTAATGGTAAGTCCACCCCTGGTCCTGCCCACAACTCAGAAGTGAATTTCTAATGAACTCCTGCCGTTTTGCAGAAACTTTATCCTAGAAAAAAGACAAGCTTTTTGATTTTAGCCAAACATGTCATAATCATGACTGAAAAACCATTGGGAAGTCTTTTAAAACAGTTCAAAAGATGACTGGAGAGGGACTTTAAGGACGTAAAACTACAAATAAGGTACAGTGTCAACAAAAATCTAAAGGCCTCAGAGCCTCAAAACAAATACGCCTGTAGACAAATGAACTTTATTCATTGTAGATCAACGATTGTCAAAGGTTTTCCCCAGAGAACTCAAGGACTTTAAATGTTTAAATGTTAACCTTTAAATGTTCTTATACATATATATATATATATATATATATATATATAAATAAGTACAATCTAACTGTAGCCTCAGAATTTTTATAATTTCCACCATAAATATTTTAATTTTTTTTATCAAGAAGCTGCTTCCCATCAGTGTTTCAAAGAGATGCAGGCGCTTTTAAGAATGACTGAGAATGAAGGATTTTTATCAGAGGCACAAAAAACAAAACAAAAATGTTTAAAAATTGTACGGGGATAAAACCATGCCAGCATTTTACTCTCAGTTGTAAAATTTTGTGTCTGTGTGAACATCAATGATTTTTTTTACTGCCAACTTATCTTTACAGACTCATCCAGCATATTTCACAGCTAGAAACTTGTGTCAGTCTCTTTAATCTAGAGATGTTGAGCAGTTAGTTTTAAACAGTATTTGGCTTTTTAAACAGCTTTCTGGTTGCCGGCTGGCAAAGACGTATCCCATCCCTGCAGTTCTTCCCCATTTGACAAGAGGCAGCAACAACTAAGCCCATTACATGCTGCAGACATCTGTGGTGTTTCATGAGCGTAACATCGATTTCTACAGAGAAATTTAATTTATTCCACATTTTTGTAAGTACTAGACAAATGAAAAAAAAACAAAAAAACAGTATGTCTGGGCCTATCCCTTTCAAAAATGCAGCCTGTGTGAATGAAAACTCCTTCACAGTCTGTGATCTGTTTTTGTGAAACATCCTTTTACTCCATTGGTTCTTGTGAAGCCAAACAGCAGCTTCAGCTCTGGGTGGAGTGCAGAAGAGGCTGTGGGGGAGCTGGTGATACTGAAGTGAGGCTTGTTTGTTAAAGCGTGCTGACATGTGCTTGTGCACGATTGTGGGATACACCACTATCTAGGTCGGAACATCCATTTCTCTCATTCAATTCACAAGAGCTATATTTAAAGAAATCATAAATAAATCACCGGGGTTTCTTTAATCAATGAATTAATCATGAGAGTCCTCCTCTTGTCTTCGTATCCTCCTCTGCTCGGCGCTCCTTCTGGAGGCTTCTTTATACCAACGGTTCATAACAGCTGGATGTATGATGGAATGTGTTTTTGTGCACTGCAGATTTGCTCTGATCTAATATTTGCTCATCTAGTTTGTCTGTGCAAACTGAACAAATGGGTATTATCTTCCTGTCATGTGGGCCACTGAACGTGATGCAGAATTCGGTGCTGTTCAGTATCCCTCAGGGAGCTTCAGCCTGCCAGAGCGAGACAGGAAATAATGCAAATTAGTGAAAAATCACTAAGGACTAAAGCAGATCTCCAGATTCAAGAAGCTGTTAAGTAGTTGCTCCCAGAGCAACATTTAAAGGCCTCAAAATCAAGTACTAATCAAATGAAATACGACATTTGTAGAGGATCTATTATCTGAAAGAAATACAGTGTGGATAAAATCCCTGTCTGCAACATAGCATCCATATCTGTGGAGAGAAGCAGGCTGATGTTAACATCTAGGAATGTTTATTAGGGTGCAGCATTGATGTGAACATCCTCCACTCATCAGTTTGACGGCAGTTCCACGCAGTACGTGTATAGAGGATATTCAACTTTTTGTTTCTTTCTACTACAGCTCAGTCATTTTTTACAACTCAAGAAATACTCTGACATTGTTGGTAGAAAGTGGTAATGTTTGCCCATATTTAAATATGAATGAGTTGAAAATAAAATGTTAATTTTTCATTATTTTGTAAAATAATTAACAAAAAATGTAAGATGTCTCCATACTTTGAAGCTCTTTAATACAAAGCATAAGCTGTATCCAATTTTTCACCTCTGTGTGGTGCAGACTGCAGCTTATGATGCAGGCGTTGCCTTCAAAAGAGTGATAGAAGGACCTAAATCCAGGAGAAACGTTAATAATTTAACAAATAAAATTGAATGCCTGAAGGACTAAACTAAAGTCAGATAAATTGAAACTTGAAAAATCTAAGACACGTAAATGAATTAAAATAATATGAAAAGGGATTCTGGACAAAATACAATCCATTTAAAACTAGAAGACTCCAAGAGAGAAAAAATCAGCAATATGATCAACTGAAAAACACAGACTGAGAAGAAAGGAACTGAAAAAGTTACAGCCACTGATTCAAATCAAGTTTGATAGCAACTGTAATGCTACGTTCACACCAAGCGTTAAAGAACTCGCATTCTTAAAAGAGCGTTTTGGTGTTTACTCTGTACTATTGCTGTTCACCTACGGTTGGAAGAGGATTGGAGCGAAATGTCCAAGTGGGCAAAATTAAAAAAGATGAGAGAGGCCTGTGATTTTTATCATAGCTTTACTTCAAGTTGCATGAATACGTGTTGTTGAGGGCAGTGTGAAGGTAGAAATGAAACATGGTAACAAAACACGACATGAACACAAGAAAACATGACTAAATAGAAACTAATAAAAAACTACATTGAAATGGCCCTCATCTTCAAAGCTCAAGTCAGTACGAAACTGAAACATCAATCTGAAAAAATGTTAACATTACTTTAAAAAAATATACTGAAACTACTTGAATAACCAAAAGAACAAAACCAAGAAAATGGATTGGAAGACAGAGATCTGAGTGGTTCTGTGCTTGAAAAGGATGTTTTTGCTAAGAATCTTGCTTAAGGACCCTACAATATATAGAGAACAAGCTTCCTTTTTTGTTGATTCCTGATAAAAGTAAGTTTGGATAGGATGGACCAGTGTTTTTCTGAAATTAACAAGTAATCCATGGTAAATGGAATAAAACCCTTTTCTAACTTGAGGCCTAAAGCGCTTTCCAGTCACTGTTCCATTCATCCGTGCTCAGATACATTAACACACTGATGCTAACCGATAACCACCAGGACAATGTCGGCAAAGTAGGAATCAAACCTGTGACCTATGACTATCACAAGTCCACCGTTCTACCTCTGCTCCACAAGCATCAAGGTTTCCATAGACCATGGACTCAAACCTACAATCTGTCAGTCTTAGGGAGAACCCTCTTCCACTGGGCCACCGAGCTCGTCTAGCTGGTTTTCACAACTTCCAAAAATGTACAAATTAAGCTCTTAGCTCTTTGTTGCATTTTGTGACATGTTTGTAACTCTTTTAGAATTAGCTAAGTGGAAAAGCTGAATTTTCTTGTGTCTCTTTTTAAAATCTGTCCATTTTGGTCCAAATTCTCCAGTGTGTCAGCATAAATGAAACCAAAATGTTTTATGGCACCAATTGGAGAAAAAAAAAAAAAAAATTTGTATTAAATAAAACGAAAAAAATGTCTAAAATCAAGATGGTTGCCATTTTCCAGGAGTTTTCCTGCCGTTTGATGACACAATGATGGTTGATCATTCAGAAAAACGGAAACTTTCCTGTTTCTGCTGAATGTGCTCTTCATGTTGGGACATGGTCCACTGCAGATGGTAATTTTCTAATCTGCATTTAGACCACCACTGCGACAGTTTCACATTCAAGTCTCCTGAACTGTCAGTGTTGATTGATCAGCGTCTCACTTTAGAATGGAGCGTTGCTAAATTCTTGGCTTCGCCCTTTTGGAAACTCGGCGAGCCACAAGTCAGCAGTTTTGGAAAAATATGAGGGGATAAAAGATCTTTATAGTCGCTAATAATGAGTTTTACATGGCAGAAGATCACACTGCTGGATTGTAATTGTATGAAATGGTTAATCAAGTATTTGATCAAGGGTGTAAAAGGGCCCTTTTACACTTTATAATTTGAATTTCTCAAACTTTAGCAGACACATTTTTTTATATGTGAATGAGATATGCTAGCCGATCTATTAAAGCAATTTTTGAAAAAAAAAGCATTTTTTTCTGCACAAAATTATAACTAATCTGAATAGTTTTTCTGAAAAAATGCTTTCTGTTTTTATTTCAGCCGAGTCATGATCAAAGAAAGGAATTTATCACATTTGTAAATCTTCAAAAGTCTCCCAGATGGTATCAGAAGGTCGTTTCTGCCAGAATAAATCTAGGGATTGTCGATGCATCTTTCCTTCTGCAATGCCTTTTGCTCAAATTTCTCTTGAAGGATTTCGCACCAAATTCTAGTTTTGTTTAAGAAAATGAATTAGCTTAAATTTGTGCACTTTTTTGCTTCGTCTATGAAATTGTTATTATTTTTTTTTTGCTTTTACAGCTGTTTAATCCTATTTACAATATCTGTTCTGTAAACCATCAACAGAACGTCTTCCTCTGAGCTCTGCAGGCTCTTTCTGTGCAGCTGTGTGTCACATAAAGTTTTAAATGTCTTTGATTAATTGATGTGCCTTTGCATCATCTCTTCTGTTAGATGCGAGCTTGTGCGCTTGCTCTATTATTCAGGCTGCCTTAAAAGCATGTCAACTCAATTACAGAGGTTTTACTAGAAATATCATGTCCTGTCCTGCTACCTCAGGAGCAACATCTCAGTGCAGGAATGCAACTGGCAACCATTCAGTCGGGATCCAACTGGGAAACTGGAGAGCTTCCAGTGCGTCCCTGGACTTCAGCCAAAGTCTTTGGCGTTGTCAGTTTGGATTATTGTGAAGTTTTATGGCTAAGATTATGTAATAGGCTGTTGATCTATGTTTTGATTGACGTTAAGTGTATAAGACACACAACATTACTTTCCTTTGGGAAATGCAAGAACGTATTCACTGCTTTCAATGATTGAGTCAAGTAAGAAACACAAGACAAACTGGAGCTAATCTTTTCATTAAAAAAAACATTAAAAACTGTAAAATGACAAATTCATTTTAATAAAAAAAAATCCAGGTATTTACTAAATTTAACACAAAAAAATTAAACATTTGGAAAAACTGGCAACTAAGCTCTAATTGTTTTCTGACAATAAGGAAATGTAAAATAAAAAGATAATTTATAAAGCAGCTTAAAGGAGCAATAATAGAAATATCTTGAAAAAGTTACATCAAAAAATATACAAAAAAATGCAATAGAAGTTGAAGAAAATATATGAAAGATGATGTCAAGAAAGTTCAACATTGATGGTAAGCAAACTTAAATGTTATAATAAAAATTTCAACTAATCTAACAAAAAATTTATAGATTCATGTTTAAAGCAGCTGCAGTAAAAAAAAAAATCTGAAATACAAAATTTCTAAAAATCGCTTTACCAAGTAATGAAAGGATGTAGGCTAAAACATATTTAATGGTAAAATCATATTTTTGGAACAGGCCTACACTAAATACTAAATTAGCCACAGAAAAAAGATGATTGCTTTAAAAGAAGAGACAAAAAAAGTTTAAGTGTGCAAAATTTGTAAAATAAACAACAGAGCTACATTTAGAAAAAAAACAATAACACCTAAAAACTTCTAAAAACCAGAAGCAAAATGCATCTCTACTGGATGTTTGAATAACAGCTTTAAAGCAATCTAAAGTAGGGGTGTTATAAAAAATGGATTTGGCGATATATCACGATGCTTCATTTGTGTAGCATTTAACAACACTGGTATTGATTTAAAACGCCAACATGGCAATATTTAATCAGTTATTTATTGGCGTCCTTCAACGTCTTACTTTTGTTTTTTCACTTATTTTTTTCTTTCACTGAAAGATATTTTATTGAGGAAAACAGACAAAGTTGACTTTTGTACTTTAAGAGTAAACATTTACCAAAAGAAAAATTCTATGAATTTACTTGGGTAAAAGCAACTTGTATGAGATACAGTTGCAGAACCTAATGTTGTGTTCATTAGATAAAATTTGTTTTACAATTTTATTACAATTATTATTTTTTTTCTAAGTCATACTCTTTATAAAGAATAGTGAAAAATTGTTCAGGTGCAGTCTCGGGAAATATCGCGATATGTTATCGTATTGTGAGGCGAGTATCGATATACGCATCGCCAGAATCTTACCAATACATACCCTTAATTTAAAGCCGTTGTTACCTAAATTTAATTAAAAAAAAAAGTTAGAAAAGCTAGTTTATTAAATCAAGAAAGCAAATGAAAATGTAAAAAGAATGTATTAATTAAAGAATGTTCTTCATTTATTAAGATAATTAAACGTCACTGTAATAAAGGAAAGAAATTAACAATCAGTTAAACTTAAATTAGGATGTATATAAATAATAAACCCCAAAAAGGAACTTTGGTTTAAAAACTACTGCATTTGTGATTTAAAAATTACAACAAAAAGAAAGTTATTGCAGATTTTTTTCAAGAAGCAAATTTTTCTTGAATAATAACTGAATAAAAATGTTTGTGGAAATAGTTGAAGACCTAACTTTCTAATATTAAAGCATTCCAATATTTTTATTTTATTTCAAATAAATAAACAAACAAACAAACATTTTTTATTGTAATTGGATTCAACTATATCAAGCTAACTTAGTTTAGTATCAGCAAAGTGAAGGGAAGAGATTATTTTAATATCCTTTTTGGTTCAATTAAAAAACTGCTCTAAGGCCTTCCAGCATGGAAGCAGCAATAAACCGTAAGTTCATTTCAACTGCAGGAAAACATCCGCCTCCAGTGCCTGAGTCATCACTTTTAGCTAGGCAGCACATTTAAATTTAAAGAGCGCTAAAGGTTGCAGCTCTTTGTGTTAAAGTCACCAAAAGGGACAGAAGGTTTTATGTCTGCAGGTTTTCTCCACTTTTGTAATTACATGTTATCCTTTAACGCCAGTGGGTTTAATTAAATGTGGCAGTAAACACATTTGAACTAAAATATAGATTTGCTCCTCAAACAGATCACAGCTGAACAATATTAAACATTATTTGTCTTAGATATTTTATTTTATTCTTTTTTTTCAGTTGACAGTATCAGCCAAAAACAACAACCGGAAATGAAAACCATTTTATGGACATGTTACACAACAATTTTATTTGAATGCAATGGAGTTAAGAGAAGAAAATGTGAAAAAATAAATATCAGTTCAATCACAGATTACAGTTGCAGTCATAGAGCCAAGGAACAAAGGGGGGCGAGGAGGCCGGGTCAGCGGTGTGGGGGGTCTGTCATTTCTGTGGACGTTTCTGAGGTTTTGTTCAGGAGTTGGGAGTCAGTCACAGCATCGAGGAGGGTCAGATTCAGAACGTGGCTAAAGGGGAGGGATCTTCTGAGTGTGAAAGGTAGAGATGGTTAGAGTTGGAGGTCGTGCTGACTCATCATTTGCCATTTTGGGAGGAGGATTTTTTTTAAGGGAGGGATAAATGGGGTGGGGCGTGTCCGGCACATGCACCTGGTATATGTCGCCACTCAGCTGGAAGTGGGTGTGGTCTCAGGATAAGAGAGCAAGGCAAGCAGAGAAAACAAAGATGCACAGGAGGAGAGGAGAAATCACACGATTGGCTCTCTGCAGAGAACGATTTCCAATTCTCCGCGGTACAGCTTCCCCCCGTCGGACAGGCTCATGATGCTCTCCTTGTAGCCCATCAGGCTCTTTGCATCAATCTCCTGCGGAAACAAAAGAAACATGTAAGCCGTATCTTGAAGAAAAAAAAGGTCTGACTTGTTTTTACAGATTGTTTTTCTTTTATTCTGCATAGCCAGCCTCCAAAACTCTTTGAATTACACAGATATTGTATTTTATTTTTATTATTCCATCAGCAATGTTTCACACTTATGGAAAAATCAAATTCTCCAATGACCAGAAGAGGTGAGTCAGGAAAAGTTGGATATGGATGAATTATTCTTGCATTAAATATCTGGAAAATGTGACTCTGTTTATGATACTGGTGGAATTCCTCATTAAAACGTGTCCAGATACATTTCATTGTCATTCCTTTGGTTTAGTACTTTCTCAATACTTCTATGCATCTTTGAAACCCCAAACAAGTGAATATTACATTTTTTTATATTATCTGAATACATAATTGTCTCTCACAGCTGTGAAGACATAGTCAGACATTTAACCAGCTCAGTGGCCTTGTGGTAGAGTGTCCACACTCACACTGGAAGGTTCAAATCCAGGCCGAGTCATATCAAAGATATCAAAGATATTTAGTCAAAATAAAAAACCTGTGTTGTTTTCTTGAAGATAGTTTCTGCAGGAGTTCATCAGAAATTTGCACCTGATTTGTGGGCAGGACTGTTGTCACAAGCAACCCCGCCCCCATTTCCCATCCGTTTAGATTCTCTCCTGCTAGCTTACAGCTTCTCACACTCTCAACCAAACATTTGCGGTGCAAAAAATCAGCGAGCAATATTGGAGCTACCCAACCGTACAGTTTTGAACCAGATACCAGTTCAGACGAGGAAAACGAAGACGCACATGGATCTAGTCGTCTATAAGTGGATGCATCAGTATGGAGCGGAGCAGGGAGCTTCTGGCCCACCCAGTGTATTTTACACATAGATTTCAAGGAAGAAACTCCCAGAAATTCAGTTTTTAGCTTAATTTTATTTATGTATATGTCCTCCATCATGAGAAAAATGCCTCAAGAACATGTTAAAAACACCATTTTCATCAGAGGGGGTCTTTGAGAGATCTCAAACTACTTAATTCAGAGGAGTTGGTTTAAATCATATTCAGGATTGTATCTCAGCTAAATACTGAGTCAGATCAGAAGTTTAAATTAGAATACAAACCCAGAGTCTTTGAATTGAGAAAAAGCAAAGCTACACAGAATCCAGCAGAGCCCTCCTGCTGCGAGGCCAGACCATACACCGCTGTGCAGCATACAACTTCTTTCTCAAATCTGATTCCATTTTTTTAGTCTGAAATGTTACAGGGGACAAAACTTTTAAGACCCACTCCAATTTAAAAAAAAAAAAGTGTTTTTGGTGTTTTTAACCTGCAGAAATTATGTCCTAGAAAACGACACCAGTTTTTAGATTTTTACTGAAAAATAATCATCATAATTTTAAAAAAAAAAACACTTTAAAAGTAGTTTAAAAGATGATTGTCATTGGACTGATCATAAATCTAATTTGTACGGCAGCCAGAAAGGGACAAGTCAAGATGCACAATTCCAGGTGAAGTCTTGAGTCTGCAATCAGAAGTTCCAGTTGAATTTCTATTCTTAAGAGAGGCAGGTCTCAGTCAAGCCTCGAGTCTCGGATCACAAAAATGAGATGAAATCAACAAACACAAATATAAAACAGCTGAGCTCTCACCTTCTTGTTTGTCTGGTAAAGATCTCGTAGCAGAGCCTCCAGCTCCTGTTCATCGATGTAGCCGTTTCCATCCTGCAGAAAGATTGCAAAAACATTTTCATGCAAATATATTCAAACGTTAGATTATTGGAATAACCAGTAAATGACGGTTTGAATATTAAATCGAATTCGTTGTTAAACAAAAACGTGGACTGATATGTTGCTTCAATCAGACTCCATAACATCAAATGATTGAGTGTTTCTGCTTTATAGACTTGTTTTCCTTTCATAAGCATTTGGAAAAATCATGTTTATATACAATTTGCATTTGCAAAAAAAAATTATAACTCGAGTTTTATGATTAGAGGATCACAGAAAATGCTTTTCCATGTCTGCAAGACATGTTTACTCTTTCTCTACAATCACAAATCTTTTCTACCAGAGGACTAATTGCTTTCGCAATATACACAATATTTTTCTACACTTGCAAATTTGATTAACAAATTCACAAATTTTGTTTATAGATGCAAAAATTATGAGCGCATTTACATAATTTTACATTTTATATTTTTATTTTTGAAAGGATGACGAAAACATATCGCTTTTCCCGTTCTGATTCATTCAGAATTTTGTGGCAACATTCATGAATGCAGCAGCCAAGGGTTGGGAAAATCTAAAACCGAACTTGTCATTCACAGCTCTGAGAGCAGGGTGCTGTGAAGTCAACGTGAAGGCTCTTTGGAAATTAATGAGTTATGTCCCACTGTGCTGTTTACAGAGTTTCTGGCCAGAAGATAAGGCCAAATTACTGGAAAGTTGCCTTTTGGCACATGGTGTAAAACCACGAGCTGCTCATGTGGGCTTGGTCTCAAGATGACTTCAGAGCTGCACAAGATGCCAGCCTCATTTTTTTTTTTTTTGTTTTTCTTTTACTTTGAAAGATTCTCTTTGATGTTTTTTTAAAAAGTGTCCCAGATCTGGAGAATAAAGTGGGAACTCTGCTTATATTTTCAAAGAGTTTTGAGGAAGCAGAGTTAAATGAAACATCTATGCCAACTCCAATCTTGTGTTTCAGGAGCGACAGCACTGTGAGCCATGTTAGCGCTCGGCTGACCGGCCTAACTCTGCCCCGCACGCGCTCCCCCAGCACCAGCGACAGCAGCTGCCCGTGCTTCTGCTGCAGGGGCCGAGCTCATGACAAAATGATGAAACTAATTACACACATAGATTTTAATGCTGCTTTCATGAAGCGTCTTCAGCGGCTCATTTATAATTGAACATTCAACCCTTTCTTCCGCAGGCCAGCAAGCCAGAGAAAGTGCAAACCTTCAGTCCAGCCTGAGACTCGAACAGCACGCAACCTTCCTAAACCCCCCCCCACACTTAATACAGTGCTTGACTGAATCTACTTTCACTCCTTTTGTCAAATTCACACTTTTTAAACTTATTTTTGAGTGACTATTTTAGGACTGGTGACTGATGTTTCATCAATCAAACAAATGTATTTGCATGGAATTATTGTACGACTCCATTCTTGGGGATTTCATGGATTTTTTAATGAATCTAGATGATTTTCGATCTTAAAAATCAATAATGTAGTACTATAGCTTCAGCTTCAGTACCAAAGAACATTT
This sequence comes from Oryzias melastigma, assembly GCF_002922805.2. Classification (NCBI taxonomy): domain Eukaryota; kingdom Metazoa; phylum Chordata; class Actinopteri; order Beloniformes; family Adrianichthyidae; genus Oryzias; species Oryzias melastigma. Next base: position 26,522,260 of record NC_050517.1, on the reverse strand, counting down.
AAAGGGCCAAGTATGAGTTCTTGAGGTGGAAAACTGACAAAGACAAAATACAATTAATTATCTTATGGCAAAGTTGGTTTTATTGCTTGTTTTTTTTAAGTATTTTAGTCTTTTTTTTTTGCAAAATTCTCATATCCAATGATGGACTTCCTGTTTTACTTTGAAAAGCTTGATCTCCTGCAAACTTATTTTCCTTTCGATTGTTTTTAATTTCACCCAAAATGTAATCCCTGCAGTCTTCTATCTGTCTGTAATTTTTACTCTATTTTTTATTATTTTAAAATTGTTTTTAGTCTCAATACATACCTCAAAAAGTTTATTTTCTTATCTGTTTTTTTTAACATCCGGATCTTCTGGCTGCTGTGGAGACCTACATTTTGTCAGCAGCTGGAATGACATTTTCCTTTTAATTTAATTTCCCTTAATTATTTTTTTTACCAATTGGCACCTCTAAAGTCATTCTGTTTCTTTGTCTCCTTGTTGCTCCTCAGCTGTCTTCTGTAAATAGTTGACTGCCTATTAAATGTTCATTTAAATATTCTTTAAAGCTACAATCTAGTGACAGATGTGTATTTTGCTCCGTATTTTTCGTTTTCTTCTATTTTTAATTATATCTATTGTATTGACAAGTCAAAATAAAGTGTTTGCATTGTCATAAATCTATGCAATACCTTTTCAAAACACTTAGTTTTCTACCTGTGGGAGTAAAAACATACATATAACAAAACATAATTTCTGCTGATTGTGCATATTTTGCAGGACAAACTTTTGTCCAAATTCTTTATATAGTAGGAGAAATAGCACCTGTGTTTTTTTTTTTTTTTGAAGAACAAAAGCCCTGCAATCCCATAAAAGCAGAGGCAGCCTAACCTGAAAATGTCGTAGGTTCTTCGTGGTTTAATGTAAAAATAGGAGCCTTTTTTGGCTTTCAAAGCATACATTTCCATTGTTTTTTTTTTTTTTAACAATGTATTGCAAAAACTGTTTGTCGAGCATTAAACAGAGTTAACACTTAAACTGTCAGAAAGGAGGAAATTCAGATTTTTTACTAAAAAACTACCAGATGTGAAAATCATTTTTTGGTGACTTGCCTTTTTTTTAGCACTAACTAAAATCAATTAAAAAAACTAAAATTTTACATTTATTTTTAGAAAAAAAAAATGTTAAGAAAAAACACGCATATGCTTTTGTACATTTTACTCCCCTCAGAAAAACAGCCTCCTTAAGGCTACCCCTTCTATGGCGCCCCCTCAAGCTCATGGCGCTCACTACAAATCGTAAACAAGAAAAATGATTCAGCAGACGTACTGTACATCTCCTTTGTTGTGTGTCATATCACAACACTGTGATCCAACACCAACATTTCACTGCTAATGTGGAAAATATGGCGATCGGCCGAACCGCAGCTCAATCACCTTGAGCTGTTTACAGAGGGAGATCAGCGCCAAGCCTCGCTCTCCAGGCAGACCACAGCCCAGGCAAAACCAAGAGTCATTTGGATATTAGTGCTTCTAAACACACAGCACGGGGTCGTTAATGCGAACTCCTTTTAGAAACAAAACCAGCTTCTATTTGAATAAATTCTATAGATTGTGCCAACCCTTTAACACCTGAGGCGTCTCTGGTGGCGCCTAAACACAAAATCTTTAACTTACTGTAACTTTTCAACTGTTAACACGATCAACGTCAATCCAGAAGATTCTGAAGGAAAAAAGCGGCTCGGCAGTAGATCAAAGAACATGAACACTAGTGCTCCGGTGTTAAAGTTTATTCTTAAAAAAGCATGGCTTTTTCCTTGTAAAATCACAGTTTTTTCTCATACTTTTACAACTTTACCCTCATATATTAATTCAATATTTTTCTTTTACGGTGACCCTAATACTCTGTTTTAAGAATACCTCATAAAAACGATGGTTGGTGTTTAAATGTGTCTATTGTAAATAGTTTCTCAGGTTGAAAAGAGTTTTTGACGAATTCATTTTTTTAGACAAAAGTCGACCGAAAAGAGGACTGCTGAAGAAAACCTGCATCCGTACCTTATCGTAGTACGTGAAGATGGAATTGAACTGCTCAGAGGTCAACTTGACGCCCTGCAAGAAAATATGTAAGTCCACCAAAAGAACAAGTAACAAAGGATAACTTAATGGGTATTTCAGAAACAGCAGAAGTTCTACCTGGAATTTGAGAAGGAAGTTCTCCTGAACAGGGAGAAGCCTGGGCAAGACAGTGATTGCAGAGGTTGTTAAATTATTCACATTCGCTGATAGAGAATGAAGTTCAGGAGAAAATGTGCTTCAACATTTACACAGGGAACAGAAGCAAGTAAATTACATATTACCTTGCCATCTCTGAGAGGCCCAACTTTCCATCTCCATTCAGATCAAACATCCTGAGCTACAAGGCAGAATACAGACAAGGAGGGAGCGCAGAGAAAATGAGGGGAGGCTCTGTGTATTTGCATGAGGGTGCAGATAAATGAAGACAAATGTGACACCCACAGTTTCACTGACTCAAAGGTTCTCCTTTGTGGAAAGAGGATAAAACTTTATAACCAAGTTTTTAGGATTTATTTAAGAGTGTAAAACATAAACAAGCATACAGAGCTCAACCCCAGAAGGCCTTAACTCTTTTGATTAGTCAGCAAAAATGCTACTTTACTCAACTTTTTACGTGCAGGATCCATCATCAACAATAACTTTTAATTCACCCAAGTGTTTTAAACTAGTTTGTGGAACAAACTTCAACACAGAAGTGCCTCCGAGACACATTCAAGCTGTTTGAATGTTCGAAAAACTGGAAAATGTTCACACTACTGACCCAAAATAACAAAAAGTTTTACAATCTTAGGGATTTTTGATTTTTAATCCCTTTTTGTAAAATCTAAAAACCTGATTTTCAAAAGTCAAATTCTTCTAATGCTTAATAGTATTTAGGGATTTAACAATATTTCCCCCCAAATTTAAAGGGATTTTACAAATTCTACACAGGAGTGGCAGCACTTATTTCTAAAACGCTTTCAACTGGAGTTTTAAATGAGCAAAAAATGACTAGCATGTGAAGTTTTAGGGTATTCAGACTGGAAAAATGATGAGTCCTAAGCCTGAATGCAGACTAGGATCTACTGGAGATTTCCGTTGCGGACTAAAGCTTGTAAACAAAACCATGTGACTAAAGAGCTCTCAAGTCATTGGCCAGCACTCCATTGTGGTCTAGTTATTCCGCTCTGAAAGCGGATCTGTCTGAAGTATCTCAGAGCGAATCAAAGCTCAGTCTGATTGAAACCGAACCAAGACCACTTCAAAAGACGGGTCTGAGAGCGGTTCTTGGTCCTGGAGCAGTTTGCTTATTCAGACTGAAACTTTGTTCCAGATTATTCAGGGAATAAACTCTGGTTCACTTTAAGCAAACTAAATGTGTCCAGTCTGAATACACCCTTAGTCCACTTTGTTCACAGGACATTCTGTGAGATTTGCATGCAAATTTAGCACAATAAAAAGAAAATCCTCCTTTTTTAACTATAGTTTTGGATGCTGTTAAAGCTTGTACGTTTTGCATATGCACAGAAACCGTTCATAATGAAGATGTTTCAACTTTTGGATGCAAATGGCAAAGCTCATTTCCAAAACCAAACAAAGTAAGATTTCTATTATTAACTTTATATTTGTCTGAGAGAGAAAATTGCATATTCCATAATTTATGCTTTTTTGTATTTGCACTTATTACAGCCACCTCTTTACAAGCCCTGACATGCTAGTTCCTCAATAGTCAAGAGTTGAATTCAGTCAGGTTGACTTGATTCCTTGTAATAACCACATAGAAACTATGGGTCCGTCTTTAAGCTTCAGAGAATCAGGTCAGCTCTGCTCCGGGGTTCCAGGAGAAAGCAGATGTTTTTATCATCTGGACTGGTCAGACAGCCTGCAAGGCATGATGGGACATGGCCACCCAGCCGCCACCATCATGGCAGCAGAAGTCGGAGATCCAGCAGAGCAGATGGTCATTAGTCATGCAGCTTTCTTTAAGACTTTTCTGTTTCTGCTGACTTTTCAGCAAACTTTGAATCAGTCATGGTATCTTGGATAGATTTATCTAAACCCACAGTTGACCTAACATGAGCACAAGAAAACTTTCTGAGACATTTGCCTTTTTGGACCCAAACTTCAGGTCAAAAGAGTTGTGTGGGTGAAGTCTTACAATGGTCTGTGTGTACTCGTGCAGCTTCTGTTCATCATAGTGTCTGTTGGCTTTCTCCAGCAGGTCTGACAGGAAGCCCTGCAGACAGAAGCAAACAAGGGTGGACAAAAACAAGTGGATCCAACTTGTAATCAATTTCATTTTATGTTTAAAATATATATTTTCCTGCAGAGGCTACAACATGCTTGAAGCTCCTGCAGCTGGCTCAATTTTTATGTCTTCGGTTCATCAACAAAAAAATAAAAAATAAAAAATGAAACTGTTAAAAATGAACTTAAATGAAAGATAATCTGTGGGTTATATGATGTTCTTTTTCTATTATGTAAAATATTATTCTCCCTACAGAGCAGATTACAGTCCTGTATAGTGAAGGAGCTTTACATCATCTGCCTGCATCAATATTTTCCTCATCTGCTCACAGTTATGCGGTGAGACACAAGTCTGGAGACGGGGATATCATCTGTTTTTTTCCAAGGCTTCCAGAAAGCCACACCTGGTAACTCATCTGCACCTGGTCGGCTGGAAGAAATCCGAATCCCCAGACAGGCAGAATCGCCCAATCGGCACAAATGTCGACTCCCCAGCGTGAACGCCTTCTTTCATAGTATTTCACACAATGTTTCCAAGTGGTGTAAATAAATGAAAAAAAAAAAAAACTTGGGAGCTCAATAGGGAATTCTCTGCAGAGGAACCACTTAGCTCCCCCAGCTCAATTTGCAGAAATACATGTTTGCAGGACAATCTATTGTTCTGTTTGCTCCAGTATGGAGAACGCACCAAAGCATTTCTGTTTAAAATCTTAACAAGGAAACCAGGAATAAGACGACACTTTGTCACATTCTTAAATGGTGCACCATTAAACAATATGAGACCAAACAGTAGTAAACATTCTTGTCTTAACCTCCTCTTTGGACTTCAGTTCATTTTAGTCAGATTTTGTGCAGGTAAATGTGGTCTAAAAGTTATGAGTTACTTTGAAATAAAGTATGACTTCTGAAGGATTGATTTTAGACGTCGACTCATATAAAAATAGTTTTTGTTGTTTATAACATGTTCTTGTGGGATTTTTCTGAAGATGACGGACAAATATTAAGAAAATTAAGCTTAAAATGGCATTTCTTAGTATTTCTTATTTAAACCACTTTAAATCAGGAGCAGAAAAAAATCCATTTGAAAAAAGAAGAAAAAAAACTTTTAGGTGAAAAAAGCTAATGTAATGTCATGATGACCTTCTACAATAAGACCCTAATGAATTCTTCTGCTGAAGCATCCCTTACAACTGAAGGACCTTCACTCTTTTAAGCTGTTTTTCTTGTAATAAATGTTCCAATGTTTTTGTGTTTCTTGTTTCTGTCATCTTTGTTCCCAGACAGTTAAGCTAGGGGGTTGTTCTTACTGAGTCTGATTCTTATAAAGATTTTTTTTTACTGTTTCAACAGTAGAGATTTACAGAAAGAATCATTAATGTCTGAATGTTTTTTTTTTTTAATCATTTTTATTCGAAACATGTTTAACTATTGTTTCATTCTCTAGTTTAAGCTAAACTTATGTAAAATGTTTACACCTGTTTTCCGCTTGAAACCATCAAACTGAAACTATGGTCTCCTCAGTGTGAATTTGTTCATATTTATATTCATTTTTCTTGCTTTCTTATCCTCCGGTTTTAGTTTGAAGAGTTCAAAAATCAGCGCTTTACTTTTGGTTATTGCATTCGGTTCATTTCATAAAACAGTTTTGTTTTTATCTTCCTGAATCTTCTGCCTAAACACACAAACAGATTTCACAATATTCTTATAACCGTTTGGCCTGAGGCAGACTGAAAAGGGTTACAACAATCTCAGATAATTGGATTTTTCTGCTTTGTTGTGAATGTTTTTGTTTGTTTTCTCTGTGCCCCGAGATATTACTTATCTCTCTTTTCAATTAAGAATAGATGTTCTTTGCTGACAGTAATAATGTACTTATCTGTATGGATGACGTATAAGGACAAGCCAAAGAGAAAAGAGCTGAATAGATTTAAAGGGATATTGCAATTCAAATTCTGAATCTAAATTAGATTAAATTATTTGTTTTCTTTGCAAACCATGTCACATTATTTGAAATAAAATGTCTCATCATGAATAGAATGGAAATGAGAAAAAAATAACATAATGGTGTCAATCAAAGGGAATTTAATCAAAGTGACATAGACAATTATATCAACTGTTTATATAAAAAATAAAGATTACAGAGAGATTTCCTGAATTGACAAATGCTATTTCTGTTTTATTTTCCTTTATCTTTTAAAATGCATTATGCAGAAAATTGGGAAATATATTTTTTGTAGTTCGAAAAAAGATAGAAAAAAATTGTTTGTAAATTAAACTGTTTCCAAGCTAGTTTTGTATTGGAAACATTAAGATAATGTTGACTTTGTAGCTGTGAATTCAGGTTATAAAGGATATATAACATTCAGAAAAAGTTAGTCTGTTTTAGATTTGCCTTAGGACAATAGAGAGAATATTATATCCTCTTGACATTGCCAGAGGAAAAAAAAATATCTTTCAGTTAAAATGTTTTAATTAGACAATGATTTTAATCATGAATGGGAAGGTTTCATGGTTCATTTGCTAAATAATTTAAATGACTAAAAACTACAATTCCCAGAAACCCACCCCTTCACATTTGGTAATAATGTTTTCAAATTTAGTCAGTAGAATGCAGTGGTTAAACAGAAAAGCAATACGTATTTATGAAACTTGTTTGTCTTTAAATATATTCAAATTAAGTTATTGTTTTGTAATGTATGCTTTGTAATGTTTGTTTTGTAATGTATATGTCATCCCCTGGCATTCTCAATGTTCTACCTGTCCTACATCATTGTTCTGTATGTTTTGGACAATAAAAAAAGAAAAAACTTGGATGATAACTGACTGTCAGATTGAGTCACAACTGCTCTGCTTGCTGAGCAACAGCCGCCTCACTGAGGGGTTTTCAGTCTCAAAGGCCTCTTAGCTGGTTTGTGCACAGCAGTTACTGCAGGAACATCTGCATGTGGGTCTGTGGGGAAAACATCTGTAAAATGGGGTCAGCATCACTGCCTGACCAGGATGATTCTGCATCAGTGCATCCTCCAATGGGTGTACATTTCATCAACATTCCATCTTAAAGACCCACTCCAATCGACTTTAGATCCTATGTAAAAGCGTTCCCAATAGTTTTTTAAATATGATTATGCCATTTTTTTTAGCCAAAATCAAGGACATTGTTTCTGCAGAGTAGTAGTAGAACCTGCCCCCTTCCCATCATCCATCTGTTTACACACTCACACCCTCAACCTAACATTATTGGTGCAACAGAAGTGGTGAACAGTATTGGAGCTATCTAGCCGTACAGTTTTAAGCCAGATGCCAACTTGGACAAGGAAAACTATTCGTCTATAAGCGGATGCATCAGAATGGAGCAAATCAGAAAGCTGTTGGCTTGCCGTAGCATCACCCACAGCTTCAAAGAGAGACCTGATGCAGACAAGAAATCATTAGCCAGAACCCCTCACATCCCCATCTCCACCCTCCCGCTCTGCACATTTCAGCAAAAAAAATACTTGTTTTTGGTCAAAAAAGGTTAAAATAACCAGTGATACTAACATTTAGGTTTTTTTGCATTTTAAATTTAGAACCTTGAACCCCTGAGGTATCTCTGTCAAAAGCTACAATGCTCTTTGACATACAGTAACTCCTTACACACTCAACAGGAATTAGTTGATCTGCAGAGAAAAGCAGTTTTGTGATGGTAAACAACACTTTAAAGCAGCTTTTCACCAATATGCAACATATTACTAAAATAAAGTTTAACATTCCAGCACAAGCTGGTTCACGTTGATCATGCAAAGGGTTGATGTTAACTGCGGACAAATACTGGTCTGAACACTTTTGTTATTCTTTTTGAAATTTGACCCTCTTTTGACACATTTTGAGTTAATTTCTGAACTATAAAATGTTTATTCACATTAAAAAGTTTAAATAAAAGTGGCTAAAACTCAGAAATCTTGTGTAATTTCTGCTTCTGGCCAATGATTTTCAGCTGTCTACAACCAGGTCCTCTTTTTCAAAAATCATATTTTCATCTGCTCCTGATTCACCATGACTTAAATCAAGAAATATCATTTTAGAGTTAACTTTCTCTATATATGTCTTCCGTCATGACAAAAAGGGCTGCAAAAACAGGTTCAAAACACTAAAAACACATTTTTATTGGCGTGGGTCTTTAAAGTTCACTAAAGTTTGCTTTTGATTTCTCTCAGTTAAATAATAAAGAAACAAACACCAAAAATAAATATAAATAAATAAACAAAAGCCCAACAAATAACACAAAAAATAATGAAATGGCTTGATTGTAGTCAGTATTACGAGGTATTGACTCTAACAGAAGAGGTACAAAGTGAGAAAGCATTAGGTTTATTGAATAAGATCTTATTGTAATATGTAGATAGTCTAACCTTACTGGACTGATCTAGACTAGATTATAATGATCTGCAATATTTGGAATATTAACTATTGATTGGCTTTTCTTAACCTTTTTTTAACCCTTCAACAACCCAACCAAGAAAAAAAAAATCTGTTCAAAAATTATATATTTTTTGCTGCTTAGTGTCCTGGGGAAGTAGTATACACAATACAATACAATTTTTTAGTAATATGTTTTCTAAATGTGCTCTACTTTTTAGTTGAGCACTTTTTCTACGTAATTTATCATTACATGATTTGACCTCAGTCTCAGACAAAATCCCAAATGTCACTGTTTTACCGACACATCAGTAAGGATCATCTCTGATCCCGACACAAAAACATGTGAGTAATTGTTTTTGTCATTCTCTTTGTCTTGTTTTATTGTTGCAAACGAAAAAACAGAAAGAAGTAACAGAAACACACACAAAATACAAATGAATTCATGAGGGATACACTTTCTGAAGGGTCAAACCAAAGCTTACAGGGATTACAGTTTAGTGTTTGTTCTCTGCTTGTGAATGTTGGACGGGATTTGGGGGGAAAAGAGAAAAAGACCAAAAAAAAATAAGCATGATAACGGAAAACAGATGAACAAATGTAAAGTTTTCATAATCTCTGTGCGAAAACATCTCAAGACATTTTTCTAGAGGCGGATTTTTCACTTTGCTTGTTTACCTTCAGCTCATTTGCTTCAATGTAGCCGCTGCGGTCTGTATCATAGCGCCGCCATGCCTGAAAGTTTTAGAGAAAACATCAAAATCAGAACTGAGGACCAGAAACTCAAAAAAAATCTCTCCTTTTTTCTTATTTTAAATCAATTCTCTGCAGTTAGATATGATTTTTTTCTGTTTTCAACATCCATATTTGTAGCAGAATATAACACAGAGGATTAAAGAAAACGAGAGTCATGTTAATGAATGTTTTAATCTGCTGTTCCTGTCCAAAGAAGGCCTTCTTATCAAAGATGGATGGCCTTCCCCTTTCTCCTCCTCTGCTCCTCCTCTGGGCTCTCAGAGAGGAGCTACAGCGGCGCAATCCATTATATATGACTCTGAAAATAGAAGGTTCTGCTTTCTCATTCCAACCCTTTAAAACCTCTCTTAGCACTCCCCCTGCACCTTTCAGCAAAGACTGATTAATCTCCCGCCTCTGTTTTATGTCCTCAAACTCCAGCCCCTAAACTCCTTATTGGTGTTTCATTCACGCACTAACTGCTCCCACTTTCCCCTCTTCGTCATCCCTCCCCGCGACATGCCCTCCTGCTTCATTTTCCCACCTCAATATGACACGGCAGACTTGTAATTGCTTTCTAATTGCCTTCATTCTTCGGTGCAGCGGATCTAACAGGAAATCTGACATTTTCTCTTACTGTATCATCTGGAGGTATTTGGTGGGATAAATGATTTCCTCTTTCTCCTGCCGCCTCAGAAACCCTTCCTGTTCCCCTCATTTATTATTCAAACTCCACAGCAGCACTCAAACTTCGGACATTTTCGTGTAAAAGGTTTCTTAAAAGTCCACCTCGGCCCAGTGCAGTGACAGATACAAGGAGGCTTTCTCCTTTTCTGTGACATTCTGAAAACTAATTGTGGCATTTAGTAAGTTTAAAGTGTCCTCACTGTCCACTTGTGTCATTAAAAATATGTTCTTGAGATGGCTTCTAAGATAATTGGATAGACCTTTGTTTGGTTGCTAATTAATATCTTATATGGTTTTCTGTGTAATAAAAAAAAAAAAATCACAAAAATTGGGAAAAGTCTATAGTTATTCTGATGTTTTAAACCAATTACAAGCAAATTGTATTGACTGAATACAAGAAATCAGGATATAATGATAAGTACTAGCATGTATAAAGATTATTATGAAGATATTAATGATACCAATCAAAGATTACAATGGGAGTTTGTAATCATATTTATATTCTTCTATAAATGTTATTGTCATTATTACTACTATTGAATATGGATGATTATAATTGTTAAATTATTTTTATATTATATGATGTTCATAGACATCTTGATAGTATAATTAAGTTTTTTTAAGGGGCAGCTTGTTCCCTTTCAAACATGTTTTGCTTATTATTATTTATAAGTTTGTATCCTATTGGTTGTATTGTATTTTTTTAACATTTCTGAAACAAATTTAATAAAAATAACTTAAGTTTCCAGCTACAATTGCATTTATGAAGTAATATGTGATTTTTAAGTTTTATTATGTAGAAATTATAATTATAACTTCTATTCCTGTGGAATTTCTTGTGCCGTTTGTTTTCTGCTGCTTGGGTTAACTCATTGGCACAGTCAACTGGCATCTCCTCCTAATACTGGAGAAAGCAGTCGGTCCAATCGGATTTGGACTAATATAAAGCAGACAAATCAAGTCAGTCACATGATGAACAGTTTTTGTTCCCATCTAGTGATATAATGACCCAACATGGGAGAATCATCAAAAAAAGGTCAGGAACTTCCTGTTTAGTTAAAGCCCATTTAAATTAGCCGACCCATAATGTCTACATGATGTTTGAAAGACTTCTATAAAGACTTTAAATAATCTAACCATAAATACTATTTCATAGAGTAGAGGTTAAAAAAAAGGCAACTTTGACCTGCAACAGTGGCTTCCTTCTGAGCTGCTCTGAGTCAGCTCTTCTCATCATCCAATCATCCAATCTCTGCAAACTATTCATTCAATTTATATTTAGATTAGATTTACATTTCATCTCGCATTTCATTACTAGAACACGTCTTTCCTTCAGTTATCCATCAAATATTTGCCTTCTCCATTCTTAGCCAATTATCCAGCCTCTGTTCATGCTGTGGTCACCTGATGTACAGCTTTAAAGTGAGACTCAACTCTTTTGGAGTGTCAGCAGCAGACATGTGCAGCCATGTGCAAATAGAGGCGGCAGCCTCGTCTGTTAATTCCAGACTACTCCGCTTCAAGTCACTAATTGGTACACCTTCTACCTTCCAGAGGGAATTAATCCACAAAATTAGCAGGTAGGTAGCAGCGAAAACATGCAAGCTGTCGACACTCGGCTGACTCTGGTCCATAATGTACCGTGTGTTTAAGCCCAAGAATCTCTGCATGGTGACAGCTTCAAAAGAACAAGAAGCTCCTGTACAAAAAGTCCAAAAGTGCCGTGCGCTAACAAAATGACCACAAAACACTTACCGCCATGAACTCGGCACTGGAGCTGACAAACTGTCTGAAGCAGAGCAAGAAGTTCTCCTCAGTTGGTAGAATCTGAGCCAGCTGCAGAAGAATAGAAGAGGTGAGAACAAGACAATGTTATTGATGTGCTTTTAGAGCAGAAAGGAGCTAAAACCCTACAAGGGTAGGTTACAAAAAGGAGTATTCATTTGAAGACACGCCTTAAAGAATATTTAATTATATGATAAATGACATAGAAGTGTTTAAATACCAATAAATTAAACTTTGACACCCTAGAAAGCCTTTCTCATATCTTTTATCTTTATTCAAACAGAATAACACAAATAATACATTGACACACTGATTCTGTTATTTAATTTTGTGCACTAAAATTGAAAATGTTGCAAACTGTGATGTTTTTCATCACTTTGTGGTGCAGGTTTGGGGGTCACGTATATACATGTATGTTAATGGGAGTAACTGCTTTGAATATTTGTGGGGTGTTTGGTGAGGAAATGTGTTCACTTTTTGTCAAAAATAAATATTTTTTTCACCCATCATCACTGGTGAAGCTGCAAAGCTCGATAAGTTGATCAAGTATTCTCTTGATCATATCTAAACTCAGATTTTTAATTAACTTTCTAAAGGCTGAAGGCTTACTATTACTAAATACTGGTTAACAATGAATCGAGTTTTTAGCTATAATCTGTTTGATCTTGTCTCGTGTCTATGCAGATCATTTTTATTTTCTTTACAATTCTAACTGTAGCAGGCTGTCGTGGTTCTTGAATGAGATGTTCAGGATTATTCTGTAGCATCTCTATTCAAGTGCCTCAACTTCTTTCTGGGTGTTCTTATTGAGCGTCCATGATTAACAAGATTATTAAAGACAAGAGTATGCAAGAGTCTGATTTTTGATGTTAAGGAGAAGATTCTGTCAGTTCTTGCCACAATTTCTTGTTTGGATCTGAGATGATGGCACGAAGATAGAAAACATTTTTTTGGCAATAATCTACAAAATGTCAAAGTAAATCCTACAATTGCACCACAATGAGCCTTCGAGGTAAAATGAATGCAGGTGCTTCTTCGTGTGATGATGTTACATGCTGAATGGAGAAGATTATGTTTCTCATTAATATTATTGATTAGCTAAGCTTTATTTTTTTTATTCTAGAGACTGGATTAGTATGTGTGGCATGTGGATTCTCACAAGATTACGTGACTGTATTTGGATTAGCAAGCATTTACTTAAATTTTCTTTAACTGGAATTTTATTATCTATGAGAATATTCCTCATTTATTCAAATCAAACAAGAAAAATCTTTTTCGATTTCTTTACAACAAGCAGTTGCAAGTGTGAAAACCATATTTAAAACTATTTACAACCTTTTCAACTCACTTAATACACAAACATCCACATTAACTTTGAAGTCCCCCATAGAAAAGTTTTTAATATCTCAGCAAAACATCTTCAACTTAAAGATTTAAGTTTGGATGACCCTCTTTTTAAACTTTTTCTGCTGTCAAACCACTTTAGAAGAATATTTTTTTCAAAGAGTCTATAAAAAACTAATTACATCTGTTGGCAGTAAAGTTATTTGAGCCCAAAACATGCAAATGTGGGTCATTTTTGGGGTAATATGGATCCATTCCCAAACTTGGATAGAACAAAATTCAGTTTCCTGGGTAAAGAGAGCTGTCTCTTTTCTGCTTTTTTCTAAACTCTTTTGATGATAAATCTGGTGAACTGCATTAAAATGGCATCTTTTAAAGTATGTTTTGAAAAAAAAGGATGCTTTCTAAATTGCACCCCCTCCCTTTTAAAGGAATGCACTAAAGACAGACCTACCTCTGACATCTCAATCCGTCCATCTCTGTTCTTGTCAAACTTCTGCATGAACTCCCTCATCTTTTCTCTGAATTGTGGGTTTGAGGGATCCTGAAAAAACCATCACGTGTGAGAACAAATAACCCCTCAGTTGTTGAGGGTGGATCTGTGGATTATTGCTCCTTCATAACGTACCACTCCTGCTCCTCTCCGGGCAATCTCCAGCTCCCTGAAGAAGTTCTCCAGCTCTTTTCCCTCGATGTAGCCATTACCTGAGGGATGATGAGACCACAGCTGTGTGATATGACATCAGATCACACCTTCAAAACTTTCTTGTTTAAAATATGATTCATTTTAGATGCTCGATCTAAGATCAGGGAAGTATTTTGGGAAATAAAAACTCTTTGATTGTAAGTTCATCTTGTAGGGAGAGAAAAGCAGATTTCTTTTTTAAATTCTTGTTTTAATCTTATTCCTGGTGTTGTGCGGCCCTGACAGCACCCATTCAGGGGACAAATGAGTGTGCTCACTTCACCCAGGTAGCGTGCAGGCTGTGCCAGTATTCTTTCAAGAACCACGCTGAGTGGCTGGACAGATGGCTCCAAACGATGCGACGAGCTGCTTCAATAAAACCCTGGAAGGCAGAGCTGCCTCATTAAACTCCAACAAAGATTATTATGCCATCCTTTTCCCCTCCTCCCTCCTCCACTTTCCACTCCACTCCTTTTCTCTATCAGGCAAACATCTTGGTTCTGTCTATAGAAATGTGTAAATGGACCCACATCAGCATTTCTCAGAAAATGTATGAACCAAAAGCGATGTTGTTTTAATAAGTGGGACATCGAATCGCCTCGTTTCAATCGAAGCCTTTCTCCTGTGGGTCTTATTGACATTTGCCATTCTGCCAGGAAACGGGCCTGCTGGGTAATTAAACTGAGTGAGATGTGATGAACTACATGGTGGATGAAAAAAAGGGACAATGGAAACATTCTGCACAGAATTTATAAACCCGTGGAGCATGTGCATCCTTTTATCCCATTTATTATTCTATACCAGAACAAAACTAAAACAGTTCCCTAAACTGGAGACCCACCTCTTTGAATAAAAGTTCACAAGAATTAAAATTGGTACTACCATATGACTCAAAAGGGCCTAAAAAGGGATTAAAAATTAAATGAATGGAGTTGATAGAGTCAAAATTTGACTTTTACACCTTTCTGAACTCTTTCTTGATATCTACAGTCAGTTTGATCTTTAATTTCATCTTTAAAAAGGATCAAAAACATTCTTAATACATGAAAAACTTAATTTGTCAACTTTAGAAACCAGCAAAAACCTCATTAGACTTAAGTCAAAGCCAAAGCAGTTGATCAATTGTTAAATATCATGGAAAAAACAAAACCAATAGCGTTGATGCAGCAGAAAAAAATATATAAAAAGTTTGCTTTGTTATAGACTAAATCTAAATCACAAATATTTTCATATGAAATGCAAAAAATTGTGATTAAAACAGACCAAATCTTAAATAAACTAAAACAGACCATCTGAAGTTGAATTCACTGTCATTGTTGTACAAACATAACATGAAGCATTCGTCATTCAGGCAGCAGGTTAGATGTATGTCGGCATTGCTTGCTGCTTACATTTCTCCTTTTTATCCCAGTTTGCATGATTCATTATTGCTGTAAATAAAAAAAATAAAAAAATAAAAAAACAATCTAAAAGGATTTTATCTGTTTAATTTCAGTACTCTTGGAAAAAAAGTGTATTAAATTTGTTTAATTATTAAATTTGTTGAGTTTCTACCAGTTTGATATCCTAAATTGAGGCCTTCCTGCAGAAGCACTTCTGTCCTGGAGATAAAATGTTAAAAAACCACTTTCGGTCAAACTTGAATCTTGTCTGCAGTCTCAGGAGACTCCCGTGAAGCCCTTTTTGGGTTGTGAAGCTAAAACTCAACCCCAGCACATCCAAACTCTCCAAGTTTTACTCACTAAGTGCACATTTAAAACCTTGCATTTGCCTTCCAGAGGCGAGTGCAGCTCCTCATGCTGAGCTCACAGCTGGATCAGGTCAGAAGGTAGATTTTTTTTTCACCGTATACAGGTCAGTGAGAACTAATTGACAGCAAATTCTCTATAATTAGCGAGAGGAAATGCTGGTGTTTCTTTGGCTGCTTTGAAGGGGTTGAAATGAAAAGGCCTGAGAGAGACAGCAGCGAAAGATGAGAGGGGAGCAGAACACAGGAGCTGCATGGAAACGCAATCCAAATGAGACTTGATCCTGGGCCAACAAGGGAATATGCGGTTTCATCGTCTCCTGTGTATTTTTATCTGCAACTCAGAGATGTTTACTCGATCTGAACAAACAAATTAGCTCTCCTTTCTCTCCACTGAGCCCAGAGACATTCCCGGTAATGAGAGTACAAATCAACACCTTATCCAAATCTGTGGGTGCTCTCTGGCGGCATTTGTTTTGCAAAGAGACTATGTAAAACAGTCCTGAAGCACCTGCCTGGTGGCTGCAACGTCCAGACGTTCTTACCGCACGGTTAAATCAGTGCAACAACAGATCTGAGAACTTTGTGTGAGACTTGATGATGGAGAAGCTCGGAGAGGGTGTGCTTTAATAAAGCAAAACTCGCTCAGACTCCATGTATTCGGCACATTTATAAAGGTATATGCCACATTTTTACATTTTTGGTACCATTTTAATTCTCATTTAAGCATAACGAATCAGAAAACTGAAAAATAAAAGAACACAGAAGACGTTTAAAAAGTTTTCCATTTTTTTTAAATCTAAATTTAAAAAAAGTATTAAATAGAGATGTCACCATGCTGATTTCTTTGAATCAGCATTGAAGCTGACAAGGAGTTCAAATGAGATTTAAAGATATAAAGGCTTCTATTCTTATCAGCTGCACCACTTTATCCACTAAAATAACTTTTTGCCGGAAAAAAAAAATAAAAAAATTTTAATCCACCCAAAAAAAAACATCAATTCCAATCAGATCACCAAACAAACATCATAATCTCAATTTCGGCAAAAATGAAGTGAATATCTGACACTGGACAGGTTCACATTAAGAACTCCGTGTACCTTTAAGAGCGCATGCGCGCGCAAAAACCTTGCGCTTCAGTTCACCTCTTTTAAGATGTAATTTTTATTATTTATTTTGCATTTACGAGTTCTCTTCAAGATTATTAATAAAATATGTCATCCCTTTTTTCTTTAGATAAAAGTGCATTAAAAATAGTCAAAATATTCCACAAATAAGACTGCAATGTTGGCAAAAATCTTAATTAACGTTAGATTCTTTCAAAATAAAACTTTGTGCAATTTCTGCAGAAGAGGAACAAAAAATATTATGTTTTGGTCAGACATCAAAATAAATATAATTTTGAATTTATAATATTTTAATTTGATTTATTAGAAAGCAGCTTCTAAAGTATGATGTGTAAAAATGGTTAAAAATGCTTAGAAATACTATAAATTATTTTAATATTATCACAATATTTTTGTTTTTCTCCGGGGACTTTAAGGCATTAAAACAAGAATTCTGAGTCAACTTTGAGGAGTCAAAAGTCTTACCGTCCACGTCGAAGTGCTTCCAGATGTCCAGGAACTGGGATGCGGTGACCTCGGCCAGGTGGAGGTGAGGAGGCTGCTGCGCCGTGTTTGCCATAGTGATGCTGCTGCAACTCAAATCCGGCTGGAACTTTTCAGTGTCTCGCGCTCAAACGCACCCCTCACTGTGGTCCCCGCGCGCCGCCCCGCCGCTTTTTAACGGCGGCGCACGAGCGCCGCATCACCGCTGGGGGCGCGCGGGCTGCATCCATCAGCATCCATGCGCGCGCGCGCGTACGCCGGGACGACCGGAGCACCGCAGTGAGCTGGCAAGTGTGTGTGTGCGCTGTAGGGATACAGATGGATCAACTCTTTTTCTTGTTGCGTAATTCTTCCTTTACAGTTGATCTGCCGTGCACGCGCTGCGTTTGATCCAGCGCACGTGCACGTGTGTGCACGCACAGCCCTCCGTCATCTAAGCACACTGCTCCCCGAGCTTGTCCCCCAGTGCGTGTGAGGCTTCACAGACTTAATTAGAGCTCACACACTAATCACATTTCCCACACAGCCTCCAGCCAGCGCTGATTAGCCCGCATAACAAATGTAGATTATGAAAAAGAGGAGAGGGTGGGGGCTTTTTCATTAATGGGCAGTCTGCTGTGCAGCAGACACAGATACATGCCCCTATATATTTCTCCAGGTCATTTACTGCAAGAGGTCATAATATTTAAGGTATAGGACCCTCATAAAAAGGAAAAGTGAGAAAAAAAAACTTGCATACTCCCACATAACTGCGACATAATTCAATTTAATTCAGTTTATTTATGAAAAGCCAATTCACAACTGGGGTTTTCTCAAGGGCCTACACAAAAGGCATGAAACACCAAACCCAAAATAAATTAATTACGATTGTTATGATCCAATTTATTCCAAATAATTTTATGTTATGAAACAATTCTGTCCAAATCATTCCAATAAGGCAATGCGTCTAAACTGTAATTTAATGAAAGCCCATGCGACCAACAGACTTTGTGGAAGCTGGGTTTTCTATGTGATCCTTGAACTGAGCAAGTAAAGGCAACTGTGGAGAAGAAAATTATACCTCTAGCAGAACCAGACTGAAGGAGAGCGACCATCTCTCGCGACCTGATAGGATCTGAGAGAACCACAAAGTGGCAAAAATATTGTAGCCGTCATGTCATTACTTAAGTGTGGTCTACTTATAAATCTCACTTGGATCATATTTTAAAAGTATTCCTTTTATTATGCCGTTTTTAGCCAAAATCGAAAAACCTGTGCTGTTTTCCAGGACATAGTTTCTGCAGAGCGGAAGTAGTTAATCAGAAATTTGCCTTTGGGTTGAGGGAGGGACTGTTGGTGCAGAGTAACCCTGTCCCCCTTGTTCCTATCCCTGTTGCTGAGAGCTCTCTGTTTACACCAGGGGTGTCAAATTACAGGCCTTGAGGCCCAGTCTCTTGCTGGATTTCTAGAAATCCTGCCTTTTTTGCTGCTGATTACCTGAATCGGGTGTATATAATCAATAAGGAGCTTTGTTGGTAGATTGGACATCGGTCCTCTTGACCTGGAGTTTGACACCCATGGTTTACATGTTGAGTCCAGGCAATAGAAATGACAACGTACATGGATCTAGCCGTCTATGCATCAGCATGGAGTGAAATGGCGAGCTTGTGACCCGCCTAATATATATTTTTAGGTCACAAATTAGCCTTCTTTTAGCAAAAAAAATAAAATACTCAGAAATGCAATTTTAAAACTTAATTTTCTTTGCAGGTTTTCTCCATCATCATTAAAATAACACATGAACAGGTTAAAAACACCAAAAACATGATTTTCATCAGACTAGGTCTATAAAGATGCTCCAGCATAGAACAATGCATTCAAACCAACCAAACAAATTGTCCTTTGGTATCTGATGAATTTTCTTATAATTATTTGAGTTAATATTGAGATATTAATACTCAAATTTTAAGTACTGAAGCTTAATTACTCATCAATTTACATTTTATTTCTATTTTGAACATTTGTGCCAACTTATAACCACCAGGGAGCAATGTGGCGTTCAGTCTTTTACCCAAGAACACTTTGACACACAGGCAGGCAAAGGCAGGATCCAAACCTGCAAAATTCTGATCAGAGTTTATGCGCTCTACCTCTGCACCACAGCCACTCCATCAAGTTATACAGCACTTGATTACATCAAACATACAAGA
>NC_050517.1:26496832-26502350 GCF_002922805.2 Oryzias melastigma | reverse complement strand
TTCTATTTTGAACATTTGTGCCAACTTATAACCACCAGGGAGCAATGTGGCGTTCAGTCTCTTACCCAAGAACACTTTGACACACAGGCAGGCAAAGGCAAGATCCAAACCTGCAAAATTCTGATCAGAGTTCATGCGCTCTACCTCTGCACCACAGCCACTCCATCAAGTTATACAGCACATGATTACATCAAACATACAAGAGTGCCCAAATCCAGGCGGGGCTGTTGCCCAACTTGTTTTTCACACATTCCCAGCCCACTGCTTATTACCTGGATCAGGTGTGCTCCATTACTACAATGATAGAATTGTTTGACAAAGAAGCAGACAGTTGTCTTTGAGCCCTGACTTTAAACACTCCCAATCAAATCCCTTTGGATGGTATCAGACCGTGCCAAACTAAAAGAACAGAAAGGGACATTAAAACTGAGTAAAAAAGACTTTAAAAAAAAATAAAAAAAGAGTCCCAAACAGCAAAGCTGTGCAGAGAAATAGCTGGAGGTCTGTCAATGAGCTGTGAGAGGTTAATTGTGTGCACAGCCGTTACGCTTTAATAAATATACAGTCTGCCTTCCCCTAACATGTAAAATGTTTGCCTTGCTGGAAAACTCACAAATTAGTGAGGTTGCATGCGGTCAGCTGTGACTGTGCAGCCATAAAAGCGTTGCATTTGTTTGATTTTCTTCTGAAAGCATGAAAGGAAACAAACATTTCTACATTCACTGCGTCTAAACTTGAGCTTTCTTCTGGTTCCAGGCCTGTATTCACATCCTGTCCTCAGTTATTTGCTGATGATTGGGTTTTCAGTTCTTAAGTAGACTGATGTTAGCTGCGTTTGCTGGAAGTGCCTTTGCCAGGGAATCTGGAGCTGTTGCCAAAGGACATTTGACTCTTGGACCTTTGACAGAATGGCAATATTTTACATTAAGGTCTTCAGAAAGCAGATCTGTGTGCTGTGAAAAGAGAAGCTGCTTACCTCCAGAAATGGAAAACCTGCAATGTTTAGGACCTCTGAGACTGGCATTTATTTATTTATAGATTCTTGACAGAACTGATACCCTAACAGGACCCGTTTCAGGATCTCATTCGATTTCATATTTTGGCATCTTTGACTAAAAGACACTTGTTCTCTAAAGCTGTTGTCTCAAAATGTAATTACATAATTTCTCTAAATACTAATAGAGTTTATTTCTTTTATAATTTATTTTAAGCAAAGTTTCCTTTGTCCAAAGATATGAAAAACACCACAGCATTACACTCCCACCACCGTGCTTAAGAGTGGAACCCATTTTTCATCAGCTCAAAAGGAAAGATGCATCCAAAACAAATCCTTATCCATCATCATTACACCTAATTTCAACTTTTGTGCTGCTAATTGAGCTTGGTAATCGTGACTGATAAAGTTTATTGAACAGAGACCTTATACTTCAGCATTAATCACCAGAAGAGACATGCTTTAACTCATAAAGCCAATCACAGTTCCACAAATGTAACAGTTCAAAAATAATAATGATATTATATATAATAAATAATATTTTCAAAAAACAGTGATAATGATATCTTTAATAAAGTATGTTTTAATTTCTAATGACTGGAGAGCACAACATTAATTTGTAGAACACTGGAAGCTTCTGGAATGTTTGTTTGACCTTTTTAAAGTGAGAATGCTGATTGGTCAAATGCCATTTTTCCCATTGAAAGTTGAAGTCTTTTAACCATATTTTCAAGTTATAAAACTATGTACCTTGATTTAGGTATCTATGCTTTAAGAGTAATCAAGCCTGATTTAAAAATTGTGCAATTTTCGTTACCCACATATTTTTAATGTATTGTTCGGAACATCTAATGTGACCTCTGTAAGGATTGATTGTAGATCAAATGTGGTTGTTTTAGACGTCTTTTTAACATTACATTTAAACTTATTTTAATATTTGTTTATGCTGACACTATTTTGTGTCACAGTTCCCTTTTCCACCTAAAGGGGACGTACGAGACAGATTAAGGAGAGATTCTGATGTATAACACATAGATTTAAGCAAAACAGTAATATTTTTATTTCTGCATTATACCAACTTCTGATTAGTATTCTTTAAGTATTTGTACTAATATTTATGTTGAATTATTTTGTCAGGAACAGGCAGAAGACTGCAGGAGACTGGGCTTGGTGGCAGAATCTTAAGCATTTATAATAAACTGACAAGAAAAAAACCAAAGGAGCGTCAAAAGAATGACAATTAGATGACCTGACAAAGATAAACTGAAAACAAGGCGCTCATTATGCTGGTTGAGGACAATTAACGTAAAAAAAGCAGCTGTGAAAAGTTAACATGAACCTGGAGTGACTAAAAACTCAAAACAAAACATCTCTGAAAAACTGTACAATCATCACATCTATGGAGTTAGACTTCTGCTAAATATTTTAAACATTATTTGTTGTTTATAAATTGCATTAAAGAAAAAATCTCCATCCAAAATATACAGAGACTTTATTTGTTTATTTGGGACCCTATTAGCTTCCATAAAGTGGTCGCTAGTCTTCCTGGGGTCCATGAGCATAAAATGCACACATTTGACAAGTTTCACATAAACTTTAAAAGGATTTGACAAAATTTACAAGCCCATTAAACATATTTATATTTCAAGCTAAAAATGTTAAAATAAGGTCAAAGCAAATTCATGTTTGTATCAAACATACTAATAATACCTACATTTCATACAAACAAAATGTACAAATTGTTGCAGTTATTGTAAGTGGTCCGTGTATGTTAGCTTTAAAATCTTTTTTAAATGATATTTGTTATTAATAAGCCTTATCCTCCCAGAAAGTTGATTCCATGAAACACAAGATCTAAACAGAACTGTTCTTCTCATACAGTTGGACCTTGAAAAAGGAACTATCAAATCATCAGAGATAACCTGACGAGTTTGATATTGATGACAATACCCACTGTACAATAGTTTTGTTACTAAAAATTGCGGGGATTTTTTAAAGATGGCAACATGCATTACGCATAGAAGACTAAGTTGTAATTTGTCTTTTACTTTCAGCCAACCTAAAGTGATGTGCATTTCATCCACATTGGTCCAATGAGAGCAGCCAAGTGCCACCCTGGCTGCTCGATTTTGGGCAAGTTGTAATGTTTTTAAATGTCCCTGTATAGCACTGGACCAAATGACTGGGAAATACTCCAGATGTGACAGGACCAGAGACTGTACAACTGTCCTCATGACTGAAGGTGGACAGTATTGTGCACACCTTCCAGCCAAGGCAATACCTCTGCCCATCTTGGATACTATATGATTAATCTGATCTTTCCGTGAGAGATGATGATCCAACTTAATGCCCAAGGGCTTAGTTTTAGTCACTTGATCAACCAAACTATTGTCAATTTTCAAAGTCAGGTAGCAGGGTGCATTGAACAAATATTTTACACTGAAAACAATGCTTTTGTTTTGGATGTCTTAAGACCCAGTTTATTCAGCTTAACCCAATTGGGGATTGAAATAAGTTGATTCTGTAAGGTTGTATTGAGATCTTGGACTGTAGCAGATGCACTAAATAAAGTTGCATCGTCAGCATACATCAACACTTCTGCATTTCTCACCTCCTGGGACAGGTCATTTACAAACACTTAAAATAAAAGAGGACCCAAACAACTACTTTGTGGAATACCACATGATAAACATCTTGTTTCAGACAAGCTACCATTAAAAAGAACGTTCTGTGTTCTGCCATTAAGACAATTTCTTATCAGTGAAAGAGACAACTGTGATAATCCGTAACATTTGAGCTTTGCCAATGGAATATCATGGTCGATTACATCAAATGCAGCTGTGAGATCTAAAAGTACAGCACCCACAAGTTTTTTAATATCTATATGGGTTAGCCATTAATATGTGTATCTTCTCTTATGTTAGCACCAAATGCGATGTCAAATTCCCGTTGGACACCTGCCTCTTGATGCTCATCAGATCAAAGCTTGACCAAAAATATGTTCATAAACCTGATGCTCCAGGCGCATGTAGGAGGAGCTAAAGTTTGAAGACTCGACCTGAAATTACAACTAAATATTTGAAATTTGACCTTTTTTTTCAAAGACTTGAGACTTGATTTGGATTTGCTAAAAACATACGTGTGAAAAACTGATAATATCGTATTTTGCAAGTTTTCATGAGATATTTCAGAACTATGTAATTTAGTTTCAGCTAAACTTCTTTTAGGCAAAATTTCACATTTCTTATTAGATGGTTTCTTCACAATAATTAAGTTATAATGACTCGACATAAAAAAATAAAGTGTTAGATTAACTTTTAGTTTGACAAAGTTATGTCAATGGACAAAGTCCTGTATTTTACTTAAATGTTTTAGGCACAAAATGTTCCTTAATGCTTGTTTTACTGCAGATAGTGTTTTTCTTTTTCTCAAAGAACCACTCCAATGAAAATCATATTTTTGGTGTTTTTAATAAGTTCTTGTGGCATTTTTTTCATGATGGAGGACATATAAAAAATTGCTTAAAATTGTGTTTTTGAGTTTATCTTTACTTATATTGTTGTGAATCAGGAGCAGACAAAAAAAAGCTGTTTGATAAAGTGACTTAGAAGCCACAGTTGGCCTCAAGCTCCTTAGTCTGGTTCATTCTGATGCATCCACTTGAAGACGACTAGATCCATGTACATCTTTGCTTTCCTTGTCCCAGCTGGCACGGCTGGATAGCTAGATAGAATGTAAGGTTAGATTTTGAAGGGCTGTAAGTTAGCGAGGGAGAGTGTAGACAAAGGGATGATGGGAAGTGTGAGCAGGCATACACTGCCCTAACGGTCCTGCCTACAGAAGTCTAATGAAATGCTGCCGTTCTGCAGAAACTATATATCATGTTCTGCTTGTTTGACTGGTTTTCCTTTGTTTTCATTTAGTCTTTTAGGTTCTGGTCTTTTGGCTGACTCCACCCATTCACCAGTGGATATTTAGAGCAATCACAGCTGCACTTTACTAATCAGCCACACAACATTTAAGGAACTCTCCTCGTTTTGTCTTCCTGTTATGCTCTCATTGGCTTTAATTTGTTATTAAATCGTTTGGATCGGTTACATCATGATTTCCCTGCATCTGGGTTCCGTCCCACTTGCCAAACCGTGACACTTCCTAGAAAACGACCCAGATTTTAAAAAAAAAATGATCTAAAAACTGTATAATCATAATGAAAAAAAAACCAACTGGAAATGCTTTCACAAAAAATTAAAAGATGATTGGAACTTTATTTTAATTCATTAAAAACGTTATTTATTTTGCACATGAGGAGTGAATTTTGTAATTGCTCATTAAGATTTTGTCTAGCTGCCATGAATTTAAAATAATTTAAAATTAAATGTGTATTAAAAAACGGTAACTAACAACAATAACCACAATAAATATGACACATTTATATGTTTGTTTTAGACTGGAAAGACTAGTTTTGAAAAATGGGGAATGGCTCAACAGGGTTCCCTTTTTGATCCAAAACTGTATTCCAACCTC
>NC_050517.1:26492251-26496773 GCF_002922805.2 Oryzias melastigma | reverse complement strand
CAAAGCTATCATAAAAAAGTACCCAAGATGGTTGCAAAGTTTGGTTGGTGTTTGTTAAAGACATAAAACACCGAAAAGATTGTTCTAACAGGTTTATGACTAATCTAATTTGAGATATGACCATAAGAACAATTTTATGACTCAGCTTTATGACACTGAGAAGCACTTTTTCAGTTTTTACTTACAGTGTTTAACTCCTGTAATGCAAAAAAAACTTCCACCGAACTAAACAGATGGTTTAAACGCTAAAAAGTGATTAAAAGCTGAGGTTCTGTAAATAATACATTTGTGTTTGTGTTGGAAAGCATTGACTCAAGAATTTGCTGACACAAAAAGTGCACACTGCTGAGTCTGAGTTGTCCATTTTGCTCTAAAACACACCAAAAAATGCACTGTAGCCAAGCAGTTGTCACTGCATTTAAATGCTGTATATAAAATCAGGTGATGCTCGGCTGAACTTGACCTGCCACGTCTCCACAGAGGTGGAGCAGTAGTTTTCCAGCTCCACCCTGCAGTGCTGACACGCCGCTGGCAGCAGGCTGGTTTGGAGGCGGCGTGTGAAAGTCAGCAGAGGCGTTCCCCCTCAGATCAGAGCAGCCTCCCCGCCGGTGGGAGCTCAGGTAGATGACAGTGCGGCGGCGTTTGTGAAAGATGAAGAAAAACACAAGGCGACGGCGTTGGACGTGTGAACTCAGCACAGCTGTCCCGCTCTATTTTCATCTGCTTCTCTTTGCTCTCTTTAATGATCAATAGCAGCCTCCACTGTTGGCGTGGTGACAGCTGATAGATGAAGATTACATTGCAAATGAGGCCTGTCTTCAGCCTGGGGGAGTGGTGAATTAAACACACTCGTGTGCAGCTCCCATCATCTGTCTGTCCCGTTCCTCCCCGCATACAAAGCTGAGGCGATCCTCTTTCTGCTGAGAACCTGTGAATGAGTGTAGATTCAACAGAGGTGTTGTGTTGTTGGGCAGCCTGCCTGGTTCCCATGAATTATTCAGCTCCTCCGTCGGCTGCACCTCTACATGCAGAATGTAGAATGAATTATGTAAGAAAATGGAAAAGCCATTTCCTCTTCATCTTAACCTCCGACGCTTCCACGGTTTCAGGTGTGTTTAAAGGGGAGCCGTGTGTGCGTGTGCACGTATTGATGGAGTGTATTTTTACATTAATCTCCTTTCACTGATCCTCATTAGCACCGAAAGTGGGAAAAAAACTAATTTTCACCTTGAGTGCAGCTCTGATATTGACTGAATTTATGCTGAGCACACACACACACACACACTCCCAGACACACACAAGCACCACCATCCACATGACATCTGCAATTTTTTTATTGATATTTTCATCCGTTGCCATGAATACAAGTTTCTCTCTCAGTCACTACACAGAATGAGCTTAAAAAATAAGTAATGTACATTCATATTTTTTGCAAATGTTTAACAAAAATGCAACAAAAACTAAAAAGTGACTTAAAAACAGACTGTTTGGAGTAAAACTCCCCTTTAAGACTTCCATTAGTGGCATGATGCTCCGCCTGGCACAAATCTTCAAAGAGTTGGAGTGCTGATCTTGGAATTCTACAGACTTTAATGAATGGGTGGGGGGGGTCAGAGAAAGCTGGCAAAGGAGTCCAGACCAGATTGAAAAACTGCAGGTCCAGGTATTATAAGCCTCTGTACTATTACAATGTCTTGGTCTCTTAATATATATTGATTACAATGTCAAAACTAAACTCTTTTTCAATACAATCAGATGTTTAAATCCTTTTTTAAACATTAATAAAAATCTAAATAATCATTTGGCTATTGTTCTCCACTAAGAATATTCAAACCTTCATTCGACAAAAATAGTTTCAGTTAAAAGTGATTTTGTGCAAAACTAAAAAGGAAACTGAGCTTGTGCCATAAATGAAACATGTGTAGAATAACTGGATCGTAACGAACTAGCAAAAAAAAGTAAAGTGAAGAGCAGTTACGTCAACAATCCTGTAAGCACCATTTGAAAAGAGTGAGTTAAAATCTTTCAAGAACAAGCTATATCTTTGAATAAAAAAAAAACATGTATTTTGAGTAGTCAGACAAATCCAGCATGTTCTGTTTTCAGTTAAAGGCACCACAGAAAGATGTTTTAAAGTCATCTATGGGAAAATAGTAACTTTAAAGAGTGGAAAAGTCTGCAGCCAACACATGAGATGATCTCCGCTCTAGTAATTACTAAAACTTTTTTCCAGATCTTTCTGACATGGATGCTTGTCTGATAAATAAAACTGCTTGGACCTACGAGGTCCAACGGTACCAATGTTGAACCTTTAAAAGTTTGTATCTGTTTTGGCGAAAAACACAACAAATCTTCTTGTTTTATTGCATTTGTGATGATTATTAAGATAGAATAATATATTACTTTTTAACATAGAAAATAACACAATAAAATTATAGAACTTTTTAACAATATAATATTCATAGATTCTTTTATCAGTTTGACTTTAGGTCCAAAGTTGTGTTCATTCTCTGATTGTTCTACTTTTGTTTAACTTGCTCTTTTAGCCCTTTATATTAAAGGTAAGGAGAAAAATGACCCACTAAAGTTTAAGAAAGACCGTGTTCTACCTTTGTACCATCAAAATCAAAGAACAACTGGATATAAATGTTACATTTTGCATTCATCTGTCAAAGAAGTAGTGCTAAAAAGCTAAATATAACAGATTGTAAAGCAACTCTCACAGGTGTCTGATCCCGTCCTCGAGGCCCGGTGTCCGGCAGAACACAGCAGTCGGTGTTATTTCACACTAACGCGATGAACAGCGGACCTTGAGGACTGAGATCAGCTTTAAAAACATCTTGTGTGCTTAAGTTTAGTTCTAATCTGTGAAAATCAGAAGTTGTTCTAATCTGCGAAAATCCCATTCCTGGGGGAAGCAAAGCAGTGCAGGAAATCTGTTTTTTCTTTTGTGCATCAGTGATTCCCAGAGGAGAGCTGACAGACGAGCTGGCTGACGAGCCTCTGCAGGTCCTTGGTCCGGAGCTGGGTGGTCCTCAGCACCTCCTCGTGATTTGCCTTTTCCTTGCTCTCATAGTCCATCACCACCTTGTTGGTGACGAGGGACAGACCCAGGACCCGCAGGCCACAATGACGAGCTATCACCACTTCTGGGACGGTGCTCATACCTGGACACAAACAAAGTCATGGTCACACATGTGAGCAAATCTGAACCTGACTCTTTAAACCTGAAACTGAAGAACAGGACAAAGCTTGCTTTCACAAATACAACTGCCAGCGCGCGATGGGGGGATCTTTTTGGTCATGAATGTAGACGGTGGCTGTCAGGCGTACAGAATGACACGCTTTTTATTTATTTACACTTGAAAAGGATGTCGATCATCCAGAGACATTAAAGACTACAAAATAAATCCGTCTGGTATGAATAAAAACTATATACCTGAGATATCATATTCATTTTGCACTTCTGATTGATATTAGTTATTGTACATTTTTGTTCTAGCTTTCCCCAATCTCCTCTTGTTGTATCCACATCAGCAGAATGTTTTGTGTTTTCACTGATTCATTTGTTTGTCAAAAGGGGCAGATACAATGTTTTTCTTCCTTCTGTCTCCTTTTCATTTTTTATTCATGTTAAAGTTTGCAAATCATGGTATTAATGTATGTTTTTCTTTCTATAGGATAAAAATGGAAAATGAATAAAAATACCAAAAACAACACTGCACACATCGTGCAGTCAGAGCTGCTGCCAGCCGGCAATTCCGGCTGCCACCTGAGTGTGACCGCCCAGATGTCACCTGATTTTGTAAAGGCATCATTCCTGCCTGTCACTGGTCTGCCATCACACAATCTCTCTGTCAGGAGTCCGACCGCTGTCTCCCCCTCTGGTCACCGGCAGGAGCGGTCTCCAGAGTACTGACTCACTTCATCTCCCAGAAACCCCAGATGCCGCTCAGCTGACTCTCATTGCCAATCACCCAGAGCCTCACTCAGTGCAAAGTATTATTTTGTGCCACCTTGTCTGCATTACTGAGCATTTCATTCAGATCTTCTGATTCTAGCTTTGCTTTATTTCGGACTGCCTGCTGCCTGCCCTGACCCTCGCCTGGACCCTGACAACTCTAGTCTCTTCTTGGATGCTCCCAAGCTCGTGATTGACCTCTGCCTGTCTGACCCTGATTTAGTTTTGTGGATTTATAACACAACCTGTCAGAACTAATAAACCAGCTGCACGTGGAACCAGATGTCTGCTCGTTTGTGACACTCAAAATATGTCCAGGGAGCCAACGACTAATGTCAGCTTTAAGAGAAAAGTTCTCTGGTTGCAGTAAAACTTTAACTTAATCTTAAAACCTCCGTGGACACCGGGCGGTGTGTGAAAATGCGATTGCTGTCTAATTTATGCGGTGCCATTTTGGGATATATGGCTATAGTTTTATAAAAATATATTTCAGCACGGTCACAAAACAAAAAGACAAGCATTAAACAGAGGATATTACATTTAACACAAAACTGAGTAGTT